>NW_026267170.1:724797-726185 GCF_000697945.3 Frankliniella occidentalis | reverse complement strand
TAATTCTCTTACACATTTTTTCTAACATTCTTATGAAACACAGCTAGAGTAAATAATTTTTATCTTCAAGTAAAATTTAACTGCGTATTTTTCGAATACTCTTGTAGGGTCTGACGTGCCTTCTTTGCATAGAAGGTCCTCTCAGAACCTAACGCGAAGGCTGTTTAATATCAAATTATTATGTGGTCTTTTAATTATACGGTGGTGATACAATGCAAAGCTGTTCTGTTGTTTTTCATACTGAAATGAAGCTTCTTCAGTTTAGATTTCATACAATTGTAACTCAAGCTATCTGCCTCTATCTTTTTAAAAGAGTGTCTACTTACTAATCATACCCTCGGAAAGGACTGACTGGTCAAGGCTGCATTAACGCTCATCTGATTATTATTAATTGACATACACTCGAAGCAAACCCTTTGTATTCTCTCCTATTTTATTACTGCAGCACATGCAATTTGTATCTTATTTCAGATTAAATATCTTAAATAAAACAGGCAGCATGGAACTATACAAATCGTCTTTCTTTTTAAATTTTTTTCATAACCTCTTGTCTTGGCCACATAAGTTAAATATAAAGTGGTTCTGGCTGAAGTTAGACAGCAGTAAATGACCAAAACCACAGAACGCTCAACGTACACCCGTCACCAACACTTGTCAGCTGTGTGGTGGTCGATGTGTTGCCTATCACGTCTGGCGTGAGTCCATTTGGGGCTGTCAAAATAAGATACGGTTTGGCCGACCGACCGACCGTCAACCTCGGAACGATCAGGACGACTGAAATATCGTGTTAGGGGGTTTTCTCGCACGCTGAGTCCAAATCTGGTAGTGCCGATGTCGTCCGGGCCCCCGGGGACCTCCCGAGCACGCCGATGACACTCCCACGAATAAAGACAAAGTATAAGGAATTAGAATAGGTTTAATTCACAATCAGAAGTCAAATTAAAATTTTTAAATTATTTTGAATTTTTAAATTTATTTCAGTTCATTTAAATCAGGAGACACACTCAGCCTTTAATGCATAGCATTCTACTAGTTAATAGCAAATCGCCCATCATAGTTTATTATCCTGATCATTTCATTATTGTCACATGGCACTCCCCTGGCGTTGCCGCCTGGAGCCACACAACGATGCATCCTGGACAGTGAGGCGGGATTGCCTACCCCAGGAAAGAATCACACCCCTCTCACGTCCCTGTTTGTAGCTGCACGATTGTAGCTACAGCCGACAGTGCCCGAGTCAGCTTAAACTGAACCGTCTATAGACGAATTCATTACTTCCGCCAATGCTAGAATATCAACCAGAAGTAAACTGCGCTAAGAACTAAAGCAAAAACGAAAGATATCAATGCCTCTCCGAAGCTCTCGCCTTGTCCAAGCGCTCGGAGGGA
>NW_026267170.1:724043-724747 GCF_000697945.3 Frankliniella occidentalis | reverse complement strand
GGGTGAATACGGACGCATCCGCTTGGGGTTGAAGAGCGGCGTGTTCCCGTCCAATCTCTCTGATGGAGCTGCCCCGCCCCGCGTCCGGAGCTTCCAAACAAGGAGCGGCGTGTCGTGGCGGGAAGTACAGCAAATAGCGCGGCACGCAGTCAGGCACGTGTGATGAGCCAGGGGACCGAGTCACCGGTCAGCAGTACGGTCGCAGCGCGTTCATCTAGAAAACAGTTGGGGGAACAACACAGCAATCATTATTGACTCCCGACAGCGTTTACCGAATTACGTCCGCGCTGAAATGTTTAGGGGCCGTTCATATACTACGTAGTTCATTTTGGGGGGAGGGGGGGTTTAGCGTTGCACTACGGTCGGTCACGGAGGGGGGGAGGGGGGGTAGGCGCTGGTCACGTAGTACGTAGTATTCGTCAGATTCCCGTTTTGTGCCACCAAAACACCGCGTCGTTTCGTTTCCTCTAATTCGTTCAAGTGCTCCCCTGCTTTCGACTAAAATTTTGTCCGTTTGGTGCCATCTTTCACCGGTTGGGGGAGCTAGAGTGGGTTTTTCGACGAAAATCCGGTGACAATGATTACGCTGTACATACAGACGTGCCAGGAGGCGCCAAATCGGAAAATGACAGAGGAAGTACCACCCCTGAAACAACACATATTAAATCTACAATTGTCTTCGGATTCACCGTATCTTTAAAATT
>NW_026267170.1:722448-723993 GCF_000697945.3 Frankliniella occidentalis | reverse complement strand
TAGAAGAGTCGCCTTTGACCTTCTCTGTCGAAATTGCGTGCTTCCTGGCTCTTTTACATCATGTTTCTTCGACTAAAACTGCCTCTTTGGTTTGTTGCAGGAAGATCGGCCTGGAGGTGTTTCTGTATGGACATCAGCCGTGCAGCCCATGGAATCATCAGATATAAGTTGAGTTGGCGTCACAGTGATGACCGTTGGTCCAGTTATTTTTTTTTACCACCCTGTAAATTCATTCATCAACCCACATTGTGGAAGGGTCTAGCGGAGCCGTTCCGCTCAACGCTGTGGAGTCAGCGGACCCCTTGCATGGGGACAATACGTGCAACGCGTGACCTCACGGCGTTAATGAGGCGGGCTGGACGTGGCCCTAAGCCGTCCCGAAAAACCCTCCCTCCCTCCCCCCACCCTCCTCTCAGCTGCGGCT
The DNA here is from genome assembly GCF_000697945.3 of Frankliniella occidentalis. Lineage (NCBI taxonomy): Eukaryota > Metazoa > Arthropoda > Insecta > Thysanoptera > Thripidae > Frankliniella > Frankliniella occidentalis. Next base: position 723,569 of record NW_026267170.1, on the reverse strand, counting down.
GCTGTGGAGGTAGTAGCGGGCTGCCACCACTACAGCAGTGACGTCACGGGCGACTTGGGTGCTGTAGCGGGGGCTGTGGGGGTAGTAGTAAATCTACTGCGGGCTCCACGGCTCCACGACAGCTGCATCCGAGTCGCCCGTGACGTCACTGCTGTAGTGGTGGCAGTCTGCTACTACATCCACAGTTACCACACTTCAACTTCTTCAACTTCAACAAGGGTTATTACGACTGCTTGTTCATAGCGAACTGGAGCCACCCATTTCTCGGGTCACGCAGTCAGGCCGGATCCGGCCCATCCCCTGCGGTAGGCTAGTGCCGTCCCGTCCGTGGGTTCGCAAATGCTGGCACCCCTTCTGCACTCTGCTTTAGCTCCGGCGGTGCACAGACTCACATCGCTAGTCACCATCGCCTAGCGGCGGTATTACTCCAGGCTACAAGCGTGGCACAGTAGGGACGGTAATCCGAGCCCAGGCCAATGCTAGCCACCCGGTGTAGGCAGTGAGGCTGCCTACGTGACCGCACTATAATACTGAGCGACACTCATTGTGCCACCCAGGTGGGTCACTGAGGGGGGGGGGGGGGGCGCCCCGGGCCGCGACCTCGCACCGAGGCGTCCGGTCTCCCTATTGGCCCCGGGGGTCCCCCACCTCCAAATTGCAGGTACCTAAAAATGAATTGTTTTAGCAGTACAGTGCAGTGCAGTGACTTAGTGCATCCCCCCTCTCCCTCCCCTGCTGGCCTGTAAAGGGGGCATATTAACACACTCCCATGACTAGAGTAGGTGACTAATTCTTCGGCGTATCAGCTGCTGTGGGAGAGAGCTCATTAGCCGGACTAGATTCAATTGACTACCTCTTCTGACCTGGTGTCCCTGTAACAAATGGCTCATTAGCTTTTAACTAATTAGGTGTATGAAATCAAGGAAAATGTCAGATGTAGTCATTTTTTATTCTTTATTGTTTCAAATCATTTACATTATAAAAGTAAGTCTTCCTCAAGTAGCTGGCTTGTTTCTGCTGGTGACTTGGGGTGAATCTGAATACCTGAAAAAGAAAGAAAAAAATCTAAGTTAAATTCAAATTATCAGAGTTCAACTCAAACGTTTTCTGGTCCATATGGT
>NW_026267170.1:718775-722398 GCF_000697945.3 Frankliniella occidentalis | reverse complement strand
TGTACCATACAAATGAAATAAATAGCAGCATTACTGTCAAAGATTACTAATGATTTGCCTCCAGTTCCGCACTAAAATTAGAACACAGCTATATATTTTAGGCACAAGTAACAAGCCGTATATATGGAATGAGAATAAGCAGTAAAGAAATGGCAAGTAACCCACAAATAGAAACAAAACCAAAATGAACTTTTACCAGACATGACTACCATAAAAGTACTGGCATTTTAAGTTAACATCACATTGAAAGTCAAAACTTACCAGATTCATTCCTGCGATCATGAGAAAAAGGAGCGATTCCTTCTGCTGTGTGCTGCGACGCCAACTCAGCATAGTGCAGGTGACACATAGGCTGCTTTGCTGATGTCCAAGTCAGGTCACCTCCAGGCCGATCTTCCTGCGACAAACCAAAGACGCAATTTTATAGTCGAAGAAACAGGATGCAAAAGAGGCAGGAGGCACGCAATTTCGACAGAGGAGGTCAAAGGCGACTCTCCTAGACCAATTCCAATCATTTCCAGCGATTTTTTTTTTTTTTTTTCCGTTTTTGGCCAAATTTACAAAGGCATTCCCATTTTAAGCAAAAATGGGTGGGTCCGGATTTCGACGGAAAAGTAGTCGAACCGACAGGGGTGAACCAGGGGACCACAAAACTACTTTTGGTTCCGCCAGAAACCACCCCTGTCCAGAGAAACTTGAGTTTTAAGGGTGGTCTTTCGAATCTGGCGGTCAGCGTACGATGGGCTGCCTACCTCGCAGGCGAACCGGTCCAAATTATCTACAACGCACATTGATTAATTGTTTGGGGGATTACGCAAATAGTACCACTCGGTTTGCACCCCAATCAGAAAGTAATAAAGTTTTCTGTTCCATGAGAATAAAATAGAGTAAAATACATGATTTGTGATAAAACACTGGCAGGTTCGCCCATTTGCATAAGGACCTACAACAGTATTTAACATACTGCATGGATTGGAGGAGTCGACCCATTCAACACCTTTTCAACAGAGCTGACAGTGAGCCAAGTTATTTACATCACGGGCATCATTTACTCGGCCTCAAAAAATAACTTACAACTTAATTGTGCGTGTAGAAGTTGAGCGAGAGGAGCATAACCTCCTACAACAATAACCGGATGGAACAATTCAATATTCCGGACCGGAAACAAGTAAGCACTATACCTTGCGATTAATAACGAAAAGCGGCGATGTCCACTCTAAAATTCTGGTTAAAATCCTATGATCAATAATTATATGAGTAGGTATTATCGGTATTTGGCAGAAACGCCGAACCGCCGATCGTGGGTCCGTCCGAATTCTCCTCCGGTTGGGTCGGTTGGGTTCGGTTCGGTTTGCTTTGCTTTGCGGCCGTTGCGAGCCGTGCCAGCCGTTCAGAGCAGCCACACATTCGCGACAAGGACAGCGCAGCCGCTGTGGGGTAGCTCGCGAGTCACCCCTGAGGATCACCCCCGTCATAGGGGTGCATATCCTCGCGACTAGCGGCCTGTCATCTCGCGGGGCACTCGCGGTCGCGGCCCTCGCAGCGTCGCGGGTGTTGGTAGCAGCCGAATGAATGGCGGCTGGCGCGGCTCGCCACGGCCACAAACCAAACCGAACCGAACCGTCCGGATCCAACCGGAGGAGAATTCGGACGGACCCTTACACACCGGCACGGCAATGGGGGAGAGCAATAATTACGGCATACTCACCGACATATCGTGGTCGCGGGATGTGATTCTTTCCTGGGGTAGGCAATCCCGCCTCGCTTGTCCAGGATGTGATCCTTTGGGGCTTCCCGTCCCGTGCATCGTTGTGTGGCTCCAGACGGCAACGCCAGGGAAGTGCCATGTGACAATAGAGAAATGTTCAGGATAATAAACTACTATGGGCGATTTGCTATTAATAATAATTGTATTTGTCGGCTTTTAAGAAATATGCACCGGCCGGGGTACACGACGTTTGGAGCCGAATCGTATTTGTCGTGGGAGTGTCATCGGCGTGCTCGAGAAGGTCCCCAATGACGTCCCCGGGAGGCCGGACGACATCGGCACTACCAGATTTAGACGATCAGCGTGCGAGAAAACCCCCGAACACGATATTTTAGTCGTCCTGGTCGTTCCGAGGTTGACGGTCGGTCGGTCGGTCGGCCAAACCGTATCTTTTTTTGACAGCCCCTTTGCCTTGCGCATCCCCACCCGCTCCAATCACCCGCTACAATACAATAGTGTATTTCGGCTTGCGGAGGAAGAAGAAAAGCGGGTAGAACATAAACGTTTCTGATAGGCCGAGCCTCTACCGCCACTACCGACGAAGACGAGGGAAGTCCTCGGCCAATCGGGAACGTTTATGTTCTACCCACTATTCTTCTTCCTCCGATAGCCAAAATTCAAATCCCCTATTCTACAAGAGTGAAGGGCGTTTTTCTCTCTCATGACTGCAAACAGCGGACTACTAGACGTGCAACCTCAACAGTATCCTGCGGAGTCTTCTTGTCCATTCGTTCTTGCGGTCTTGGCGACGCTGAATTTCTTACGAAACAAAGTAAAGTTGAGCGAGATCAATTTTTGTATGTTTGCCTGAGTACCGTGCTCTGTCTGGAGGCCTAACTTGCCTCTGGACTTTAGAGCATGTAGGAATCTTAATTCACTTGTGCGGGTTTGATAAATAAGTGGCGGCGCCCCACTGCGTAGTGATCGCCGCAGCTCGTCTAACGGCAATGCCGGATGGGTGGCCTAACCGCACGGCGCTAAGGACCACCACTCCCCGCCCCGGCGGCGCCCCGGTGTTCCCCTTGTTACGGAGCATGTGGTCCGTGCCCTTCGTCTTGGGGCATGACTCCAGTTCGGTGGATTGGTCGGCTCGTGAGACAAGGGAAGCATTTATGAAACAAATAGCATACTGCACGTTACTGCAGTTACACTATTGAATTCGCACTGTAAATTTTGGGTATGCGGCAGCTTTGCGACTTCAGTTGCACGAACCTGGGACCTGATCGAAACCTTTGTGTTGACATATTTTATGTAGTGGGTGTATCTTTAAATGGGCTCTAGTGTTGCGGGTTTGCTTACGGCCTTCGTCTGTTAGACGCCATGGCTCTTTCGACCCTAGCCACTATGTAATCCCACCGAATCCCAAACTGGAACGTATTCAAAGCGAGATTCAAAGATACAATATAAACCCGGTACATGGGCTTTATCAGGTTAAGAAGTTTAACAGTTTAACAGTTTTACAGTTCCATTTTTCATGATATTTGGGTATATAACCATGATTTAAATGCGTTTACATGTGAAAATCTATGGAATATAAACACATTTTAATGTAAAGATCATAGTTATATTTCCAAATATCACGCAAAATGGAACTGTTAAACTGTTAAACTCCTTAATCTGATAAAGCCATGGAACATAGATGTGTCCACCATCCGGACACCTTACTTCCACACTAAATGGCAAGAGACAATTTTTGTACTGAGGCTAGATGTGTCTTTGTGTACATCTAAACCAAATACAAATTTGTACCTATGTTACATCACGGAAAAAAAAAGATTCGCTGAGCCAGCTAATATATTGACTGGTATGTGGACACAGAAGTGGGGGATTACGCAAATAGTACCACTCGGTTTGC
>NW_026267170.1:709448-713674 GCF_000697945.3 Frankliniella occidentalis | reverse complement strand
GCCAGTCAAAAATTAGCTGTAAGAGCTCATCCCTTACCTAAATCAGTCGAGGTCTACCTTACTGATGCAGGCAAATCATTACTTCATACAACTTATCTTTGACTGGCACAGCCAATGATTGATTAGAGTAGACAATATAGTGGTTACAGAAGTTAATGTGCTTGTCTGTCCAGATACCAGTCAATATATTAGCTGGCTCAGCGAATCTTTTTTTTCCGTGATATAAAATACAGTACTTGTACCTAGCCTAGGTTTGGAAGCCCTGGAAAGTTTCCGGAAAATTTCCGGAAAGCACGGGAAATTTCCCAGACCCCGGAAATTTTGCAAATTTAGCGAAATTTTCAAAAATACAAGTATTTTGAGCCAATGACACACAAGACACTATGAAACCCGTGTTCTGTAGTCATATGAAGGGTTATTGCTCTATTTTGTGCTAGCCGTCATTTGTATACCTGATGTCAAAGACTAGCAGTTAAACTTCTGTCGTGTCACACGAAGACACATATTTTAGACACAGTAATAAAAAGTTGCCTAATGAAGTGATTCTGTTTCACCTGTATTCCCAAGAATGCGTCGTTTGGCATCTGATGATATCACTTTTATTCAATTACTCGGTAGTGGAATGGTGCCTTACGGGAGGGTACGTGCGAGTATTTAACACCATGTCATAGGCCTTGCCTGCAGGAGTTTAGCAGCAAATATGAGTACTTGCAGGTATTGGACTGAAAATCTGAACACTTTCATCGAGGTGTTTAACTCTAGTGTTACATTTACAGCTACATTTCTGGCGACACAATATTATGCCGAATGCTTCGCAATTATGAAGAATTTGGAAACTGCATGGCAGGATTACGGGCTGTAACCCTCCAGTTCAACACATTCAAGTACTCGAATTTGCCGCTATATAGCGGGGGCCATGGCCATGGCCCCTACGGGTGTAAAGAGTAGGCAAACCCGCAACACTGCTGCGTATTCACAGTTACACCCGGTACATAGACGTAAAAGTCGTGAAATCCCATAGAGCTAACGTAGTCTAAGAAGCTCGTAGTCTAACTCAGCTAACTAGTCTCGGTACAGATAATTTAAGATGATACTTTACCTCGTTCCACAGTGATTCTAAACTGCAATTAATACCAGTTCTGCGACAGGAATTTATAGAGTCCGCCGAAAGCAAGCCGAACTCAGCTCGCGGCCTACTTGTCTATTTCTGCACGGAAAAAAATATGTAAGTTCGCACAGCTGATATGTTTGCTGATATCGTGACAAGCAACTTTTAAGCTACCGGAGCTAATAATTGACTCCTGTGTGCAAGAATTAGCTAGGGCAGCTAATGCTTATCTGGATTAGCTTTAGTGCTCGTTCTGGTAGATTATCCCCAATCAACTGAAGCAGACATTGCATTTGCTCCTGCAGGTGAAGCATTAGCTCTCACAGCTGATACGTCGCTGTGACAGCAAACGTTTCGCTGTGGTAGCCAAAAAACTTGCTTGTCACGATATTAGCAAACACAAAAGCTAAGGCAGCTAACATTTAGTTGGCTTAACTTTCATATTTTTTTCCGTGTGAGCTAATTTCGGCTAGCTGAGGAAGAAAAATAGAAGTATGAAGATAAACGTTACCGCTTGTTCGAGTGCTTCCCACCTCTACGTTACGCCAGTGGTAGTGGGTAAAGTCTCGATCAATGAGGAACCTTTATGTTCTGCCCACTATTCTTCTTTCCCCGTTAGCCGAAATACACTAGGGTGTCCATTCAAGGCGGGACTTTCCCGCCACTGATTTGAATCGATGCCCTCGCTGCTAAGGTGTAATGTAGATGACACCTTACATTACCTTACTCGCTGCTGGTGGGTAAGCCTTTGTTTGACTAAGGTTGGTTCATCTTCCCTAGCTCCCTGACGCATGCAATCGAGTCAAGCTAAGCTGTGCTCACTGTTAATAAATTTCGTCACGATCGTTTACGATAACAATCTGTCTCGAGTAGTTCGTATTTGGAAACGTCGAGGATTATTCGTTAATTTTGGATACAAACTGTTCGTAGAAACATCACGATTAAATAGGGACAATTTATTAGGGCGTTGAAGTTTGTTTCAAAAGTTCTAGTCTCCGTTATTGTGTTTTTCATAGTATGGCAACCGCATTACGAAGTGTTTTTCATTTAACACAGTATAATCGTTACTTCAAAATTACAAAGAGTTTGTGTAAAACTCAGGACATTTTTCGTCAAATCATGAAGTGATTTCAAACAGTGGCTGACTCCACAGTCATAGCTCACTAGACAATAGAGAAGCAACGTGAATTCAATACGTGGTGCGGGGATTTGAGATCGTCCGTAAATTACGCCCGTTTTTCTCTCTTCGGCAAATTACGAGAACTCGGCGCCTGCGAGACTCAGAGCGGGCCAGCCCGCAGTACAGGCCTGCGCTACATGCGAGGTGTTGCCTACCCATCAGGCGACATGAGAGCTTGAGCAGGTTGAACTAGACAGTTTCGTAGCGGCGAATGACGGACGTATTCTGCAGGGTGATGGGGGTGTCCAGCGTGGGTTGCCTACAGGAGTTTTGTATACAAAATTGCCTACCCGCCAGGCACGTATTGACGCGTAAAAGTGCACGAGATCTGGTGCCACCTTTCGCATCCTCAAAATCGCACACTAAAAGCTTATGAATAAAATTGTTCATAAGCTTAGTGTGCGCATCTTAAATCGGACACCCTTCCTCTCACTCGCAGGTACCTCCACTCTGCGACGCCAAATAAGATTTTGATTTCATCCCGCACTTTGACAGAGTTACACACACACACTCAAAACCACGCACGGGTTCGGACGCACATGTAGCACAATTTGTCGGAGCGAGAAAAAGGGAGAGATAGAGACTGTGTGTATTATTGGACCCAAATCGCTGCACCACCCGGTCCGGCACCGCAGTGCGCGGCAGAAATAATACAACGCCCTGGTGATTGAGAGCCTTGGGATGGTGGATGGGAGTGGGGGGGGGGGGGGGGGGGGGGGGGGGGGGGGGGGGGGGGGGGGGGGGGCTTATCGGATCACTTTGCGGCAATAAATGACGGGGTTGTCCGCTCGTGCCCAGGGCCGCCTCGGTGCCGCCCCCGCCCCGCCCCGCCCCGCCCCAGACACAGACTCGTTTCCCACAGCGGGGCCGTGCGGAGGCTCACGGTGTGTTTACGTTCGTTACCGCGGGGGCGGCCGCCTAGTCCGAACCGTTAGCGAGCTTTTGAGGGGCCGACGGACGGCGCGCAATGTTCAAAGGAGAGAACATGACTTCCCTTCCTAGGCCGCGATTTGTGCCGCTGGAAAGTAAAATCACGAAGTCAACCAAACGAGCTTGACGAAAGTTTAGTCCACAAAGTGAATCAGGATTAGTCAAAAAAATTTGAAAAACTATTTCTGAAATAAAGTGTGAGAAACAAATGATGGTTTACCTGTTGAAAAAATCGAAGAAATTCGCATTGGCACCCGAAATGCATTCGTATGTTCGCGCTAATTTAAACCAACTTTTCGTTTTGGACAAATTATTTGTGTGCAAAAAAGCATTATTTCGTGCAAAGGAATGCACAAAAAACTTCAAATTAACGCAGAAATTCGTGCAAGAATATTTGTTTGCTTAAATAAAATAAACAAATCAGATAGTGTGTACATTATACAAACAATCAATTAATATGATCTAATAAGAACAATTTCAGCAGCGGCCTGCAAGTGCGTAGAAGACATGAAGATAAACAAGGTCTTCCGGAAACGGGAAATGACAACTAAATGGTTTGCTTTCCCACACGGCCCAGGAAGTATAATAGACAAATATTCATCGTCTTGCCGACAAAATTCTCAACGGTTTTCGAGGCGGCAAATCATTGAGGAATCCAGTTCGTCGTACTCGTGGGGGCGGATGGTACTCGCCGGTACCCACGGGTACTCACGGGGCACCACGCCCGGCCAGAGGCCCGGCCAGAGGCCCGGCCGAGACGAGCCCGGCCCAGCCCCGAGGCGCGGTCCCTTGGGTCGGGCGTGCCTTACAGTACTGCCGAGGCCGTGCTCCCGTGGGAATGCCGGAGGTCGCACGCGTGGTCCCGAGTGTTATTCGGGTGCTTAAAAAACTGTTTCATGTGATGGTCTCATGAGGTCAGCTCATCTCAGGTTCAAATGCATGATGTACTCACACTTATACCGTCAACCCGTATGTTTGCCACATACATCATCCCGTTTTATAAGTGAA
>NW_026267170.1:704946-705568 GCF_000697945.3 Frankliniella occidentalis | reverse complement strand
GATTCAAAGAAGTTCTCAATTGAAAGTTGATCCATGATGGTCGTGCCAGGTGACTGATTCGCCCGCCCCAACACCACCCACATCCGTACTTAGTCTGTATCGCTCAGCACGCGCGCCTGGCAGCTCGCCTATCGTCTATACGAACACGGCGCCTCACGCCCCGAGCAAGTAGGCAACCCGGCTGCGCGCGTGCGCGTGTACGGCCTACCTACGGAGGGGGCTGCGCCCTGCCACCATGGAGCAGACAGACAAATGAAAATAACCATCTCCTGGTTTGTGCAGCAGCACCACGGTATGGGGTTTCGGAAGGCCTCCGTCAGAGGCAGGGAGGGTCGCGGGTGAAGGGGGAAGGGGGCTGGAACGAGGCTGAGGCAGCCCGCTGTGAGACGCATGCAGAACCTCGCATTCCTTCTTTTTGGCGTGTCGCGTCGCGTCTCCGGGCGTGTCCGGGCGTGTCCGGGCGTGTCCACGGGCGGCGGCGGGCCGGGCGGCAGGCACGAGGAAGACAGGCAATCACCGCTCTCCCGGGGGGTCCCGGGGGTCCTCGCACGGCATGCACGCAGCTCGGGGGCACAGCGAGGGGGGCTCCGCCCGCGCGAGGGGGCGCGGAGGGGCGCGGGGG
>NW_026267170.1:703335-704175 GCF_000697945.3 Frankliniella occidentalis | reverse complement strand
GTTCAAATGCATGATGTACTCACACTTATACCGTCAACCCGTATGTTTGCCACATACATCATCCCGTTTTATAAGTGAATATCGAATTCCCACGTTGCAGCTTAAAATAAGAAAACTTGAAATGACAAAAACTTTGACAAATATTTTTTTAAAATAAATAAATAAGTAATAAATAAATAAGTAAAATGACGCATATTGCGAAAGACACAGATTTGCACACATCGCGTCACTCAGCACTCACAGGGGTTAACTAAACTATACGCAGAGAAACCGCATGCATCGCGCACGTATTTGCGTGACGACGCTAACATTTTTCTAAAGCTCGTTCTGAAGGCCAAAAAGCGGAGAAAGGGCTGGCCGGCCACTAGGTACGCCATATCTCCCATAGGGCGTCGTGCGTCCCACGGGACCCCTCCAGGTCCCACGGGACCCCTCCAGCCGGTATGGTTCGACTGCCTGTCCAGTCGGGGTGCCGATCCGATCCGATTGCCGTCCGTAATTGCTTTTGGCTGCAGGCCTGCAGGCGGGCCGCGCTTAGGGCCGCCGCTCCTGGCCACGGCCCCTGTGGGTGGGTGACTCACGCATACGGCCCGAACGTCAATCACAACATGCACGCCACACATTCCTGCTGACACTTGCTCCTGCTGTTGATATGTGCGAACGCGACAGCAAAGTTTTAATACTTCTTTTTTCTTTCACAGTGAATATTGCACGAGGCAATGAAAAGCGTGGCTGTTCGATAGCGGTCGGCCCCGCCGGGTGATGACTTGGGACCTCCAGCACGTCCGACAGAACACGACCGGCGTGATGTTCACCGTGCACCCCGCCCCGCCCCGCCCC
>NW_026267170.1:697597-700099 GCF_000697945.3 Frankliniella occidentalis | reverse complement strand
CTGGCTGCCGCTGCGGCGTGCGCGGAGCGCGGAGGGGCGGGGCGAGGCGGAGCGGGGCAGCCTGCCCCAGAGGTTGCTGGGCCGATCCCGAGCCGAGCCGAGCCGGGCCGAGCCGAGCGGAGCGGAGCGGGCCCAGACGGAAGTACCCATTGAGATGGTCACTGAGTGCTCTTGAGCTCGGCAGCGACACAGGAGAGAGAACCTTACCGGCCGTCAGCAGCATCGTCCAGGCAGCGGCAGCAGCGGCGGCGGCAGCGGTTGCAGCAGCGGTAGCGGTAGCAGTAGCGCGGGCTGCAGGGGTGGCAGGGGCGCACTGTGGGCTCGTTAGTCAAGAGCAGAGCGGAGCAGAGCACGGCGGCACGAGCAGCTCGCACACACATCTCGCAGCCAGGATACCTCCAAGGTAAGTGCAGTGCAGTGAACAGTGCACAGAACATTCCGCGGTACAGTGAAACGTCTTGCAGTGCTAGTCGTCGAGTTTTGTTTTCATTCAGCCGAAATTTGTCGCGGATGACGCGGTCGTGACAGGGGCTTACGCCCTTTAGTTCTACAGGCGTGTTGTGCAACAGCCACACGGTGGCTTGACGTGTGGTTTTCGTGTGGTTTGCGAGATCTTGTGCAGCGTTTCCCGCGTGTGAAGTTTAGCGGTGCTCACTCGGACTGGACTTGGCCGCGATCGTGTTTGAGCGGTGCAGCTCGCGGCACGCTGCCCGTCGTGTGGAGTTTCCCCGGTGATCCGGGCCACACACATGAGCGGTGACGGGCGTGCGCGCGGCCCGGGGCTGCGGATGTAGCGGGCTCACGTCAACGACGTCAACGTGATCGCGGCCACCCACCCTCGACTCTCTTGCTCCCTTTCTCGTGACCGCCGTCGTGGCGTTGACGTCGACGTCAGCGCGTCGGTGTCGATTTGGCGCTCGCCTTTCGTTAGCCGTCGTAAAAATCACGGGGTGCCTTGCGGGGCGGGGCGGGACGGGAGGGGCCGCTGGAAATGATAATAAAAACGACAGTTTCGACGAAGCGAGTCTGGAGCAGAAGGCCCCCGCCGTCGTTTTCCCCGAGTGGCAAACTCTTCCTCTCGCTCTGTCCTTGTCGCACTCGTTGTCGACACTGTAGCGCCGCCCGGCTTGTGTTTCCTCCCGCGTTAGGTCGGCCCGGGCGGAAGAGCCCATTGCGCAGAGTCGTCGAGACATACCCGACCATTACCGGCTACTTAGGTGGTTTTAGAGTTTCCTGCCGCCCGCCGCCGCCCCGCCCGAGCTGGCACGGGCCCCGGCGCGTGCTGAGTGCTGGACCAGCCCGACAGTAAAGCCAATACAGTAACGTACCGAGCGGGCGCCGTGCCCGCCCCGGGCCCGCCCGCCGAGGCCCACGTTTTCTGCGTAACGCCCCAACCGCACCGGGATGGCTTGCGGAAATGACGCTCCCAGGACGGAGCAAGGAGGGTGCGGGTGCGCTGCGCTGCTCCGCACGCAGACGCAGACCGCGCCGCGGTCCTATTCGAAACACCCGCCTCGGAGACCTAAACGCAAGCGGTCCAGCACGCTCTCGGTGCACCTGGGCCTCGGCAGAAAACATGTTGTGTAGCAATTGTGAACCCTGCGGTCCTTGTTCGGTCGCGTCGTCAGGCGAGCAGGCGAGGTCCGGCGGCGGCGGGGCCAGGCGGGGCGCGCGTCCGAGGTCTCTTCTCATTATTTGTGGAATCCCCTGAAGGACCCCTAGTGCGTGGCCCCGGCCCCGGCCTGGCCAGTACGGGCGCGGCGAGACCCTAAGGACCCCGTGCGATGCATACCCCCTACGGGGCCCTCGGGCCCGGCCAAGGCCTCAATGCGGAAACCGACAAAGCTAATAGCCCCACCTCCCCCTCCCCTACTCATTCGTTGAAGGTGTAGCAGTTCAGTAAAGACCGAGAGAAAAAGAAACAACATGTAAAAGAAGTCAGCTGTCACGTTTTCTGAAAAGAAATAAAAAATAAAAAGGCCCCAACGACAACTCCTCAATTTGATCGCAGCCAAAATTTCGAACAGAAATTTCCCCATCGCGTCCTTGAGCCACTAATGTATCACTCGCTCTGCTGTCCATTCATTAATTCTCGTCCCGGACAGGAGGAGGACAGCCCGGGACAGCGTCGGGACGGTGGTGGGTGGGCCCGGGTGGGCCTCGCCGAGATGGCACTGCACCGCCAGGTCCTCCTCTCGTATCGCCAGACCGGCCGGCCGGCCTGGCGGCTGGATGGGTTCAAAAATAATAATAAATAAAATAAAAAGGGAATAATATGAGATGCACAAAGAGCTTTTGCGCGCGGCGCGGCGTTGCGGGGCTCGGGCCAGTCGGGCCGGGCTGGCCGGGCTGGCCCCCCGCTGCGCCGCCGTCCGGTCCACACGCTGAGGCTGCGCGCGCGAGCCCCGAGCTTTTATTACACTAATTCCATTTCTCCCTGTAATTGCACGCGATGAGTGTTGGAACACACAGCTGGACGGCTTCGCGAGTAAGAGGAGGAGG
>NW_026267170.1:696195-697547 GCF_000697945.3 Frankliniella occidentalis | reverse complement strand
GTCGGCCCCGCCGGGTGATGACTTGGGACCTCCAGCACGTCCGACAGAACACGACCGGCGTGATGTTCACCGTGCACCCCGCCCCGCCCCGCCCCGCCCCGCCATGGCACATAAAATAAAGCCCTAGCTCGCGGGCCCACCATACGGGCAGCAGCCCACCCAGCCCACGATGGCACCCAGTTTTAGTCAGTCTCCCGACAGACAGCTTCGACGAAAATAACAAGAGGAGCAGCAAAGGAGAATGGCCGGGTCCTTGTTCGACAAGGTTTTTATTTACCCGCACCAGTCGCGCCTCGCCGCGTCGCGCGGCCAATCGCCGCCATGCAGCGCTCTCCAGCGTCGAGGTCCCCGAGTAGCCCGCCGGGGGGCGGGGTGCGCGCAGCCAGTAGCAGCCGGTAGCAGCGCCGCCATGCCGGCCCGGCCCGGCCCGCTGGCACGTAAGCCCGGGAGCGGCGGCGCGGTGGGGCCGCAGGGACCGCCCAGCCCAGGAGGACGCCATCATGGTCCTGCAGGCAGACAAGGGCTTGCTTCATAACGCCCCTTACAAGCGAGAGCCCCAGGAATGTGGAATGTGTTTAGCAAGTTTCCTTGATTTTGAGAGAGGAAAAAATTACACCATTCGATATTGTTTCTTATTGTAGAGACAACTATGCTTTCATACATCATAATTTGTTTACTTTCAGTTCTCCAGTTAGTTCACTAATACAATGTCGAGCTATAATTTGCCATGCAGATTCTGTAGGCTTACCGTAACGTGTGTGTGTAATGCTGCCTACTCACAGGGACCCTTACCACCCCTTAACCCGTTCTCGCGACTGGTACGCAGTAATCTGCCGTCTGCGACGGAATTCTTTACCTCCTGGTATAATGACGTCAATCCGAGTCCCAATTATAACATATGACCAGCGCTTGCACAAAGCAAACCCAATCCGAGCACGTGACGTGCGTGACAGTGACAGGCTGCGTGGTCTGGCTCGTCAAAGCGGGAGGCGCTAGTGCGCCTCGAGGCCGCCTGTAAACCAGGTTTCGTACTGCCGGTCGGCATGCCGGCGCGCGAGCCGAGCCAGTCAAGTCAGCCGGGCGCAGATACCGCTCGCTCGGCCCGGCCCGGCCCGGCCCGCAGGCCCGCGAGTGAGACCACCAACGGGGCGAGTAACATCTCTCTCAATGCATGCGCCCGGCCCGGCCCCCGGCCCTGCCCACCATGGGGCCATCACAAAGCCGCCCGCGGCCCGCGGCTCGTTCGCCTGCTGCATAAACTGCCCCCTTGTGCGCCGCAAAGGCAAAGGCTCCCCCGCGCGCCCCCGTTGCTGGGCAAACCGCCGCCTGCGCCACGGGCCAGGAACTCCTGG
>NW_026267170.1:694468-695090 GCF_000697945.3 Frankliniella occidentalis | reverse complement strand
CTCAGGGTGACACACAACGGCCTCCCATACGTGGCACTCGTTTAAGCCCGATTTAAGCCGTAGGTGCTTAAGGAAACAAAAGGCAAACAACGCATCGACGTGTGCCTGCAGAAGTGGCGTATCTGCGAAGAGGCGCGCAACACTGGCGGATCTGCGCCGGCCCGGCCAACACTGGCGGATCTGGGAAGTGACGGTCATCACGGGCGTATCTGCTTTTCGGCTGATCTGCACAGTCAACTTTGGAGGCCTATTGCTCATCGTAGGCATGTCGTACAGTATTGACTGATGCCTCATTGCAATGTTTATATCCTCGTGATTGAGTTTTGATATCACTCAACACTCTACGACATTCCTACGATGAGCAATAGGCCTCCAAAGTTGACTGTGCAGATCAGCCGAAAAGCAGATACGCCTTTGATGACCGTCCCTTCCCAGATCCGCCAGTGTTGGCCGGGCCGGCGTAGATCCGCCAGTGTTGCGCGCCTCTTCGCAGATACGCCACTTCTGCAGGCACACGTCGACATGGAGATTCAAAGAAGTTCTCAATTGAAAGTTGATCCATGATGGTCGTGCCAGGTGACTGATTCGCCCGCCCCAACACCACCCACATCCGTACTTAGTC
>NW_026267170.1:688744-694418 GCF_000697945.3 Frankliniella occidentalis | reverse complement strand
CGCCCCGCCCCGCCCCGCTACGCCGCGCCTCACCTGATGACCGTTTTATTTATCTGCGGCTAGATGACCGGGGCAATTGATACACATACAATTATCCCGTGACGCATGCGGCATGATTGATGAGAACCGAAAAGACAACGGGGGAGGGGAGCGCCTAAAATGTAGGACAGAATGTTTGGGAACGGCGATGATGGTACACAGAGGGCGTGCTGCAGCATGCCTTTTCCTCGTCACGTTTCCGAGAGGTTCGAGTGTGATTTGCTTTTGTCGTGTTTAGACGGCGCGCCGCTTTTCTTGGCGATATCTTATCACTCACCTGGGCGGGCGGGGGCAGGCGGGGGCGGGCAGTACTATTTGGGTCCCCTCCTCCGTATCAGACGCGAGTCAACAAGGCAGCGCCTTTTGAGCTTTCGCCGCTCTCGCAGCTGCACTGCCTTTGCCGCCGCCGCCCGCGTGGCTTTGAGTAAGAGAAGGGCGTCGGCATGAGCGGCTGAGCGGCGGGGCGTGGCGCAACACCAGGCGATGCCCGACCCGAGAGTCGCGGATAAGACGCTAATCTCGCTGATGGAAAATAAAAAGCTAACTTCACATAACTACAAAAACTATTTGAGCTCAGTCAGATGTGTTGCGCACTTGAAACGTGTGTGTCCCTTTGTTCACTTGGAAATGCTAGAGCACCTGTGCCCTGTGCCGCACACGCTCCAGCACGTGCCGCTAACGAGATACCCCCCCCCCCCCCCCCCCACACACGCACACACACCGGGCGCCAAGCGTTTACCTCATCACTTTTTTTAGGGGGGTCTGTATGCATCTGGCTCTCGTGCACGCACGCAATCTCGTACTCCGTGTTGTCTATCTCTGTATCTCCCAGTCTTGTGTCTGCTCGCTCGGTATCTTACACGAGTGAACCTCCGCCTGCCTCCTATGTCCGTCCCGCCCCGGCCACAGTATAGAGAGAGTCACGTCGGCGAAAGCGCGAGCAAGGCGGGCGAGGGAGAAGAATCACTGTAGATAATGTAAATGCTTCGAGACACATGGCTTGCCGAAAGTAAGAGTAAGTTTGAAACGAAAGCTGATCGTGTTTTTTGTAAAACTCTTTGGGCCGGCTCGAATCACGTCATCGGTAGCACGCGAACATCCCGCGATGACGACGAAGACAAAAGGCTCGCTCGTGATCGCGGGCGTGGGCGTGTGGGAGTTGGGGCGCGGCCAAGCGGACGTTCGCGGCGGTGACTTACGCCTGAGTCAGTGGAGCTGGGCCCTGGGCCCGCCAGGCCTTCCCGACCAGACCAGCGCGTGGGAGCGAGCGTGCCTCTGACTCAAGCACTCATCGCCGGAGGGCGCGCGCCGGGCGGGGCGGGGCGTGCGGACGTCGCACCGGCCGGCCCGGGACCAGACAGCCTGGGAACCGAACGGGGCCAGATGCCGAGGCTCAGCCTAAGCACCGCCCGGCCGGCCGCCCGGCTCGGCTCGACCACTCCACGCGTGACCAGTGAATAAGGACGCCGTTCAAAAGGCGACGAGGAAAATCGCTTTCCTCGAGATGAAATCCGCGACATTGTTTGGATGGCAGAGATACGTCTTTTCTGTGAGGATTTTTGGTTGAGGTACAGCAAGGCAGGGATGATGAGTCCCAATATCAGGTGAGGTCGCTGTTGGCGCCCGGGGCCACTCTCTCGCCCGTTTCCTGGACTTGTTTTTATTTTGTTAATGCCCTCCTGACGGTCTGACGGTCGCTCGCGGATACCGAAACTCACGCGTCAAAAAACAACGGGCAAGGCGGCGAACACAATAAAAGTGGCGAGCTCAGCTCGGCTCAGGGCGGGGCGGGCGAACAGAGCGCCGGATGTTATAGTGTTGTCGCCCACAAAGGATGACTGACCGCCGAGGCGGGCCCTGGCGGGCCGGGCGGTCGTGACGGGCGGAGCTGCCGACACGGGGCGCGGCGTCGTGACACGGGCGTCGCGCGCGCTCCAGAAACACCGCCGCCGCCCTCTTCCTGGACAACGGTCACGTGCTGCTGCTGGACGAGCGCGCCGCTGCCGAGAGATTTACGATGGGCGCGTGCGTAACTGCGCCCTCCGGTAGCAGGCGCGGGGCACGCGCGCGCGCAGGCCCCGGGGCTGGAGGGAGGGGGCCCCCTCCACCTGCACTGCACCAGGGCCTCGCCAGGCGTAACGAGTCCAGTAGCCGCGCGGCGCGCTCCCCCCTCCACGGCGCGTAACGAGCACCAGTAGCGGCGCGAGCCCGCCCCTCCCCGGCGTACTCACTCAATTGGTTCCGCCCGGTAGCTGTGAGCATGGGCGTGGCGGGGCGTGGCGGGGCGCGGCGAGCCGGCCGCCGCTGCTGTTCATTTGTCCGTCCGTGTACGAGGCGGCCCCCGGCCCCGCCCACGGCACGCACCTCTGCTAATTACCATACAACAGCCTCCCTCCCTTCCTCCCCCCTCCCCCCGACCCGTACTATCGGGTTGATCAGGTCGTGTTTTTCTACAACTTCAAAACGTACGCACAAAATCACGCTTATTGTTAAAGGATTGGGTATGGCATTAAAGTCGACGTTTTAGATAGAAATTGGCGGGGAGGAGGGGGCGGGGCGTGGTGGTTAAGATGTTCATCCCCGCAAAGGAAACTTTCCTCTACTGGGTAAGTCTAACTTTGTCATGGGGCTGTTGAAAATCTTCTAACCCTTCCTTTACATCCGTAACGATGTTGTTTGTGTACGGCCCCTTGTTATACAGGGCTTAGTTCCCATAGTGGTGAGTTATTACCGAGGGGTGAACAACTCAGCTGAGACGGGGACAGAGGAATATATTACAAGGTAATATATGTAATACAGGTAATACTGGTAATATCAATGTATTACAAGTATTACAAGGTATTACAAGCATTACAACGTAATACAAGGTAATACAAAGTAATACTACATGGTATCACAGGTATTACGAGGTAATACAAGTCATACAGAGGGTTACAATAATTCAAATAATATAAGTATTACAATGTAATATAGAGTATTATAAGTAATATAAGGTATTACAAGTAATACAAGGTAATACAGGGAATACAAGGTATTACAAGAAATACATGATATTACAAGTAATTTATGGTAATACAGAGTAATATAAGGTATTACAGAGAAAAAAAATCTTGTAATACAAGGTAATACAAAGTAATACATGGTAATACAAAGTAATACATGGAATACGTGGTAATATACGGTAATATTAGGTAATACAAGCCTCGGGGACAGAGGAATACACCAGTTGTTCACCCCTCGGTTATTACTCTTTTGGGGGTCCTCTGCGTGCGGAACGTGCCTCGCGAGCAGGCGGGCTTAAACAAAATGTAGAATCTGGATTACTAATCTCGGCATAACTGCCTGGAGCCGCGCGCTCAGAAAGGCATTCTTTTTCTTTTTGTTGTTTTGTGCTCCTCCAAAAAAGTGAGAGAAAGAGAAACAGCACTATACTCCCAAAAATTAAGTTTTTTCTTATTACCGAAAGTCTTTGAAAGTACACTGCAGTGCCGCGTGACCATGCCACCCTATCGCGACGTGAGTTTGGCGTCCAACCCCGCCACGACCTCCCCCGTCCCACGAGCCGTGACTCACTGGCCGCCTCCTTAAGAATCAATTAAATACGAGTCGTAAAGCGGCGGCGCGCTTATTGCGCAACCGGCCGACCCCGCCCCGCCGCCTGTACAAACACAGTGTGGAACCAGGTGCACTAATCAGGGCCGAGGAATACGACTCGCCGGCCCTCCCAATTCACACGTCCGGACCGTGATTATGACGTCATTTAATCGTTTTACAGTCCCGCTTTAAAATAATTGTAGCGCTACGCCGCTGCGCTTGCTTGCTCGGGGCGGGGGCCCTAAGGGGTCATTTCTCGCCCTCACACAAATACTTACAAAAAACTAAATATATCGACGCCGCCCAAACTAGTACTTTTTTTTTTTTTTTTACTTTGCCACTTTACTGCCGGCGAGTCCACGCAGTTGATTGTGCTCTACTGGACTTAGTATCCTCACATCCTTAACGACTTACTACTCGTCAAGCAGCCCACTAAACGCGAAACACACTTACTTTTCATTTGACTGTTTTTGACTGTCACCTCACAGTCCAATTACTAAAAGTGAGTGTTTCTCCCCCCCCCTCTTTTTTGCTGGGGGCCATAAATCCGAATTTAAGTGTGCACCTGATTCCCGAAATGCATGATTCCCGTTGATTTCCATTGATTCCCGTCGTGATTCTCATTGATTTCCGCTGATTCCCGGGTAAAAGGTTTGGCAGTTTGTGCAACGAACTATCCGGCCCCGTTTTAAGTTGTTCGCTATCAACAAGCAGTCGCGTTAATCCTATTTAAAGTTGAAGTACGGCCTGAGTGTTCCCGCCCAGGGCCTTGCAGCCGGGGCCTCAGGCGCCGTGGTTAGTGGCGATAGGCCGACCCGCTCCACGCGCCTGCATGCCGGTACAGTCTAACTACACAAAACTGTAGTTCCAGCAGCTTTCTTCAACTTGAACTTCAAAAAGAGTTTGGGCTCGTATAAAAGTGTATAACGACGTCTGGTCTTGTACAAAATGCCCTGGCCCATGCAGCGTAGAAAACGAGACCATCCTCGTCTGGTTGCCTCCGTGCGGCGGGGCCCGGCCCCCACACAGCGCCGCGCTCTCGTGGCGGGGACAGCGAGGGCCGGAGAACACGCGCGGCGCGGGGACAGCATAAAGAAGGCGCCGACGGAGCGCGCCGCCAAGGAGACAAGCTAATAGAGAGAGGCTCGGCGGCCCCCCGAGGCGCGGCCGCCCGGGGCCCCCCGGCCGGGGCCTCCAGAGGGGCAGGGGGCCCGTATGGGGGCTCCCGATATGGGGCCGCCGCCGCGGGAGCCCCACGGGCCCCACACGGGCCCCACGGCGCTCCCTGGCTACGCGGAGGCGTCGCGGGCAAATTAGCTGGGTAGAAGTGGCGACACACCTCCGAGTGTGCGCGGCGGGCGAGCACGGGGACCCTTATGCTGCGGTTGACCCTGAGGGAGGGCAAAGCGATAAACGGGCGAGCGGGATGGAAAATTACAAAAGCGGACAACAACAAAAATAAAGAAAGTGAAGACATTTTATGTGGGAAACGGGCCACTTGACCAAGAGGAGTTATTCCCAAAGCGATATTAATATTGCCATTGGCCAATTATGCACGGTCATCAAAGCCAGCTCAAGTCGTACCTTTACAGAGGCGAGCGCGGCAGCCTCCCCCCCCCCTCCCCCACCCCTTTCTGCTCCAGCCGTGGGGGCCTTGGGGACGGGGCGTAGCAGGAGACGAAAATGTTTTGGCACAGGCTGCTCTTGGTCACAGCAATTATGGACGGACTTTTCTCGGGATGTGGCGCGCCTTTTCAGGAACCCCCCCAGCAGGCGCGGGCCCGGGGCCGCCGTGGGCGAGCGGGCCCAGCGCGGGGAGCTAAGCTCGCCGTCGAGTCGTGGGCGAAGAACTCGTAAAGGAGGTGACGCGCCTGAGCTGCGCCTGAGCGGGATTAGCACGCGTTAAGAGACGTGACGCCGCGACATCTACGCGCGTTTCACGCGTGGTTAGCCTTCACATTTGTCAGCGTGCATCTCTCTGTGCTACGCTCTAGGCAGAATAACGCAGGGAGGCAGGGATGAGAAGAGGAGAGGGAGGGAG
>NW_026267170.1:665390-688669 GCF_000697945.3 Frankliniella occidentalis | reverse complement strand
GAGAGAGAGAGAGAGAGAGAGAGAGAGAGAGAGAGAGAGAGAGAGAGAGAGAGAGAGAGAGAGAGAGAAGCGGCGAATAAATTAACGCAAAGGGGAGCGCGGTATGTCACGGCTATACATTGTAAGGCGCTGACGTAATGCAGCCTCGACAGTCAGTGCCTCCCGCGGACGGACATTTACAGTCCGTTCGGATATCGTATTAAACTCGCCGGGGTCGTGACCGAGGAGGGGGTCTGAGCCTCGCCGCGCCGCCCTGCGCCGCTCTGGCCGAGCCTGGTCAAAGACGGCCGCACATTGCTCATACCGATCATTAAAACGTTGGAAATTTGTCGTTCCGCAGCGTATAAACCTTGTTGTCGGCTACCTTAAGGCAAACGTGTTGATTGCAAGTGATGCGTGAGGGAGAACAGCACTTGAGTAAAAAGTATAACAATCGCAAAATCTTTTTTGTTTTGCAGACGGCCGGCACCATGTTCGCCATCATGCAAGTGGAGACGGACGAGCGGAGGGCGGAATTCAGGCGCAAGATGCGCACCAAGTGCGAGTTCATCTGCAAGTATTGTCAGCGTCGCTTCACCAAGCCCTACAACCTCATGATCCACGAGCGCTCGCACAAGGACGACGTCACGTTCACGTGCGAGGCGTGTGGCAAGACCTTCAAGCGGCAGGACAACCTGAAGCAGCACAGGTACGAGAACCTATTTCTGTTTCAGCTCAGTCTAGAAAATGATAAAAAAAATGGCAAAGGGCCAAATACATAGTGATATGTAGAAAGAAAATTACTCTTGTATAAAAAAGGAACAACTAAAAAACCACTGTATGGCACCGCACTCGTCCCACTTTTTCTCTTAACTGGCTCGAACTGTTTTACATCGCAAAAAGAAATGTTTGGTTAACGGGAAGAAATGCACCGCCCCCAAACGAGGAGGTCAACGATATGCGTCATAAAATGTTCGGCGGGCAGGGCGGCGGCTGTCCATCACGTCTCTGTCAACGCGGCACCGCAAGATATTTACGTCAGTAGGTGTGCCATGTCACTTAACGCCCCTCGCGGCCGCGACGCGCGAGACGCGAGACGTAACTCTCCCTCCCTGACAAAACGAGAAAACGCACTCAGCCAACGAGAGGATTTTATCCCAGTGGTAGCTCGGGCGGGTGCGGTGTCATGCGGGTGTGAACCTTATGCCAACATTTTGGAAAACTTACTGCTGTTGTTATGTGCTTTTAACCCATTTCTTCCAGCTTTTTATTTGAGGGCGTGGGGTGTTGTAAATACACTACTGGTGGTTTGTGTTATTAACATTCTCAATTTTGGGATGTAACGTCTTCCTCAGGAAACCTCTTCGTGCACAGCGCCCATGCTTTCCCCCCACCTCCATTTAGCAGGACCTCTGGGACGTCTCGTTAGAGCAGAAAATATTTTCTGTGTTATTTGTTTTTACAAAACAATAAGATGATGAATTTTTCAGAGTAGAAACTATTTTTTATAAAAATGGTCGCAAAAATAGTCCCAGATGCGTCCTGGTGGGGTAGGGGGAGAAAGGGCCGCAGAATCTTGGCCTCTACTAAGGACACCTCATATCTGTCTGTCCTTTAGATGTGGGTGGAGTTCTGGTGGGTGGAGTTCAGGCGGGTGGCGGTGAGGGGTGACTTGTCGCAACAAGACTAACTGTAAGCAAGCACAGCAATTTTTATTTCTCTCACGTATGAATACCATTTTAAGTTAACAGATTTGGTAGGCTTTGCATTAAAAATACAAAAATTATAAAAAAACCGCTTTGTTTTGTCATGAAAAGAAAATTGAAGTTTAGATAGTCTGGTCATTCCCATATCTTCTTAAATTCACCTTTCTTCCAAAATTTTCTTAGCTTGTTTTTGGTCTGCTTTTCTTTTAATGCAATGTCTGCACTCACACATTAATATCACTGCATGAACACTCTTAAATTAATTTCAATCCTATAACTAAAATGTTCTCTAAATTTTTATAAAATAATCTGCTTATATAATCCGTTAGCGGCAGCGATTAACGTCCGAGCTGGCAGCTAAAATTATCAGCTGACTTCGTCGCTCGCTTGATCGCCTAGCCGTACCAACCCGACAAAATTTAACAGATTTGTTTGTCTTACAGATCCATTCACCTGCCGTGTCGGACTGCTACCGGATGGACAGTAAGGGTTTGATGGGAGGCGACACTTCGTCCTTAAATTATTACTTTATAGCGTTACTACATTTACTGTGTTTCCCTTTTAACTGTCTGACTACAAGCGCACGTGCAAGTGAATGTTGTGATAACTATTTTCAGTCCGCCATTCCGTCTGATTTATAGATTAAGAAAATATATCTTGATAGTACCTATGCGGAAATATTTAAGATTAGGGACATATCAGTCGATTGAACAGTAGGCCCTATCTTAATGTATTTTGTTGATAATATTAAAGGTCCTATTCGGACTATTACTCTTTTAATACTGGCTGCCATGCATTGCGCTTGGGCTGTTTCGATCACATACTGGGGTGATAAACAAAAGTCATTATTTTTGGACACTTGCGCAAGGAAAATTCGAATTTTGACGCATTTACAACAATCAAAAAAGGCGAATATGAGTTACCACTATTTTGATTACATCTTACATTAACTGATTAGGTAATTGATCTCCTGCATCCTTAATTGACGGAGTTCTGTGAGCTTCCGAGCAATTTATTTCGTTCCTTGCCTAAGTTTCCGAATAAGATGAATTCTAGTCTAAATACTATAGCCAACTGGCTGTTTGGAATCAAAATGAACACACATTATTCGAGCTATCAAAATCTATGTGCAAGACAAAAGGTATTTCTCAGTGAATCAGGTGTCACTAATGCAGCTTTGTCATGTCAATTAAGTTCTTGAGTAAGATAGATATATTTCAGATGTGTTTATTTGTACATAGTCTAATTATTTGTTATAAACTAGATATTTGTATATGTAAATAGTAAAAACACGAGACACATCTGTGTTTCTGATCGCACTTTCTGTACTGGCATTTGCGCAGATCAGGCGCTTAAAGACACATAGAGCATATTCCTGTCTAAAAGAAATATTGCAACTTCCTAATTTGTCTTCATTAAGCGAAACTTGTATTAGGCGCTAGTTAAAAAGCTCTTTTTTCCCATTTGTTAATTAAAATGTGTTGTTAGAATTGTTCCTCGGGGGATGTCGGGAAACTGTGGAGAGCTAATTAGTGTGTAAACTCATCGACGCTTCCGATCTCTCGATATCTGTTGTTTAAGTGTTAATAGTTTAGTTTTCTTTGTTTGTGCTTCGTATTTTAAGTAGAGCTCAGATTCGAGCTTGTTTATTTTCGTTCTTATTTAATCATTGTTTCTATATTCTTGTCTCTTTTGAAAACTGATATGATTGACATCACTGTAGAAGTGACAAAAATCCCGTTTTTCCATTGCTTGTATGATACGACCAACGCTTATAAACAAATATGGCCACTCGCCACCATGAAAAAAATATATTTATTTTTACGTAACGGACAAGTATAGATTTATTTTATATGACTGATGTGTGAGTGTACGAGATAGAAAACTAAATGAATGATAAATAAACAATCAATGTTTTAAATTATGTTATGTCTTATTGCCCACCAATATTAAAACAAAAAACAAACACAAAAAACAAATCAGACAAAAATCACAACAAATAACAAACAGATAGTATTTTTGCACAAGAAAGGACATATGTACGGAACCAAATTTTGATCAAATCCGGTCAAGAAACGTCCACGATTCCGACGGAAAAGAACGTAAACGATTATTAAAGGTAATACACTTGATGTTCGGGTGCATAGAAGCGCGTGACATTGAGGTACAAACATCATAGCAGTTTTATGACCCCCAATCGTAAAATTAAGACCATATTGGAAGATCATTAGCCCAGAGGGGAAAATCACTCCAGATGAAAGTGTACGAGTTAGTACATTAATACACCCTATTTTTAGCGTCATTTTTCACAATTTTTACAAACTTTTCTTACAACAGCACTATTTCCCCTCATTTCTACCATTAGTGCGCGTTTTACGCCATTAGTTCGCCTTTAGTGCAGGCCTGGGTGTACGAGTTAGAACGCAAGTGATTTCCCCCAGAAAAAATATAAAAATCTAAAATAAAATAGGGAGTCTGTGCACTTTCCTCACAGGCACGCACAGAGTCTCAAACAGTCACTTTGGCGAATCCGACCAACATACTGTAATAGTTTTCAATTTTTAAATAATTTCAAAAGTCAAAATCAGGTTTAAATTCGAGCTGTCCCCGGGGCTGATCGATGACCCGTGTGAATGCCCGCACGCACGCATGCCATGCCGTGCAGACCGTGTAAGCACGCGGCAGGACAGACATGTGAATGGGGCCCAAGCCACTTGAATGAATCCACAGTATCCGTGACGCTCAGCCGACCACAGACACGCCGTGAAGCTGGTGGTTTCAAGGTTTTGGTTTCGTGCCGACGCAAAAGGCCCCGAAGGTCCCACCCTGCTGCGCACCGCACCCTCTCTTGTGGTTCAGGCGTGAGAAATATGCCGCCACAAAGTCTCACCTTGACGCGTGGACGACACCTGTGTCATCTTAGAGGGCGGGTGGGCGACGGTCAAAGATACTTTCCACAAAAGGAGCGCCTTTGAGCTGGCCAGCCGACTGTTTTAGACATACCGCAAAAAGCAACTCGCTACGAAAATATCCCATAACCTTTCGCAGTGGCACTTGGCGCTACAGTATCAATGACGTTCCCTGTCTGCAAGCACCCACGGATGACGATGGAACGCGCCCAAATTTAAATTTATTATATCCGGGCGACGAAGCGGCTACGTTCAAAAACGCCTGCCCTTCTGCCCCTAAAAGTTGACGCTGAGCAGAAGGAAGACTGAGAAAAAGGAGCGAGAGACCAAGAAGACAAAGACAGAGAGAAGGGGAGGGGGAGTGAGTGGGACGGGGAAGGGGTATTCGCCGTGGGTCCGAAAGGGGCTGATAAATGTGAGTGGGGCAGCCTTTGTCTTAGAAGCGGGCCGGACGTGTCATCCTTTTTGCATGTCACGCAGAAGAGCGGATGTGTGATCTCCAATACAGTGCAGGAAGGCGGGTTGAAATGTTTTACTTGTATCAGCGCTAAAATACACCGCAAACAAAAGGGCTGTTTGGGTAGTAGCCGGCAGAAAATAAAATATGTGGCGCTTCAAATTGTATACCCAATCGAAATGACAACTCATTGTTCCGCCACCTTGTTTGCAGACACTGTTATGGCAGGCTTCATGCTATAATATTGTTGTCACTATTGTTAATGGCGTTACTCTGGCCGTCCGTCCACAGAACTACTGCGAGTCTTTTGTTCGGCCGAGTGAACTGTAAATCAAGACGCTTCGGCAGCATTGCAAACGCCAATGGCCCGCTAAGGCGACTGCGCGTGACAGCAATTTCTGAGGAATGAGACCACCACACTGTTGAGTGTTGACCGCAAAATGTGCTGACGGGGAACAGTCACTACGAAAACGGTTCAGGAGCCGGGAACATACGAGCATGGGCGGTCCAACGTAATACGGTCAAATGACTATTAAATCGGGTCAAAGGGGGTCAATCCCGGGGAGAATCTACACAATGGCCGACGAATTCCGCCCTCTCTTCCTCCCCCGCCCCTCTCGCTACGCCTCGCCACACCGGTACGGCACGCCGGCGCACCGCTTTGATAGCGTCAAGTGTTGAAGTGTGGCGCGGCGTCCTACAATACCGTCTCACAAATTTATCATACTTGACAACGACGCGGTCTCAAGCCCCATTATTCAGCTATTAATCATGTGTGTGCGCTGTCGGCATGCGCCCGACCAAAGGGTCATCGCATGGGGTGTTGGTTCTGGGCTCTGACCCGCCGCGCCTTAAGATTTGACCTGAACTTCTCTCTTTTTCTTAACATGTTTTTTTTTATAACGTGCGAGATGCGTATACACCTCTGAATAGGTCGCGACGTGCATGTACAAATGTAGGACATTTTGTTATAGGGTCGACAAGGGTCCGCCCCTATTATGTGCGTGCGGGGTGTGTATGGTCCCCTGGCTTATGATGATTGTGTTGTTCAACATAAGCCCACTTTAAGCTGTGAATAGGCTCACGTGTCCTCACGCCCCCTAGCCTGGCCCGCAGGCTGGCCCGTGGTATGGGCCCGCACGCCCTAAGGGCATAATCCGATCCGTTCCCACACCAAACGGCCGTAATGAGGGGCGTTCGGCTATCCACAAAACTATACGATGCGACTTATTGACGTTGGGTTTGTTTGTAGGCTCAGCACGGTGAAAACAGTATACGAGGAAAGGGGTTTTCCCCCTCAAAAGCCTCAATACATTTTACGTATGATTTTTTTGATTGCAGAGACCCTTCAACGTGCTAAATATGAACTCAATGACATTATAATTAAAATGTCTTCATGAGCTTCGAGATATTTCCTCGTCCTCACACCTTGCGAGGCGGGTTCTGCACGCAGCGCCGCACCTCGCTGCGTGAACAAGATACACAATGGGCAATGTGGGTTTGTGGGTTGACTTCCGTGAAGGAGTTGAATAGTGAGGAGAAAGCTCACCGGGTCAGGGCGAGCCAGGGCGGTGGAGTTCGCCACCTTTGCACGGTACTAATGATGACCAGGGGTACACCACATGCATATCCATTTGCCAAAATAACTCTGCGTGTCGAGCAAACAAAAACATTGCGTTCCCGGAAACATAACAAGCGAGGCCGACTTGCACTGCTTCAGTTGAGTTCCGTGAATGCGGAAGCAAAACGTAGAGGAGCGCTTGCTTACCCTACCAAGGGGTTCCTCCGTCACTTAACAATCGAGTGTGGGAAGAACCGTGCAAAAGCAAGCAAACTCAAGAAGTGATGAGTGTGCACCTGTCCTTACCTACTTTCCACGTCTTCTGTCTGTTTTGGTGGTGCAAAATTGTCGGCAACAGAGTGGAACAAATGGATCTACTAGACGATGCCATTTGGTTGTTCAAATGTCTTTTCTCTATGCAAGCCCGCCCGTAAACAAACATTATTCGATGTTCAGACTCTGGCGCATTTCAACACAAAGAATATAGATGTACAGCACCTTATTTGTAACAGAACAGAGACGCATATAACGCACGGGAGCAATGCTCCGGCTGAGTGCGGTGCGGTCCCCGGTAGCTTACGCAGCCATTGTGAACTCGACTTTCGACTTTCAATGGACAAGTTCGCTCTCACGCTTTCTTGCTGTAAATCAATGCTCGGTCATTTGCCTCACCCCTGGCTCGCTTCTACACGACCGAAAATTTGGTTTTCTGGGGAAAAGAAATACTTGCTTTACCAAGTCTTACACTGAGAATAGTAAAACCAATTATTTAAAACCGAAAGACAAGAACCGTATCTTTTCTATGGTTAAAAATGTGCAGTAAATAAATGTCATGTTTGCGAAATCCCTGCAAACCAGTAAAATTAGGACACAACACTGTAAAACGAAATGCTTCGTAAAAATTTGTTTACGAAAAGGTTTCGTAAGGGTCGATTTACGAAACGTTTTTAAATATATTTCGTAACAAATTTAAATTTTCGGGTAAAACGTCATAAAGTTAGACAAAAAATATAGCCATTTGCATCTTCATACCCCATAGATGGGGCTTTGGATTTTACAATGCAATTTGTAAAATTACAATGTATCGTCATTTGTTAAAAAAAAAGTTTTCGTAATAACCGCGAGAAAACTTCGTAAAATGACGTTATTTTTTTACAGTGAAGGGAGAGTGGGCCTAAAAGCACACACAGAGAAGCGTGCACTTGCTATAGTACACACAAGGAAGAGTGTGTTTGCTACAGTACACCCAAGGAAGAGTGTACTACTTGCTATAGTATACACACAGAAGTGTGTGCTTTACCAAAGGCAATGACACAATGGAGAGTAAGTACACAGGTACATACATGTACATTCATGGTAAGTTCACTCTTGTAGGTGTGTACACTGGATCAAGTACATGTGTACTATAGCAAGTACACACTTCTGTCCGTGTGAACTTGCAAGTCAACTCTTCCTTGTATCAACTAAATTCACGGTTTGGTTTGCAGCGTAAACTAGTGTTATAATAGTCGCAAGATTGCTGTCAATTAAATAAGCATTGCGTGCTATACGGTAAATAAAACGGGAACTCTCGTAGGGAACGTTGACCCTTGAACTACGTGACAGCAGTCAGATCGTAGGCACGGCCCACCAACAGTGGCCCCCGCAAGAGAACGGTCCTGTCACCTGGACAATGGGGCGACGAGCGCACGCAATCGCCCAATAATGGCGAACAATTGGGCGAAAGGGATTCGGCCAGCCTTCCGCACTTGCTAACACAAGAGAGATGACAGAATAGCGGTGCCGGGGCGGCGGGCCCTGACCGGCGGGCCTCCCGCGGCCAGCGGCCAGGGCGTCAACCTCTGCAGCAGCTGACTACTGCTGCCCTGGCTGCAGAATGGAATCATCAGAGAAATCGGAACCGATCGTGCGTTGACCTGCACTACGGGACCACCCCGGGGACCGGCCGGCGCGGTGCGATGACGAAGTACCAGGGCAACCCCTGGCGCGGTCTTGGGGTGAACCACCTTCCTCGTCGAACTACGGTACTACGTGCCGCTTTCCGTACTTGGAAGCGGAGAAAGCACTGGGCCAAATTCGTGGACAACCGGCGGCTCGTACGCGTCAAATAGAAAGAATTAAGTAGCTCTTTTGAGCCACCGACTGACCTAACGACATAGGAAAAGTATGCAAACTTCCACATTTTAGACACGTCATTCCTGTTAAGGTAGGACCTCAGTGTAATGACCGGCACCCCTAAGGTGTGAGAAAAAAAACACAATTAAATTATTTTCTTAATTACCACGTTTTGGGAACCGCTAAAAAATATGGGAGCCCTGCATGGGCAATAAACTGGTAAAACTAGTGTGCAAATATTGCACACTTAAAGTGTGTAACATGATGATTTTGCACATTACATGGTGTTTAGCTGAGCTGCACACTCATAGTGCGCAAATATTGAACACTAGTTATCAAAACGTAAACAAAACGTCTAATGTTTGCACACCAATTGACGTCTAGTTCAGTTCGACATCATGAAGTGTTTAGTTTTTGCACACTTGATACAGGTGGATTTAGAGTTCCCTAAAAGCGAGCGTGATTTTCACGCCCGGCGTGATGAAAGTCGATCCCTGATTGGCTGGGTGAAGCTTACGAAGCGTGAAAATCACGCCTGGCGTGAAAATAACGCTTGCGTTTCGTGAACTCCGAATCTACACTACTGCACATCAATCGGTGTGCAACTTTCTACATTTGTTTTACCAGTGTACTAACAGTATTTTCTAGTTGCATGTTTAACTTGTATAGCCCTAGAGAAAATGTATTATGCGACTTAAAAATGTGGGTGAAGATTTTTTATTACCACAAGGTACCATTCTACATTCTACTGTATCTATACCCCTCTGATCATCAGAATTGAAATTTTTATTTTATATATTTTTTCCACTGCTAGACATACAGGCAAAAACGAAAAGACTCGTTGTACTTCATCTAAAAATAAAACAAGACCTTGAACGTGTGGACCTACATAAAGAAGTAAATCAGCTGCGGGACATCGCTATAGCTACAAAACTGCGCATGGAACATTCTAGCACCCTATTATAGACCTCTATGGTCAAGCTTTTCATGCATAAATTTTATTTTTTTAATTGGGGATTTGGCACTGAGCTCTTCGGTTGTCTATAACTCTGAAAATACCCAATACAGCCGCAAGAAAATATTCCGCTGCGACAGAAATAATTGAAGTACACTTTCAAAGCCGACAATAAAAATCAAATTTCCCCATTTTTGGCAATTTTTTCGCAGGGGCCCTACCTTAATGGCTAATGTGCTCAAACGGCGGGTGGTCATCCCGCTACCGCCCCCACAAAGCGACAAGTGCAGCTCAAAAAGGTCTCGCACAAGTGAAAAATCGAGATCCTACCGAAAGCCATTCTCCTCCCGCCGAGAGGGGAACAGTCGTCGCGCCGCATTGTTCCTATACCGCGCGCCTAAAAAGATTTCCCCGTTGTGACGGTCCGTGCCGTTCCCACGCCCACTCGGTGACCAGAGGCACGTCGCCCGGCTGCGGGGTGGTCCCTACTAATCGGCTCTGCGCGGATGGGAAATTGTGTCGACTTGTGCAGTCGCCGAGAAGAAAACAATAGTTTGCACGCTCATACGACAACCTGCCGCAGTCAGCACCAAAGTTGGGACCAATTCAATTGATTACGATAAAAATGCTTAAGATTTGTCAATGTACTGTGTGTCAGGGCCACGACAGAACGGTCTGCGGGTCTGCCTACTCGATACCCGTAAGGCGTCATGGCGCGAGGGGTACCTAACCAAAAAAATAAAATAAAAAGTGTGTACACCGAATTATCAAATTGTAAAGATTTCCGATTACCAATGATATCCAAAGATTACAAATGATTACCAATGATAACCAAAGATTACCAATGAATACTATGATTCGCCCTTCATTCTAAATCAAAGCGGCCACTTTCCCAGCCAGAAATGAAATTCGATCGACGTCGAATCGACATCGACGTTGCTCGAAAAACGCAATTTTGGCACTCAAATCGAGGTGTCGAGGTCGAATCGACATCGAATCGACGTCGAAGAAATTTTCATTTCTGTCTGGGTTTGTCCCGAGAAAGATGCATTTTCGTGCACATCTTACGTAGTTCTCATTGGTAAAACAAGTGTTTAATTTTGCACGTCAATTGACGTTTAAGTTCAAATGTGCATTTTCTAGACACTTTGTGGTGTCTAACTATGTTATACGTCAATTGGTGTTTAAACCTTCGACACTTCCGAAACGTGTAGCAGCTGCATACCGTATGGTTCCTAGTTCCCTAGTGACTGCATACAAGTGTTTTTTTAAACATTTACAAAACTTCTAAAATTTGCACACCACGCAAGTGTGCAACTTGAGTTAAACATCATGTAATGTGCAAAATCACAACTTGCGCACGTTTGTGCAAATATTGCACACTTGTTCTACCAGTGCTCAATTCTTTATCTTGAAGTTACAAATTTGCATCCTACGATTGGACAAATTATATTTCTGTCCGTGGGAGGGATGTAAATTCACCACATGCGCGTTTGCATTTAGGAAAGATATGCACAAAAATGCGTGTCTAAATCAACAAATTTGTCCTTTGAAAGGACCCTCATGAGTGGGTGGGTTACCAAAGATTACCACTGATTTCCAGAGATTACCAAGGCTGTGTACACCTGATTACCCAAGTTGGGCACCCTGAGGGGGGCTTAACGCCCTTACAATGTATATATCAGATTGCCAAGATTGAAAAATTGCTAGACGAATATTTTGCTTTTGGGGCATGATGCACTACTTGCACCCTCCAAAAGAGGCCTCGTGGTTAGTCAAGTCAAGTAGACAAAAAGCATGGGTTTTTGGTCTGGTTGCCTTGATATTGCCGAAGATTATTGTAGATTGTCAGGGTGGGTGTACACCAGATTACCAGAGTTGTGTCACCCTCGAATACTGTACGACACCTGAGTTTCAAGCAAGAGCATGAGAAATGCATCGCTGCTTGTAGACCGAGACGTTGTTTTTATCGTTACTTCAGTGCGACAGTACGCGACAGTACGGCTTTCGGTGTTACTCCGATATCGGGCTAAGGCATTTTAATATAATTTCAACCTATCGGCTTCGCTTTGACAACAGACGATAATCGGGGCGCTGGGCCTGTTTGCTCTTGTCGCCATCCGGGGTTCACCTCGGTGCAGTATTAACCGTAATTTGGTCCCGTGCGGTACCATTGTCCTCCACGCTGCCTTTTCAGGGCGTCGGGGCGTCGCCGTGTCACGTAATGGGGCAACACGATCGGAAAAAGCTTATAACCCCCGGGGAGCAATTTCTACTCTCCCCCTTCCTTTTTCCCTCTTCTGCTCTTTGCAATCATTTTGATAGAGGGGACCACAAGGCCACAAGACGGAAACATATTGCTGCAACCCCAATTACTTCCACAACAACCAGCTCAGCTGAACCTCCCTTGCACCGCGCTTCAAACCGAATCCGTTTAGTTTCGTAATAGAAGACGAATTTCCGGCACACCGTGGCACGCTACAGGTACACGATGCGCCTGAAAGGGTTTACGCGGCTGTCGGGGAGGGGTACTCTGGTCGGGCCATTCAGGGTAAGATATCATTAAATTAAATGCGACGATTCAAGATCGGACTAGAGTGCCATTACCCTCGTCTTTTCTCTTTCCGGAATGAGTGCCAGGAGCGTACTTTTGATATTCGATTGCAAGAGACAAATAATTTGAGGAGTGTTCAATTTCACGGAGACACACTTTTCTGCTCCTGCCCGGTACAGATCACAGTGACACAAATGCCAGCTATTTTCGTCAATTTTGTATGATTGCCGCCCGCTGAGATCCGGGGATGATCCCCATCCCCCTTTCCTCTTCCTTTGCTGCACACCTCCCGCGAAAGCCCGTCATCGCTCCGTAGCATGCCGTGATTGCCGAGCTATTCCCGCAGCTTTCTGATTCAAACGCCTCGCCGGATCTGAAACAGAAACATGACAACATAGAGTTAGGAAATGAAGTAAATAAAAAGGGACGCGTATTGAGGGCCGGCCACTTGATTTGACTAACCAAGGGGGCGAGAGGCCTTGTCCCAAGGTTTTTGATCCGGCCAGAGGCGATACAATGAAAGCCGCCACCGAATCAAATTAGTCTGCTCAGTTCAGATACAAAGAAGTCATGAGTGGCGCTCCGGGGCCGCGCGCCGTAATTGACGTGCGAATGCGCCCACCG
The DNA here is from genome assembly GCF_000697945.3 of Frankliniella occidentalis. Lineage (NCBI taxonomy): Eukaryota > Metazoa > Arthropoda > Insecta > Thysanoptera > Thripidae > Frankliniella > Frankliniella occidentalis. Next base: position 675,809 of record NW_026267170.1, on the reverse strand, counting down.
CAGTCATATACCATACCGGCGGCCGAACGTTTAGGCCCTTATTGAAAGGAAGTACGCGGCCGCACCTGCAAATAATTGCACGCGCGATGTGTTTAGTGTTTCCTGCCGATTTGAGCCGATGCCCGTATTGGCAGTCGGCTGATTAATACCCCGACGCGGCCGTGGCCCGGGCCGTGGCCCGGGCCGTGGACCAGCAGGCCCAGCAGGTCCGTAACCGCCGCGGTAATGACCGGTTGGGTTCGCGATTCCCGTGCGGAGGAAGTAGGCGTGTTGGCCCGCCTGGCTGAGGCCGGCCGGGCCCCGGCCAGGGACAGGGCCGCCGTGTCATTTGTTCCGATCGGCGGCACCCGCAGTGAGCATCACCTATTTCATACCCTCCAAAGCAGTCTGCGCTGCTCCGTCTCACGAGCTGCACTCAAGAAAATTGTGTGACATCGCCATCAGTGTGTCCGGTAATCAAGCCACACCCAACGTCGGCAAAGCATGGTCGAACCATATCGTAGGCCAGCCTAGCTGAGCTACCGCAGCCTATCATAGGCACACGAAGACAACTGGAGAAACTCTACAGGCACGTGCCGTCAGTGCTGAGTGCATCTTTGCAGTTTTAACTCGACGAAGCGCCGTTCTCGAACGCGGTTTATTTCCTACCGTCCTGAGCCTAATTGTCTGCGCAGCTTATTGTGGTTCCGCGCCGTGGGGCTGAACGGGTACCGGGAAGAGATAACCGTCCGATCCACTTACTGGTAGCATAAGGCCGAGGTCCTGAGGCAGCGGCGGGCGCCAGGCGAGTGCCTCTGTGCGGAAGAGCTGCCACACGACGCGGTTTTGGGCCAAAACGAACGACAGACGGCAACCAATTAGAAGCGGCAAGAGGTCACCGCTGCCAATAAACCAAAGGCTGCAGCCGCCCTAGACACGCTTTACACTCATCCAATAAAGGTCCCGGGGCCGGCAGCGGCCGGCAGGCAAGTCCAGTCGGCGTGTGGCCAGCTTGTTTATCTTTTATTGCGCGCGCGTGGTGCTGTGTTGGCAGCCCTGGAATGTGCCAAGTGGCCTGTATAACAACGGTTGGCGCCCCAGTCGGTCTGCAGCCACCCGCCGCCGCGGCGCACCGCCCCGGCGCACCGCCCCGGCACACCGGCGGCAGCGGCACTGGTCCAGGGGGGCCAACCGCAGACACAGGCGAATTGATGCCGTAAAAGAGCAGCGCAAGGAGGACACCGCTCTTCCAGTTCAGCGTCAGGTGGTTATGTGGGCTGAATAGGACGTGAAGTCGGAGCAAATATGGCTGAGGCTTCAAACTTCTGAGCTTTAAGTGGAGGTTCCTCATCGCGTACTCACATCTTGGTGACCACGAACAACCCCATAGCATGCAGATACTTTGTTTCGCAGCAGTATAGCGAACCACATGAATGCAACCTCTGACTTGGTAGGCATTCCGTTGATATGATACAGCGGCCAGCACCGCCGCGGCGCGACCAGCGCGACCAATAAATGCTTGCCCGATCGTTGCAGCAGCTGCAGCAGCAGCCTTGGCAGGAGGCCGGCTGGCTGTTTGGATTGAAAACAGATGGAGTGGATGAGTCGGTAGCCTCTATCGCCTGCTGCCGAGTCATGCACAGCTAACGTCCCAGCAAGGTACAAATACATATTTGTAGAAATGTACCTCCAACATGATGGTCTCTAGAGCTGATCCATAATCTTGCAGAAGTTCAGAAAGATTTAGGCATAGTTATTGAAAATTGATTAAGAATCACCCTGAAGCACTGGGGAAAAAAGTTTAGGACTAAGCAGCAACGGGTAGTTTTAGTATGACCGCAACAAAGGTCACCAAATTTTAACTTTTAAACGGTTCGAATTACAGGATCTACTTAATCTACTTACTGAGCCTAGAAATAATATAAACCATGCATTTTAATTCGTGGTGATGGCAATTTTGGTGTAGATAGGTCCTAACAACTTATCTTGACTACGTTAGAGCACAAGTTTAAGATAGGCGCCAAATGACATTAAGTCCTACCCTTGATAAATCCAGTGAGATAAAGAGAAAAAGAAATGTAAGCTTTATTTACATTTGCGTTTGACATATTGTCGTCCTCATAATCTAGGCCGCCTCTGCCTCAAGTCAGGCAAAGGCTCAAATGCCCGATCACATGAATGAAGCCCAGAGGCTCTCACCAGTCGGAGGCTCAGAGTTGGACCGCCACCTGAGCCGCGGCCGACACGAAATAACACTCGACCGACTCCCCGAATCGCGCATTGTCTGCTGCTGCTTTTTAGTGTCGGTTATTTTTATCGGAATGGACAGAAGCGTAGGCGGGTTATTGAAAGTCAAGGATCTGCTCAAAGGGGCGCAGGAAGGGCGGCGGCGTATAGACACAAGGAATTGAGGATGAAGGGAGACTGCGAGAGAGGAAGAGAGTAGAACAGAAGAGAGAGAGAGACAGGGAGTCGGGGAGAGAGGGAGAGAGAAAGGGGGAGGGGAGCTTTGCATAGACGGTGGAGATAGGGAGAGAGAGTGGGCAACCTGCGCGCGCGCGTGTCCGACGGGCCTGCCTATCCTTCAGGCTGACGGACTTGGCAGCCGGCCCAAACAGGTCTTGAGCTGGAAGTCGACTCAGTGGTGGATGTAGTCGCAACAGAGAAACTTACAACAGTCTTCTTAAGGCATCTCACTTTTATTCCATGTCGTCCACGATGGCCATGGCTCGCCATGGCCCGCCAGGCCCGCCATGGCCAGTTCAGGCCCTCTGCCGAGCAGACCAGTTGGAGATTTATATAAGACGGCAAAGGCTGCTGGTGTTATCGGGCAAAAGAGGAGTGAGGCTCGGGACACCTGCCCGACCGTGTCAGCCGCTGCCGACCAGGGGCCCACCAGAGGCTCGCCAGGGGCCCAGCCCACCAGGGGCCCCCTCCCACTCTACGGCCATATCACCTCCGATGGGTCGTTCGTCGCGCGTCCCACCGGAAACCTCTGCTAATTTCGGAGACACAAGACAAGGGGGGATGGAGATAAAAGCTGGAGCCGTGAAGTGGCTGGTCGAGCGACCATCAGGGCTCGCACTGGGTGGCCTCTCCCCGCGCCCCCTTTCCCTCTCTCTCTCGCTCACTTTTAGTCTGTCTCGCTTCACACCGAGAGATGGATAGAAGATCTCAAAGGTGCGAATAATCGGTTCGCTGAGGACTAAGCGACGAACAGGCAGCCAAAAGTGGAAGGCGAAAGAAACGGCCGAGAAAAGAGAGGAGAGTAACTAGAAGAATCAGAGAGAGAGAGAGAGAGAGAGAGAGAGAGAGAGAGAGAGAGAGAGAGGAGTAAAGTCCACCGTCCCAGAAGCGGCCAGCAGCTCGTAAACGAGAGCAGGTGACCTTTCCGCGAGGCGAAGCGCGACTTTTAGCGAGGCCCCCGCGCCGTGTACCTTGTTGCAACGGGATCAAGCGCTGCTGGTCGCGCTCGGTATCGCCAAGCGCCGTACGTCCCCGCGAGCGCCACTTCGGGACGCGCGGGTCCTCTTTGGGGACAGGGAGCCATCGAGGCGGCACCTTCCCCGCGGGCGACCCGCGGCACGCACAGATACACATCGCTGAATGTGTCCGCCTCCGGCCTACAGCTTCTTCGTCGCCATAAACAAGCCTCATGGCGTCAGCCGGCCCGGGCCCATGGCGCACAAGGTGACGAGCGGCAGCCGCCCGATCCTTTTATTTTCCCTTTCCACTCCTCCTCCTTGATCCAGCGTGACCCTGTCCTGCTGGCCGGGCCGTCGTCCAGGACCAACGGCTTATCAGCGCACATCCATCAGCTGTGCAACTATATTAAGGGGCGCTAGAGGAGGGAGACGGGGAGGGAGGAAGGGAAGGGGGAAGTGAGGCGGTGTGAGGCAACATAGCCATGGATGATGATAGGAAGACGTTACCAAGAACGGCGTGGCTGTATGAGACAAAACTTTTCTCCATGTGATGTGATGACTCAGTACGAAAACAGTTACCATTCGAACTAAAACTTATTGCGTAAAATTTGGAAACACAATCATTTTCTGTGCGCTTTTCTTTGTGGTGCAGACCTCCCCGGTGCGAAGCGGGCACGGGCCTACAGCGGCCAGGCAGAGAACGAGTGTGGGCTGCCTCGGCGATAAAGCAACGCTTTGCACCCGATGCATGGGACTCGGTCGGCTCGTTGGGACAACTCTCCCTCTCCCTCTCTCTCTCTCTCTCTCTCTCTCTCTCTCTCTCTCTCTCTCTCTCTCTCTCTCTCTCTCTCTCTCTCTCCCTCTCTCGCTCTTTCTCTCTCCCCACCTCTCTCTCTCTCTGTGTTTGTTTTTCGTGTCGCGGTCGCTCGCTTGTTTGTTAATTCACACCTCGCTTTATCTCTCCCACCCAGGATGGGCACCGCGAGCCGGACCTCGGCCAGGCCGGGGCCTAATGGGCCGAGCCAAAACAAATTGCAGCCATGTCACCTTCTGATTGAAAGAGACGACTGGGTCAAGTGGAGGGGAGAGAGAAAACTTCAGAAGAGCAAGATCGGGAGCTCGGAATGCCAAAAGAGCGTTTAACGCTGCCCCACATTTTCACAAATGATTCTTTAAGTAGTGTGATACTGAAACAGTGGTTGCGCGCCTCTCGTGCTGACTGCTCACTCCGTCCTCACTTTTCGCAACAGGGCCCGTACCAGTTGGCGGTAAGGCTCGGGGGAGATTGGTGGCCCCGTCAGCGCGGCCATCCGTCGGGCAGGCGGGCCTCAAGGCGGGCGAGAGGAGAGGCGTGTATTTATCAGACATTCCAGCTTATTTATCTGCCGCTGGAGCCCTTATCGGCCGCAGGGCTCAGCTCCATTCAAACGGCAGTCATAACGACGTCCAAGTGACCAGATGGATCCCCAGCGCGCCATTGAAAAGCTCGACTCCTCCTCAATGGGGAAGAAGACGGGAAACCTGTGAGAAATAGATACCGACACACGGGGCAGCGCGGGGCGGCCGTGAGGGGGTGCGTCGGGCCGCGAGGCCGCCGCGCCCCGCTCCCCTCTGACCACAAGGCAGCCTGCCTCAACCCCGAGGGGTCCAAGCCATTAATTATTTCGAGCAAACGTGGCGCGACGCGCACTCAACAGGGTCTTTCTGTCTGATAAGAAATAAAGGGCCGGAGGGGCCGTGCGACACGATGGAGGAGGCCCCGCCCGAGCAACCGCCGCGCCGGGCGGGCGGTACTCACCACAGAGCGCTGGGCTGGGCCGGGCTGCGGTCACCAACCAGAGAGCAACGTGATACACTACGCTCGGTGTTTTGTGCGTCGGCGGCGTGCGCGTGGCGGGGCGTGGCCCCGCGGGCCGGGGCGTGGCGGTGTGTGGGGTGTGGTGGGGTGGGGCGGGGCACGGCGTGGCGGCGTGCCGCGGGTTAGATGTTCCAACCCCAACGGGGAGGTCAGTGAAATGTTGACATTGTCGTTTGAACGAATATAAAACAAAACACAGTAACCAGCGGCTACACTCGTCTCGTGGAGTGCTCAGGCTTCGTGCCAGAGCGGAGGTGGTAGGGTGTCCGATGGTCTTTCCGGGTCGTTCGCTCCTCGCATCAGCAGTCCAGGTTTCCGATAACTTACCGACGACGCTCCGACCGGCGATATTTTTCGCGCCGAACGCGCAGACCTTTGCGGCGGCGGCCGGCCCTCGGTCGGCACCACTCAGGTTATAAATCGTGGCTAACAGCGCTCATCAGCCGGTGTGTAACTTGACACACAACCCTCTCGGTGTCCACGCGCGCGCTGAGCCCCTAAATAAATATCTCCATAAAATCTCACCCGGGTCAAGCCTGCAGGCGGCGGTGATGAATATTCGAGCGCACTTAATCTCGGGCTGGCTATCGCGGGCCAAGGACGCACACGTCCGCGGCCAGGACGTGTCATACGTGATGCATCGCACTAACACAAAGGGTATCTGGGTGGATGTACAAAAATATGATTTTCAATGAATGCATGACAGAATATTGGTTGCCCAATAAAGGCGATACCGTACTTTTAATACAACTACCCCTCCCCCCCCCCCTCCCCGTTACAATTGTGTCCATAGCAAAGAAAAGCGTTCGAACGTAACTGATAACAAAACTAACGTTTTGTCCTTAAAAGAAACGGGTTTCATCCCGCAAAAGCAGCTCAGTTACAGAACACACATTTCGTATGCTTTTCGAACAGTGCGCTTTGCTTCTAAGGACACCGTTGGATCATCAACGTGGACAACTAAATATTGGTTGGTGGAACAAAACGTTTGTCTGTCGTCTAGAAAAGTAACAACTTTGTGAGTTCTGGGAACCAATTAATTTTTCCCGTCTGCGTGTGTACTTGTCGATTCGACATCGTCCCAGCCACCTGACGTGGCTGAGTCAGGTCTCGCTGAACGCCGCGCCACGCAGGTGGCCCCTCTCAAACTCTCGAGGTGTGTTCATTACTCCGTCGCCCACAACGTGGATCGGATTACAGTGCCGCTAACGCCGCCCGGTGCAGCACAGCACCGCCGGCGCGCAGCGCCAGGCTGAGGGCCTTCGGCCAGGACTCGAGAAAGTGGGGTTAGGAGCAATGTGAACTGGTTTCGTAGTGCAGTTACCACCTACGGGTTCCACCAACCCCCGATATCAATTGTTAAAAGCCTTTGCACCATTCAAATTATTCTAACAGAATATCAGAGTGATGGTTTTCGCTCGCTATGCACCGACCACCTTGACGATATCCGCCCCCTCCCTCCCTCTCCCCAGCCTCTGATGGCCCATCCTCGTATACTGGCTGGCGCTGGCCAGCACGCTCTCGCTCGCATGCTCTCTCTTTCTGACACACACACAGGGCACTCTTGGTCGTTTTGTGAACTGCTGCATCGTCTGCCATAAAACAAACGCGGACAACGCGGCGCGAGTGTCGAGATGAGGAGGCGATGAGTCAAGCTCATACAGAGGGAGGATTTTACTGTGATCATGATCGTAATCATTACGGTCACGAGAGTGGCGGAAACGAAAGAGTGATGCCGAGCGCAATGCGGCGAGATGCGCGTTGGCGAAAACCCGCCACCGGAAGTAGGTGAAGGGGCGACGGCTACCGAGAGGGCTACGCTACGCTACGCAATTTCTGTGAACGTTTAGCCTGTATTTCTTGTATTTCTTGATTAATCTGTCTTTAAGTTCTGTTGTGTGTACGTAGTGTGTTTTGTAGTATTGTTTTTAAGCATGTTTTTGTCTTTTCGAGTACGCACCCCGCTACTCGACCTCTAGAAAGGTTACTATGCCAAAACTGCCAATAAGAGCATGCCACCCACACCAACCTCAGCCACTGACGCGTATAAATAGAGAGACAATGCAGTGGGCTCTTCTTTAAATAATGGGAACAGTAGAGCTTTGAGCGATAAGAGCTTACTGCTGTCCGGAGAAAGGGTGGGGAGGAATCAATGAGTGCCAGGGCAGGTCCGCCCCGTACCCGCGCCACTCTGGCTGGCGTAAAGCAGATTAGAGGAGACACGCCGCGCAGCGCAGCGGAGCTCGGCCATTCAGAAATCCAAGCCCGGCACTCCCTGCCCGCCTAGCCGTCCAGGACCACCTCACATCAAGTCACTGTTTCGCCGCTGGACGACCGGCAGGCTAGCTGACATAAACGCTGGCCGTGCGAAGCGCCTGTGCGAGAGCCTGTGCGAGAGCCCGGGACCGAGCCCGAGCGAAAGAGCGCTCGCCGACCGCAGGGAAGGCTTTCCCACGGGGCCGAACGGCCGGCGCGAAAAAAGAGGTCCTTTTGTTCGAGTCTCTGATTGAGCGAGACGGGCGGCGTGTGCGTGCGGGCGTGCCGGCGCGGCGCTGGACAGAGTGTCACGGCGCGGCGGCGCAGAGCCGGCAGAGCGGGCAGAGCCGGGCGGGGCTCACATTGTTGGCTTTCTGACGGTGAAAGGGGAGTGAGGGGGCCATCTGCCGCCGTGCCGGGGGCCGGAGTGCTGGACATACCGAGCGGAGCGCTCCAAGAGCCAGCCTCACCTCTCCGGTTCAGGGAAGAAATACGACAGTATCTGAAATACCTTGAACAGATTCTGCAGTACTCATTTGTTTTACAAGTTCCCCAGTAAACTAACTGGCCTAGACTACGCCATGTTCATCAGCAGCAGGCTGTCCTCCCTCAGCATCGGCAGCTGCGGCTCCTCCTGGAGCTGGCGTCGCCGGGCGCCGCCACATCTGCATGACATCCTTATCAGGACCCGGAGGTGTGAAGGGTCGGCCGGGGACCATCCGGTCGAGGCTTGCCCACACGCGGCGCGCCCGAGCCCGGCCCGGGCCCCCCGAACACCTCCGGGTACCTTCCTTTGGGGGCCCACCGGGGCCCACCGGGGCCCACCTACCTCCGGGGCGCTCTGTCCACAAGGGCAATTAATTCCTCTCCCCCAAACCAAGAGAGACATCTTGTTTTTCCCACCCCGGGAGACAAGGTGCCGGTTTTATCGGCCGGGTCCACCCCATCACGGCCTGCCGAGCCTGCCGGGCCTGCCGGGCCTGCCCCAACGGCCCCACCCAGCCTTCCGTTTCCAATTCCTCCACACCTCCCGAGTGCAACTTTGATAGAGATCGCGGTCCTGCTGGCCCACCGGCCGGCTGTCCGGGTTGTTGGGACTCGACGCGTCCTCGGAGAGGGGGGTTTGGAGGGGTGGAGGGAGGGAGGGAGGGAGGGAGGGAGGGAGTAGGAGAGAGAGGGAGAAAGAGAGAGATGACTCGATAAAGGTGACGTCGTCTCCCTAGGTGTCTCCGAGCCGGTAGGCCCGGGGGGTCCTCCCCGGAGATCAGGTGGGGCGCCCCACACAAGCGAAGCACACCATTTTTCGCACAATAGCCACGACGGGGCGGGCTCCTGGGCATACACAACATAAAAAGTTGTATCAAGAGGTAAATAAATAATTGTGTCTCATCCAAAATTCACTTGACTTAAATTCGCAGGTAGATAAGGCATACGACTCTATTAACTTGTTTCCTGAGTCTTGGCCATTAATTTTTCCATTCGAAGCAGCAAACCCGAAATAAACCCGAAATAAACACTCACCACTTATCTAAATTTTGCAGTGCTCTGTTCATAAAGATCACGACAGCTTGGTTTATTTTGTGCTTCCAATGCTATTGAGGGGCGTAAAGTTTAATGGATGGCAAGCCCCATAGACTCGGGATCTACTGTCATTGTTTTGTCATCTCCAGATCGTCGTGGAGGGTCGTTGTTATGGCAGGCCACGACTCACTTATCGGCCTGATAGGCTACTTCATAGAAGGCACAGAGATTGTGTCCCACTGATTTGCGGTTTATGGGTCTGGTGGTGGACGATGTGGGAGGGAGTGGGATGGCGGCTGACGGGGTAGGCAGCAGGGTTCCCTTGCTGTGGCGCCAGCCAGTAGCCATACAGTCACCTCCACCAAACACACACACGCGCACACACACACAGTCCTGATTGGGACAAGTTCATTACGTCATGTTTATCGACTTCGACCCAACACCTTCTCGAGCTTTACGACCAGACAGTTCCAAGAAAATCAGGGACTTCGGTTCGCATAGGAGCCAGTCACAGCAGCGCAGTCTGCTGTGTCCGTCCGAATCGCTCCATACCTACTCCCTTCACATTTCACACACCCGGGCAAGCAGTTTTCTTGTTGGTCACGCGAAAAATCACAAGACTCCCGAGCAGCGCTTCTTTCAACATCGATTACTCGCGCGATTTATAAAATCGTTATCTGATGCTGCTGCGCCTGTGGCTGCGCCTGCCGCCCCTTTCCCAGGCTGTCCCGGTGATGGATGGAGAGTCTGATTGAAGGCTCGCGCCGCGCGTCCGCTCGCGCCCTGGCCCCATCCCAACAGGTCACCTCTAATGTGACGCGAGCCAAGAGTTCAACTAGTTTGTTGTTAGGCCACAAGTTATTTTGCATACGTGTAAGAGTAGATGGTACAATGGGAGGAATGGGACTAAAAAAACATGGCCTGCAGAAATTGACGTTCGGGCGTTAAAATCTTTGAATTTTAAAAAGGGCGAAGAATTTTTGTCCGTCATAGTAAGGTTTCCTTTACGGAAAATTGGTTATGACAAGTACCATACATCCATATCGTAAAATAACACATTGAAATTATCATGTTCCTCATTCAAATACGGTAAAAACGAAACCCTAGCACTATGAATCAACTTAGTTATCTTTGACGGAGCAATAATACCATGTGTATGTGTATCACAGCTAGAACTGTAGTACCATACATGGACCACACTTCCAAGTGTAGTGCCACACACATGTATGTCACTTAAAAGTAGTGTGGTACCATTTATCACGCTTCAAAGTGAAGTGTAGTGCTACACTTGGAAGTGTGGCACATGTATGGTATTACAGTTATAACTTTGATACACATAGTATTGCACTTATAAGTGTTGGACTGTAACACACTTGAGTT
>NW_026267170.1:660212-664815 GCF_000697945.3 Frankliniella occidentalis | reverse complement strand
GAGAGAGAGAGAGAGAGAGAGAGAGAGAGAGAGAGAGAGAGAGCGAGCGTGCGACATATACCGTCATTACGGGGCGTGGCGCACCTGTCCGGGCAGGAAGTGTGCCGCATCACACATGCGCGGCATGGCGATGCAGCGCCGCATCCACGAGGGTGGCGGCGCGGCGGGAGCAGCGCGGGGGAAGGCCCGAGAGTGAGGGGAAAGAATAAGAGCGTACTTGTTACAGTTTAGATAGACGCGTATTTATTCACCATGAAAATGCCCCCTCTCTGGGACTTCCCCTGCACACCGTTTGTTTCCGAAAGCAAACAAGGAGAGAAAAGCATTGGTCAGCTCCGCGGGCCGCCTAGAGTGGCGCTGGCTGCGGTCAATGAAGTCAGTCGAGGACAAGGGCCCTATTTCATTCGGACGGACTGGATGGGTGGGTGGGCCCGTGGACAGGCGCGTGGCGTGGCGCGGCGCGGCGGCGGGCCACGTCGTAGAGAGACGCACGGGATTATCGTTGATTGAGACGTGTCGTGCTTGTGTCGTAGCGTGTCGCACTTACGGACCCCTCTCACATCCGGGGTGGGGTCGCCCCGTCGTGACAAGAGGCCAGGGTTGTGCCCCACCGCGCCCCGCCCCACCACGCCCCCGCACCACGCCTCTGGTATTGTTAACGTATCAATATGCTTGACCGGTACAGCTGGCCGTATCTGGTCGGGTGCCCGATTGGAGTTGCGTGGATTCCCGCCGCCGGGGCCCCAAGGCAACCGCTGTGGCGGCAGCGGGCGGCAGGGTGTGGAAATTACGGGGGTCACCGACACGGCGACCCTTCACTTCCGTTACGGCAGGTAGCGTCCCCGGCAGGAAGCCGCGTCCACACCGGGTCCACACCCGTTATTACGCGCCATTCAACACTAAGGCATTGCTCATTTTATTTTCCGAATCTAAGGCCCGCTGCAGCCGCCGGCTTCCTGGTGAAATCACCGCACTTTCTGAAAACGGCAAAAACAACAAAAAGCAAACGTGTGTTTTTTCCCTAAATTACACTGGAAACGCGATGTTTGAATGTGCACTTGCAGGAGCGTGAAAGGTATGATTTTTTCTTTGAAAATCACACATTTTTGCGTTATGTGTAAGAGTGGCGTGCACACCCCTACAATTATGCGACATTCACTCACTTGGTTTTCCGGTGCACAAATATTTATGATCACAATAAACTAGGTGTGCATGTGTAACTGCTCAACACTTGTAAGTTGTAACTTGCAGTAGCAAACTTGCAAGTATATTTAACTTGCAGTTGCAAACTTGCAAGTATTTAACTTGCAGTTGCACACATGCAAGTATTTAACTCGCAGTTATACACTTTCAAGTATTTGTACACTTAATTTATCAGTGCAAGTACGTAAAAGTTATCAGACCAAAAGACTGGTCAAAAAATGGGAAGACTCCAGTGGAGCTCTTTCGTGTAGCCGTGCGTTGAAGTCTCTGCGTTCGGAAATCACTCGACAATTCTACTCGAAATTGGCGATAGTTGTAACTTTACTTTCACGCTTACTATGTTTGATGCATGTGTCTTTCCTAATGGCGATTGGCGATTAAACGATACAATGAAGAATCAACGCGCAGTGATTGCCCTAGAATAGAAGTCGAAAGTGAGTCTCGGGTATATCATATTTCTCGCACTGCGATTTACAGAATAAATAACAGGTCCGAGAAACAAAACGACAAACGATATATACCCATTGTGATTCGCACCTCCGTGTTACTCTTATCTTCAACTTCCGGGCCGCACACACACAGGCACATTAGCAGCCGATCACTTGATGCTTTTTCGAGCTCGCATGCTGTACATATATCGATCCTTCCTTCCCCGGTACGTGTGTTATGCTAATGGCGTAGGTGTCCGCACGCGCGCGCACGCAGCGGGGCGCAGCAGGGGCATGGGCAGAGGTGTGGATACTTATACTGATTCACACCTGCCAACCTCCCCCCGCCCCGTACCTGTCTAGACACACACACTCACACACAGACAGGCGGTGGCGGGGAGTCGATATGGACGCGGAGTATTTTGGCATTCAATGAGGAGGATGCGTAATTTGCCAGACGTCGCCGTGTTGCCATCCCGCCCCACCGCCTTGCGCAAGGCCGGCCCGAAAACACGGTGTAATGAGCACGGCAAGAGAGAGAGACACAGAGAGAGAGAGACAGAGACAAAGAGAGAGAGAGAGAGAGAGAGAGAGAGAGAGAGAGAAGGTTCACCAGGGAGTTATGAGGGGAGGGAGACGGACAGTATATACACGCTGATTCACCTGTTGAAAGCGGTATTTATCGACCTCAGAGGCGTTAGCGGGCGTGGCGCCGCGTCAATTAGTCACATGCGCTCGCGACTTGACGCACGCGGCTATGTACAATTGTAACGAGACCTGCAGGACGTTTTCTGAAATAAGGGATAGGATGCCCTGGTGACGACAGTCGCGCGCGTGGGTGCCCCGACGGCCCGCTATGCTCCGCCACGCCCCGCCACGCTCCGCCACGCCCCCGCACAGCCTCTCGTTAATAAATTTTTGGCCGTGGCGCCGCGCCACGACCTGACCTGCCCCAAGGCGAGGCGGCCCGCCGATCCGTGACCCCGCAGCAGCGGAGGAGGCTCGGGAGAGCAAAACGGTCAACAGGTCGGAAAGGTAGGGTCAACATTTCAAAAAAGGATGGTCTGAAAAACAACAAAAATAACGATGTGTCATCTAGATTGTAATTTAAACTTGAATACCCGTCGTGTCGTGGCCAGCTCAACACTGACTAGGAGGAAAGGCGTGCAATATTGTGGGGCGGAAAAGGGGGACAGGAAAGTTTTCCCATGTCGCTGCTGGCTTCACCTCTAATGATGAGTTCTTTTACGACTCGCGTGTGGGAGGCGCATCATCCCTGGCGCCCGCCCCCGCCCCGTCCCGCCCCCGCCACGCCAAGGGGCACCGTGCACTTCGTGGGAGCGCCCTCGGGCCTGACTCGCAACGCGGCCGGACTGGTAGACCACGGCATACCGCCCCCTCCCCCTCCCTACACCAGGCAGACGCTGCTGCTGCTGCTGCTGTCCCATGAATCACAGGGGCTGATGTGATCGCCGCGTCCACTGCACGCCACACACCTCCACACATTGTGTCAAACAAAACGTTATATCCTGACGGGGATTAGATCGAAAGAGTTCCTCCAAAAAAGGGAACACACTATTTCCTCAACCTTCAAAACAAACAGAGGGTTACTCCTTCATTACGTCAGGAGTTGCAGAGAGGCCTATGGCATTAACAGAGTTCTGAAATTGTAAAATTCTGACACTGACACTGACACTGGTCTGCCCGGACAAAACTAAAATGACTAACATCAAAGCAATTTTCTACGTCACAACGTAATATTGGCGACAGGTTCCTACGAAAACAACTCACCTCGAACAATGGTGTGAATAAATTCAGACAAATTCATTCAAGTCGCACCGCACCGGGCGGCACCTTTTCATTCTGTTTCAAATTAATTGGGTGTGTTGGGCATTCTGTCGCGCCCAGTCGCAGAGCGGTGGCCGCTTTGAGGCCGCCGCTGAGCGGAGCTCCTCCAAGGTGTCCCCGAGTCGGGACGGGAGCGGCCAGGGCGGCCAGAGCGACAACTCAATCAACCAATTGATACAAATCACTGCGCGGCGTTGGTGGCGGGGCCGAGCCATGGGCCGAGCGGCCGCCGCCGGGCCCAAGCCACCCGATAGCCCCCGGCCACGCCACGACGCGCCAGGCGCTACAGCGCAACATTTTCCCCTTATTCCTTAAAATTAATTCAAATATATTCAGGTGTATGTGTGTGTGTGTGAGTTCAAAAATATTGTTCATATTATTTCTCCTTCTGTTTTGTTCTTGTTGATGTCGTTTTCTGAGGATGCGGGTGTAATCAGCTCCCTGCTTGGTGACGCTCTGCCCCGCGGGAGGCGCGGCGATCTCGTGTGGCTCGTCATACGATCACCGGTGCTGCTGCTGCGGCTGCTGCCGATGTGCAGCATCAGCGAGCTGACACATGGCGTTATCGGTCCGCACTCCGTACCATCTCTCTCTCTCTCTCTCTCTCTCCCTCTCTCTCTCTCTCTCTCTCTCTCTCTCTCTGCCTCTCTCTGTCTCTCCCCACCCCCTGCCTCACTCTCATTCTGCATAGGCACATAAAAAGGTGTCACTGGTGATGCTATCGTGGTCTCTTACACGGCCCGTTCGTCCTCCGTCCGGAGGGCCGGCCTGGCCACTGGCCTGGCCTCGCAACCGGGGGCCACCCTGGCCCTGCGACCACCCATTCACAACCCAAACGTGGACGAGGCGCCACAAAACCAAACAAGGAGTAAAGCTACACGCCCGTCACTCAAACGGTGTAAATCTGTGACGCCCATCTAGCCAGGCCAACAATAACCCGAAACGTGCTCTTCTTTTAGTTAGGGCAAAACGAGTATGCGTGTAAATCGGGCGGGAGGCGCGGCGCTGGATGGCACTAAACTGAAATGACACCATCTTCTGTCCACAAGAACTGGCTAGAATGAAATCGTCCGCAGAAGCCAGCGATAGAGCCCCTACCGGCATTAATAAAAACATAGACGTGA
>NW_026267170.1:651809-660162 GCF_000697945.3 Frankliniella occidentalis | reverse complement strand
GGGCAAAACGAGTATGCGTGTAAATCGGGCGGGAGGCAGGCGCGTATTAAGGGGGGGGGGGCGATCGCCCCCCCTGTGGGCCACTAGATAGCCGCCTGAAGGTAGGCAATTTGACCTACAAAACCCCTATATGTAGGCAACTTTCGATGCACCGCCCCCCCTGTCCGCCCCCCCTTAATACGCCCCTGGCGGGAGGCGGCGCTGGATGGCACTAAACTGAAATGACACCATCTTCTGTCCACAAGAACTGGCTAGAATGAAATCGTCCGCAGAAGCCAGCGATAGAGCCCCTACCGGCATTAATAAAAACATAGACGTGAGGTCGCCCGCCCGACTGAAATACGAGAGATGGAGAACAAACAAATAACGAATAGGCTGCCGCGGTTGATATTCGCGGCCTACGCTACGCTAGGTGGCGGGTAGAGGTGCTTTTAGGGCCCCGGCCACGGCCGGGCCGGCCACCCAAGCGCGCTCTATCAGGCCACAAAACAAACACCCACCGTGACCGGTTGGCTGTCCCCATACAGGATATAGCACCATCAGCGTAGCACGCGTCAGACCGGACAGGCTGGGGCGTATAACGGCGATCTCGGAGTGATATCTCGGAAAGTTACAGCAGCGAGAGAGAGAGAGGATGCTGTTGTAGGCTGGAAGTCAAACAGGTGCAGAGCGACAACATATTTGCCAAGGTTCAGTAATTTTGGTTCGGTTTTCATTTTGCAAATTCGTTTTTAGATAATATGAAAGGCAGTGCCGAGCCGAGACAGTAAGATATCATAAAAGTAAATGATATCAGAAGAGTGATGCGAGATGCAAAGAAGCCTTTTCGGTTTAATGGAAGTGCGGCAGAGGCCCGAGAGAGAGCGCCCTCGCCGCCGTGTGCGAAATGGACCTCCCGGCCGAGCTCCCCCCGCAGCCTCTCACTCCTTCTTGGGTGTCCGTGTCCTCTCTTGCGGCGCGGCGGTGGTGAGTGGCTGTTTAGTTTCGGTTCTTTATGAACACCGGCCATCTCCGAGGCAGTCAAATCAAGCCATGAAAATCCCTCCCCGCCGACATCGTGTAACAATTGAAGTCATATCGATTTCTCGCGTCAATTGACCCGCGCCGGCAGCATTCTCGGGATGCCATCAGCCGAAGGGGAGGGGAGAGACAACCCGCTGTAAATTTGTTGACTCGTCTTTTTTACGACCGTCTGCGCGGTACGAATAATTACAGCGCCGACCGTGGCGTGTTTGGAGATGTAATCGAATCATCACGTCTGATTCAATATTATGACACTACATTTTGAGACGTTCCTTTTCTTGTTACAGATCACTCACGAATGTTGTGTTGCTGTTGTTTTGTTAGTGAAGCCACTGGTTTCAGTGGTTTGCTCTCAGAAACAAATGGATAGAAATACTCGAGGAGATCGACGGTTCAATTATCCACATTAGCAGAGAAGAGAAACGCAACGGCAAAGGAGGGCGGCTGTCAGATTAGTTCCCAAGCTAACCTCAGCTCACCTGTGATGTAGTTTTTCGGTACGTACCATTTTGGCGACGTCTACTACAGCGTGAAGCTGCCCAATGACCCAGCGATCACTCCACTGCATTTCAATGGGCGGGGGCCGGCGGCGGCCGGCCGGCCTGCTCCCAGAGTGATAAGATCGGAGCGCGAATGCTTCACCCCCCGTCGCGACGCGCTCCGAAAAACCGTCTGTAATCCCCGGGGCCCGGGGCGTGGCGGGGCGTGGCCCGGGGCTTACCAGCTCACGCTAGCTCACGTGGACCGAGCGGCAGCAGAGCCCGTTCGATCCATCATTTTCCGAAATTAGAAACGCAGAGGACGAGAAATAAAAACATTGGTCCGTCCCGCTTGGCATGCGCTACACGGGCGCTAATGGCGGCGGGGGCGGCCTGCCGGCGGCCCCCTGCAGAACGGCCCGGTGACTTATGCAGGCTCTCCTACTAGAGACGGCAGCGCCCCGCGGGGTGGGCTGCTGTTCACACCCAGGGGGACATTATTAAGACGTAGTGGGAGTGACTCATACGGCAGGGCGGGCCGAACACGCGCCGCGCCAGGCCTCCCGCGGCCTCGAAAAACGAGAACGATAAATAAAATTCGAACTGCATTTTTCCCGATACACGGTGGTGTATTTTTATGAAAAGCTTGCTGGAGCGGTATGGTAGCCGGGGTCGAGTTATGCGGCCAGGCTGTGGCCCAGGGTGATGACTCTCGTGGCAACGCATCCGTGTCGTTAACCCTTTAATCGTAATGAGAAGGAATCGAGCATGAATAAGCTTTTCCTTGGAAATGACCCAGTGTTTCTAGGAAGCCGCACTGGCGCGCAGGCCCCGGGGGGGACCCCGGGGGGCCCGAGCGCCCCTGCGCGCTGTGACCTCTGCGCGTCGCTTCGGCCTAAGGATGACACTCCGGTTTCAGACGCCGCACCCTCGGCCGGCTGCCCGCCGCCACCACGCCCGCACCACAGCGCTATTGCGCAATACTACACCGGTAACTTTCGTCCTGCAGCTTACGACTTTGTAAAAGTAAGTCATGCAAGCGGGCGCCGGCCTTAGTGACACTGAGCGCACGCGCGCCGGGCGGGTGGCCTGCCAGCGCGTTGCCGTAAGGAGCCGTGGAGAACGGCGATAGGCAACCCGCTCGCACGCATGCGTAACGGGACAGTCTACCCACAAGGCGGTCGGTGGGGCGGAGCGCAAAAATATAGATTGAAATCTCGACGTTTCTGGTACACTCTGGAGAGACAACGGTAGGTATCCACATACTTCTTGCGGTGTTCATAACTTTCGTGCCGTAACAGAGGCGCTAAAAAAAATCGAACCCCTGGAAAGTCACGAAAATGCCCCAAAGTTGCTAAATTTTAGTGCCTTTGGACACTTTTGAGCCTTTGTAAAGGCATTAAAATCTAGCACATTTAAAGTCACTAAGTCCTACCTTTGTTTTTCCAGTGCACTACTGAACGCATTCCTAGTACCAAAATTAAAATTCGAGGAAAACGTTGAGTAATACTAAAGGATTTCTTGATAATATTCTACAGCACAGAACTTAAGTATTTACTAGCAAATTTTCCAGTAAAAAGTTTAGAGCGTACAAGGAATGGTATCATTGCAATTTCTTGGTATTGACCATCCACCATCCTTTCGTTGCCATTTTCTGGCAATGAAACATTTGGCGATGGGACACCACAGTGGCAATGGGCCGCTGGTATTGGTCAGAAATAGTATTGGTGACATCGCCATATAACAAAGTAGTGCATATATTTAATCTTGAAATGGGGATCTCTCAGCCTTAAGCTTTGGTTTTACCTAGTAAAGTTTTGTTTGGTAGGACGAGGCCCAATAAAACCCGTCTCTCCAAACACACCTTTCTGGAATAGCCGTCTTCCGGCGAGCCTGAACGACAGCGGGTTCACGCCCTGCGGATGTGTTTGGCCCGGGACATGCCGATGATGACGTTGTGCTGTGGTGTATAATGGCCTTGTCGACATGCCCAGCGTGGCGCAGCGAGGCGTGCGCCATGAGCCCATGGACTGGTACCTCCGAGTCCCGAGATCAGCCGAGCCCAGGCCGAGCGCAGGCCGAGCCGAGCCGAGCCAGTTTCAAATCCTCGCGGGCGGGGGATGCTAGCGGCTGCACGGGCACCGGCAGGATGACAAATGGAGCCCGTGCAGGTCCCCCGTCGGCTCGTACGGGTCTCCTGGAGGAAGCCTAGTGCCCTCCCCCCTACCCCGGCCCCAGTGCGGGTCCACACCGGCCCCCCCTGTGGGTCCCTGGCGGAGTCCACCTCCCTGCAGTCCTCCGTGGGTCCCTCACTGGCGGCGGCGGGACGGAGGCCCCCTTCATGCCCCCCGTGACCCCCCATGGGGCGTCCGACGACAGGCAGGCCGACGGGAGGCAGGCGGCCGGCCTCTACCCCTGAACTGGTTCGCCACTTTACATAATAACTGGCAGCACAGCGGCAGCGGGGCCTTGTTGTCGTCGTAGCGGAGCCGCTAGGCCGGCAGGGCGGCGCGAGTAAAAAGTATAGCTCCTGAAACCCAATATTCCTGCAGCAGGGGCCATGCAGCTCGCAACAACCGGATCTGGCCCCCGCCCGCCCGGCCGCCCGCCTATAACCCTTCCTCAATGCTCGCATCTTCCTTGTTGGGAGGACACGGCGCACGAGAGAACCACTCTGCAGAGGCCCGGGCCCCGAGCCGCACACTACATGGATGAATGAAATATCGTGAGTTATGGCGAGGACGAGCTGGTCCTGAAACCTGGAGCCTGGCGGAGCAGCCCGGCCTGCTGCAGCAGCAAACGCGCGCGTCCCGCCGGCAATGTTCATTTTACCTTTTTACTCCTCCGTTTGCGCACATGAATTTCGTCCCATTCACCGGTATGGCTCGGGGAGGAAAATGTATCCCAAACTCCTCTAAATCATACCGTTCCATAAAAAGGAGTAGAAAACAGAACACCACTGAAAATAGATGCTATTTCGCCATTAAGTACATTCTAATTTTGTTTTGATGCATTGTTTTCATTTTTTTGGAATAAGTTATTCGAAATGATTGTGGTGGCTGGCGGCGGCCGGATATGAGCCAAGAGATAGTCATCCAACAGAAGCACATCTCTCAGCCAGTTTAGCACCGCAGCTCGTCGCGTTCAGCCCTCCCCCTCCTCCTCGCCGCGGGAGGCGACGACCGTCTCCGTCCCCGCCGCCGCCGTCCGACCAGATCAAACAAGAGAGAGGAGCATTTAGGCCCCCCGGTGGCGCCTGCACCTGTACGCCACACCAGCCATATTTTGTCGTGCTGCCCGGTTCCCTACTGTTTCGAATAATGATACTCATCTGCCACCGCGACGCGGATATGCGAATACGAATGCGAACGCGTCCCCGCAGTATATTTCCCCGTGCCCGTTGTCGCGTCGATACCGATCGACGCTGCGCTGTACTGACCAGCCCGGCCCGCCCGGCCCACCGGGACGATGTTCTCCATCCTTTTACACGCCTTTTCGCCAATGCACTGCAGGTGTTTTTACTGTCGGTACAGCAGGGCGGGCAGCATATCGAGGACGTACACGGTACGGGGGACCGTTTCAGACAGAAACGAAACGATCACATTCAGCGGACGTTGGGGACCGACGCACGAATGTCGGCGACCCTAGACAACTCCATTCCCTCGAGTCCAGTCAGCGGGAGGTGGTCGGCCGAGGTGGTGGTGCGGTCGGTGGTGACGCCGGGGGAGGGGGGCTTCCCGGGGGCACTTCGCCGCATTTCCGCCCTGAGTCGAGTCAAGAGAGAGATTGCCGCCACAGCGGCTCGGCGCTACCCCCTGCCGCTGTGCGCCGCGCCGCGCCCCAACACCGTGAGCAGAGCGCGCGCGCCCGCTTTGCGCTCCGAGGCCGCGGCGGCCGGCGACGACGACGCCGCCGGTCCCGTCAAACCGGTGCGCGGAACACGACGTCCCTTCCTCTCCCGACCCTGACCCGCCCCGCTCCGCCGGCCCGACTCGGCAGGGCGCACGGCGGCGTGGCGGAGCGTGGCGCGGCTCTAAATGAATGAGTGACACAGGGAGCATGAATGGCCCACCGCGGAGCCCTATCACGGGCGCCATAAAATACACAAGTTGGGCCGTCCAGTCGTCCAGTGGGCCCGCGCCGCGCCCCGCGCCAGCCTGGCCGGCCGCGCTGAGTGATAATGGGGGGAAGCGACCCGCCCGCAAAGCGGCTCAAGCGCTTTGTAAGGTACGCCTGAAAGCTAACAAGGGGACTTAGGCAAGTGTAAATTCCCGATCGTGCCCAAACTCGGTATATTTGCTTCTTATCTATGTACGTGACGAATGCCGACCAAATTTTTTCCTGAGAGTCATGTGCCGAAACTCCCTATAAAAGCGTATAATTTCACAAAATACAAATTTCTACTTTTGTACAAATATCAAGTAACATGCTGACTCAAAATGAGCGGTTTTAGGGGGGTAGTTCCTCTGACACTTTTACATTTAAGACCTCCTTTCGTCATTTTTGACCCAAATTCAATATTTTTTCCATTATTTCCTCCCCTAAAGTACCCTAGAAATTGACACTCAGGAAAAAATAGTAGCGTCAGTCGTCATCAACATAGATAAGAAACAAATATACCGAGCTTGCCGTCGCCCTGACAATAATTATTTTATTAATGGTTCTTTGTGGCGGTGGAGGTCACTAAAAAGCCACGCGAGTGACACAAATTAATAACGAATGCCAAACTACCGTGCTGCCCCTAACGAGTGCGTCTTGCTCCTTGCGCCGCTGCGTGTGTCCCGCCGGGGTGGTCCGCCGCGCCACCTGGCCGCCGACGCCACGCCCTCGGCGCAGGAAGTACGAGTCAATCTCCCTAATCGAGGACACCTTCCCGGGGTAAAATTCCGATGGCCTATCCTATAGGAACAGCTTTCCCATAGGCACCCATGGGGATCCCCATGAGACACCCATGGGGACCGTTCCGATGAAATTATGGCCTGTGGGAACCCATGGAGGAACCCATGGGAACGTTCCCATGGCCAGCTTTGTCCATGGGTGGCATCCCCATGGGAAATTGGCAATGGGAATCTTGCGTATGGGTAGATGTTCCTATGGGGAACGTGGCTATGGGAATCTTGTCTGTAAGTGTGAGTCTGAAATCAATGACTGAACAAAAAAGACTCTAGTGACATCTACCGCCGCGATACATGTTTAAGGGTGTCAGAATCCAGGCGGAGCCAAATCCGGGGTCCGCTTCAACGTAAGTCGAGCCGTTTTCAAGTTGTTAGAAAAATATGCTCAGATTTCAAAAACATTGAAATGGCCCTACTGAAATTTGCCCTAGATGCCAAAAACTATAGATTTGACAGTGTTCTAAACTTTAATGGGGAATACTTCCCATAAGAGAGACTTCCCATAGAACAGTTACCCATGTGGAAAGCATTCCCATAGGCACGTTTCCCATAGTCAGAGCATGCCCATAGGCAATTTACCCATGGGTATAGAATCCCTATGGGTAGGGTACCCATGGGAATTAGTCCCTGCCTATGGACGTTGTGATCCCCATGAGCTGGCTATGGGGACTTCCCATGCGCGACGGGGCTGTACATGGGAAAAGTGCCTTTTCCCATAGGAAGGATGCATCCATTCCTATGGGCACCATGGGAATTTTACCCTGGGTTTATTTTATTTTCCGGCGCGATGCGATGCGGGCGTTAGGAGCAGGGCCCCGATAGCGACGCGCCTCGGCCGGCCGGCGACGACACGCCGCCACGCCCCGCTACAGGGACCCCCGGGACCTCCAGGACTTCCAGGACCTCCAGGACCTCCAGGCGCGCGTCAGGCGCACACAACAATGGCGCGGTGTCGTGCCCTTCATTACCACGCGGCGCGAGTTTGCTTTCGGTGCCGCAGCAGGCAGTTATGTAATGGAGCATGTCTAGGAGCGATTGTTGCCGATACCCCGCGAGCCACGGTGAGTAAACATCTCTAACCCTGACCAAAACAAACTTGACCACGACTGCAGGAATTCTTTTCAGAAAACTACCCCCGTATTTCGAATCATGTTTGAAGTCGCACGGTCCTTTATGGGGCTGCACATCACGGGTAGGCGCCAGGTCGTGTTTGAGGGGTAGACGTAATTCACACCTCGAGTTCATTATCTCCACATTAGAGACTCATTATAAGCGTCTCGCGGACACTGTTGAAGACAGAAAGGCTTTCTGTGATTTGTACGACCAACACAAGGTATAATAGGCAAAACCTAATCAAAATTCGCGAAACGCTTGGAGGCTAGGTCTCCAAATGTTTCAGCATAGTAATGTCTGACGAAAGAACATCAGATTCCTCCCGTTTCAGGATTTATGAGCGGAAAACACATGCGATGTTCTCAAAGCAACGAGGCCCACCACACTACTACTATAAAACAGCTCAACAAATAAAAAGTCGATCACAACACAAACCCATAAATGAGGATTGGGGGAGGCGAACAGGGCCACAACCACGCAGGTGACCTTAGGAATGTAGAGTATGCAAAGAACAGGCGGTGTACACGGGACTATTGCTTCCTATGAAAATATTGACTCTTTAAAACCGATAAGCCACATAAGTCACACATGCGATTGCAACGACCCCAGAGTGGCATCCAGGTGACCCGACCGGCCGCGGCGAAAAGACAGAGCAGCGTCGCTGAGCACGGCCCGGCCGGGGCCCGGCGGCCACGGTTTGTCGCGGTAGTTACTATTATTACCCGGCCAGAACAATGAAATGAGCCAATGGGGCGCTGTCCCCCTCTCTAATGGCGCCCGTGCCGTGTGTCGCACGTGGTGCCGCCCGGTCACGCCTCGGCGGGGCGTGGCGGGGCGTGGCGG
>NW_026267170.1:635853-651009 GCF_000697945.3 Frankliniella occidentalis | reverse complement strand
CGCCCCGCCGCGGCTCGGCTCGCTGCACGGCCGGACACCGTATATTACATGAATCACAAACGGGTGAGCACCACAAACGGACGCCGCAGAGGAGACATACCGCGGTCAGGGCGAGCAGCGACGGCCGGCCGCCGCGCCGGGCCCTCTATAGAGCTGATATACCGAGTTGGGACGCAAAATCTGTTAATTTTAAAACTCAAAATGATTATTAAAGAAACAACTCAAATATACCGTAGTTGCCAAACACGTGCATGTAGGCCAGGATTACATTACACCGCCATGAGTTGTCAAACAGGAGTAAGAACTATGTATTTTTAAAACGACATTGACTTTAAGGTGAGTCGGTAAAGTGTGGCGGAGGTAGACAATAATCCTACGTTATTGGGACCCCTCGTGTGGGTCACGCCGCATTTCAATCCCCGCGTACATAGTCTGGGGGTGGAGTCGGTCGGTAAGGTAAGAGCGTCACAGCTCGGTCCCGTCGGGAGGCCAGGGGGAGTAAATGCCCCGCCAGCAAAGAGGACCCGCGGATCCATCAATCCTTTACGAAACTTATAGACGGCCGGGACTGACTGACTGGTGCCCCTTTCGTCCATCGGCGGCAGGGCGGGCGGAAGGGTCCTGGGGTCCTGGGGCACTAATTGCGCGACAACACGTCTCATCGTCCACACCATCCGTCACTCTGCCATCGCGTCGCATTGGACACGGGGCGTGAGGCCGCGGCGGGCGCGGGGCGGGCCGGGCGTGCAGCCGCCATGCTGGGTGCAGCGCAGTGCAGTAGCCAACCGCGTCGTGGCGCGGCGGGGCGCGGCGGGGCGCGGCGGGGCGCGGCCGAGGCGGCCGGTAGCACGTCGCGGGCTGCGGCTCGGCACGGCGCGGCTCCGCCTCCCGGCACCGCACGGCCTGCTCCACTATTGGCCGCGCGGCTACCGGCCTTACGCGCACGGCCAGACGCACGGGAAGGGTGTAACGCGGTACGCATACACGATAGACACTCCCTTTGTCGTTATGCAAACTGCATGGCCCGGGCCAGAGAGGGCCAACTGCGAGGACAGGGGAGGGTGCGGACAATGGGAGGTTCACCCCATCCGCGCGTCATCAGCATCAGCTCCCTCCTACTGACGCTGCTCCTGGTGAGAACCCGCGCAGCACTTCACGGCTCCTGCTGATGGTGCGCAGCGCGCCGACAACGCTGTCCCAACCCCTTCAAAGCCTCCCCCCGGTCTCATTTTATACGCTGCTCCTCGCGGGCCGGGCGAGGCGCCGCGAGAGAGCGGGGAGGATTAACGTCGCGAGCGCGAATATGTCAGCGCGATGTTCAGTTGGCCGTGGGACGAGTCCCGCAGCGCACCCCGGCGCGCCAAACTCGACACACACACACACACACACACACACACAGCGATACAACTCATCAGCGCTACATGAGTGCTACGCGCACTCGACCAAAAGTAAGGAAAAGCGACGATTTTACAAAACGAGTTGAATCAAACTGTGAAGCGCGAGAAAGGGTGTGCACAGCGGGATATAGCAGGAAGAACCGAAATACAGTATGGCGGTGGGCAAACCCCGCAAGCACGCCAAATCCTCGCGAGTGTTTCCCACAAGGAATGGAGCACAGAAATAGTTTTAGCTCTCTAACAATAATGATATCCTTTATAAACTTGGATTTGGTTTAAAGCGCAATCTTCATTAATGACTTTAAGACACTGTCTGGTCCAGGTCAAGGGGGTACAATATGTGAACAGGACAAACACGAAATCGGTATCACCCACCCTAGGATCCATATGTATGTCACCTGCGCAGATTTATACGCCCACAGCTGTGTAATTTGGACACCTCTTTTGAACGGCGCGCACATGAATGCGTGTGAAGAGGGATCGGTATCACGGCCGTGAAGCGAATAAATACTACTCGTCCCCGTTTGGCCCTCTTTAACCCTTTAGGTCCTTCAGGAAGGGCACAATGGCCTGACGATGACGGCCGCACAAAAGCCCCGCGAACACAAAGGGAAGGGGGCGTGGCGGGGCGTGGCGGAGGGGCGTGGCGGGGCCGGGTATTTTTCATGAGGAGGCGACTAAAGGGGTGAGCCGAGACATTTGTTTTTTCTTAGCTCAGCGAGGCGGGGGCGGCACACGTATTTATCACGCGAGATAATGCCGCCAATACTCGATAAAGCAACAAAAATGCCGCCCGAGACGCGACCAAAGCCACCCTGCAGCCCGGGTGAGAAAGCGCGGAGAACGGGAAGAAGTTCGCTCTACACTGGAACAGACCTCCCTCCCCACAAATCGACGCATGGGACATCTTTGCAACTTCTTGGTCCTATAACAGGGCTTCTAGGGTCGCATAACAGGGATTCTAGACCCCTGTCGCGGGCCCGCGGAGAGAGTGCGGGTGATGTCAGCCTCGAGGAATGTCAGAACTCATGCCCATCATTGTGTGCATTACCAAGGTGTGAAATCGAAACCTAATGACTCAAAATGACGCTACAATACCAGACGAATATGTCAATATGTGTCCGCGGCGGGCCCTCTGATGCTTCATTTGTCAGGCTGGGCGGGACCCCGCTATCGCACCTCATAATCGAGTTTACATCGGATGCAATGCAATCCATTTCGGGTGGGCCATTGAAGCGCACAATACAGCTTGACCGCCATTCAGGCTGTCAATGCCCTCGATGTCATTTTATTTTTTTGGAAGGATTTGACGTATGTAACCGAGGACACATTTCGGAGCATCCCTTGCCCAATAACTATTAGCCGTGGCCCAGACATGACGTATCGTCTTGTAGGAAGTGTGTGAATATGCCACATGGTGGAGAGTCTGAAGCCTGTTAGAAATCTTCCTGCAGGACGCCTTTGAAAGAAAGTTGCATCGGTCATGCGCACGCGACAGAGGGGATGTGTATAAACAGTCTCAAATTGCGTTTTCATTACGGGGAGAGGATCCCCGCTAAGCCGATGCTGCAAGAGACCGGCAGAGCGCTGGGTAAAAAGCGGAAAATCCGGGCACGGCCATTCAGAAGGCTGTGGCCCCGGGGCTCGCCTTCTGGATGCACACCCTACTTATCTCCGTCCCTCTCACACCTCCGAACACTCCAGTCGTCCTCTCACAACACTGGCAGAAAAAAGCCGCCAAAGTGGGAAGATGACATGTGTGTGTCTCTTTCTGGAGACACAAAACGCTGCTAAAGAATCACATATAACAACTCGCCGCGGTAAGGTAGACCTTAATTGTCAACGTTACGATAAACAGAGTTCTTCAAAGGAGAACGATAACTTGGACGAACTGATGGCGACAGAGAGCGTGTTTCTCGTTTCTTGCCAAGTAGAAAGACGAATATTTCATTTCGGTGACGAGTAAAACCGTTTACAAATCATCAGCAACCCGTGTCGAGGGGTCCCCCCCTCGTCAACTCGTTGTACACGAGGAAAAATACTCGCAAGATACTCGCGGAAACTCGCGACAACTCGCGAAAAATTCGCGGAAACTCGCGAAAAATTCGACAAATACTCGCCTAATACTCGCGGATACTCGCCATTACTCGCATAAACTCGCGGATACTCGCTAATACTCTCGAATACTCGCGGATACCAACGCAACTCGTTGTACACCCACTTGGAGAGTGGAGGACCCCTCGACCCGTGTACAGTACCGAGTGCCATTAATAAAATCCCGTGCAGCGCACCGCGGCCGAATAACCGCGGAATGCATGACGGCCCGTGGCTCAGAGGCGGCGCGCCCATTCAGACACAACTCGGCCCGCGACCCGCCGAGTTACGTGGCTTTGCGCCTGCCAGGCGTCGTCGGCGATCAAACGAGGGAGCAAAGAGCCGAAACCGCAGTGTCAGGCCGGCACTCGGACGGCCGGCACTCACCGGCCCGACCGCTGTGAAAACAAGCCCGGGATCATATAAGTGATCCGCGCGGTAAAAATCACGGCACGTTTTTATTTTCACTTTTGAGCCGTTATGACAAGGTTTGCCACGTTGCACAGTTAAAGTCTTACGAAGCAAAATGCCAAATGCTTCGTACCTACGAAGGATTTTCTCCCTACGAAGCGTCCAAATCCTTCGTATTACAAAGGATTTGGCATTTTTCTTCGTAAGACTTTAACAGTGTGAAGATAGTTGGTGGATCATTTCTGAAGAGCGTTCACGTCAGACGAGTCTCTCAAAAAAAGACGATGTTCATAACTTCAAAAAGGGATATCACGCACCTTGCAGCCCCTACGGACGAAATTTGGATACATAATCGCGACAGAGCGCATCTCCCGTCGGAAATCATGGCGACCCAGCTGCGGGTTGCAAAATACCCCCCCCCCCCCCCCCCCCTTCCTGGCAACGCCGGTGGGGCGGTGACGGATTCCGTGCGCGCCGTCAATGGACAGCAGCGGGGCGGCGCAGGCGGGCTCCGCAAGGCTGCAAGGATCGGGTGACTTGGTGCAGTGGGATGGCCGCTGATGCCCGGCGGTGCCCGGCCGCTGCCTGCTCCGCCCCGGCCCGGCCCCACACGTTGCACATCCTTATCAGCCGCACTATCGCATGACAGCGCGGCCGGCCCCGCCGCTGCGCGTCTCGCGCGCCCCACCGGGCCTCTGGCCCGGCCCACCCGCGCGCCAAAAGGGATCAGCGAGATGCGCGGGGACCGCAACGCGCCTCCTTCGGGCGGCGGATAGGTTTGGGGAAACTGTCAACAACAGACGCGCCACCACGGCTGCCGCAAAAGCAGGCGGAGCACCTGGATTTACACACGACAAACAGACGGGGCTCAAAAGTGGAGGTTCGGAAGGTATATCCGCGCGCGCCTTTAGTTCGCTGCCGCCGGAGCCGAAAAATAAGGAGAGGTCCCCTTCTGACTGCTCTCTTGACCTCGTCCCTTTTGGCAACAAATGAAGCGCATGATAGGGGTTGTGCAAACAGGTCCAAGAGAGCCGTGAGGGGACATTCGACAAGCCTACTTACTCGCACCTTCAGTGTTTAGTTTCCCCGCCCGTGTTTGCGAAAACACCAACCATGCGTGCGTGTGTGAGTGTGTGTTTCGGCGGCCAGAAGAAGAGAAACCACGTCCGCAACAGACCTGTATGAGTGTGTGCGAGAGAGCAAGCGAGTATGCGAGCGGGTGCGAGAGAAAGAGAGGTGGGGCAGCACCGTGGGCCGAGCGGCGTCGCTACCCCACGTGTCAGGTCCGCTACGCCTGCGTTACGCTAGCTGCACAAAGCGGGCCGGTAGCTCGCCGGTGGTCCGAATCCGCTAAAACACAGCTACTGACAGGCCGAGGGCCGATCTCCCGGTGTTCCCTTTCCTCGCCGCCCTAATCCTTATCATTTGCATAAGGCGCACGTCCCATGCACGTCCCGCCTGCTGCTGCGAAGGTAGCAGCAAATTATATTGCAAAATGCCAAATTATTTTATACATTCTATTTCTTTTTCATTGTTACTGTGAACAAGTTTCTTCTACAACTGTCAATAATTTGATGTGAAATTTAGTAAGTTCGAGGGGGAATCACTTGCGAAATAGTTCATACACTTTCCCCCGTAATACTCCGAAATAAAGGCGAAATAAAGGCGAAATAAAGGCCAAATAAAGGCGAGATAGACCCGAAATAAACGCGATATAGCCGGTAATATAGTCGCGAAATACCCCTGAAATACTCCGAAATACCGCGAAATACCCTGAAATAATCCAAAATAGGAGAGAAATAAACGAAATGACAAGAGAAATACCACGAAATAGCCCGTACGCTACGAACCCAGTGATTTCCTCTCGAGTAAGTTTCAAAGGATTTGGCAACATAAACGTCTATACACGCGATAGGCCAACGAATCCTTTCCCCCCGTTACGTCTGACCGTGTAATAATGGTCCTATAGTGTCTCTGTGAGTGTCAAGATGAAGGTCGTCTCGCAGCCGCCCGCAGCCGCCTCAATAAGACTGCAGTCACTGGGAGTCAAATTGGCGAATGTAAAATCCAAACGACACGGTACGGTGAACGGTACGCTTACGATTCCTCCTGACCGCAGGAATCCCAACTGCCGCGTCTTTATCACGCCGGGATAAACACGAGCGAATTTATAATTTTTGTGCTCGGCAAAACCTCTAGTGAGTTAATTAAAATTTAAGACTTGACACCTTACGACAAACGAATAAGTGATCTGAATCATACACATTCTACAGTCCTGTGAAGTACTTACCGATTAGTTTAATTTCAACCAAAGACGACCAAAACCGTTCGTTATTTGCCTCCTGCTGCTACATCACGCATGAGTAAGGAAGGCGTACACGTGTGTGTCCGCGTGTGTGCCCTATGCATTGTCTCGGACTTTCTCTTGCACAAGTATAGCCCTCGCTGTAATAGCGTGGCGGGGCGTGGCGTGGCGTGGCGGGGCGGGGCGGCGGAGCCACACGGTTTACTAATGAGGCGGCGGCACTGTGACAGTGGCGTCGTCGACCTACACTGCACTAGACCCAAATTTTACTTTTTGATCAGTTGTATGTCACAAAACTGTAAACCCGTTTTAATATTTGTCCCTTTACCTTTTACAAAACCTCCAGCAGAAGTGTAAAGAGGGCAGTGCCACATCAGATCTTGCACATGAGACACACCAACGACGCCACGGTGAAGCGAATGGCATGCATCAGCGAACAAAATGACTCGTGATTTGGGTAAAATAAAATAAAGAGAGCAGCGAGTGGGAGAGAGGACCGGCACGCGACCTCTGAGGATGCGTGGAGGAATGCAGCGAGTGGCACGCGCCGCGCCCGACTCCATCATTTCGGGAGAGAATTGTCGAATTATTGAATGGTCTGGACCAAAAAAATTGAATGGGAGGCTGCACGGCACGCATTGTCTTCCAGACCGACACTGGCCTCTACACCTCTCGCCCCTTCGCCCTTCTCACTAGCCAATGAGCCCAGCCGGGCATCCCCGATCGACTTTTTTCATGATTCATCTGCAGCCGAAAGTTGGAGTGGTTTCGTCAGTTGCAAGAGAGCGGTGTGCGCTTGTGTGTAAGTTGCGCCGTGGGTGGGTTGGGCCCCAGCAGAGCGCGCAGCCCGCATGGCTCGCCAACAACGAATTTGCACAAACATTCGCACTTGCTGTTTCGCAACCACAACAGATAGTGCACTGCACGAGACGGTCCTTGGAACAGGTGTGAGTGAGTGTGAGTGAGTGAGTGAGAGAGAGATTGTGTGTGTGTGTCTGTGTGTGTGTGTGCGCGCGCATTGCACCACGACAGGGCGTGGCAAGACGCGGTTTGTCTCGCGACGCGCCGGTGCTGCGACACGGGGGTCAGGGAGGAGCGGCGGAGGAGCGCCCGCTGAATGCCAAATGAAATGCAAATTCTTCACGAGAGCACCGGCGTCTGGAGCTGTGCGATGCGGAGGAAGCAGCGGCAAGGGTGACACGGTCAGAGGAAAAATTAGTAAAGTCTTCAAATTTTTCGGAATCGTAGAAAAATACTTTCTTTTCTATTTTCAAAGAGAAACTTTACAATTGTACACTCACTTTTTGCATCATCTCAAAGAGTGTAGAAGCACCATAAAAATCTTATCACAATTTTTTTACACAACAGATTTGTACAAGTATCATCATTTAACCGAGAGATAAGCTCCCCTTGATTGCTATGTACAATATTTATCAGAAATCAAAGTTAACATCCATCGTATCACATATTATATACAGGCACAAAATTATGTACATAATCATTCTACATCGAGGTCATATTTCATTTGAGATCACGTTTTTACAGGAATGCCGCAAAGCCGGCGATATCGTAGAAATTCGGCGGGACGCGTAAGATTAAACAACCACAAATAACATTTTTAAAGTGTGGAATTCAGGACTTCAGTCGCGGGGTTTCCGTATTCATTTGTGCGCACGTCGCAGGTACAAAATTCACACAAGCCAAGAGGGCCATAATAAAACAACGTGCCACATCACAGGCAGGCTTACTTACACTAACCTCATCGTCGCAAGGAACAACGCGAATGGTTCAAACATCCTCAGCTGTCGCGCACAAAGTCGGGCGTGCGATGATGGCGTTACGCCCTCCGCATAGCGTCACTCGGCTAGGATCCCCTCCCTGGCCGCGGACCTGGCTGTCGAGGTGTCGGTGGAGGCGAGGGGGTTTATCTCGTCCGGGTCCACAATATCGGCGTCCATGTCGTCGGTGTCGTCCAGGTCGTCCATGTCGTCGTCCAGCATGTCGAGCCCAGCCGCCCCCAGCGCCGCGGCGGCCGCCCCCAGGTTGTGCGTGAGCGAATGCCGGCGCAGGTCGCAGTTCCGGCGGAACACCTTGCCGCAGGACGCGCAGTGGTAGGGCTTGATGTCCGTGTGCGTCAGCAGGTGGGTCTTGAGGTTGGAGCGCTGGTTGAAGGAGCGGCTGCACACGGGGCACTTATGCGGCGACTCCTCCAGGTGCAGGATCTTGTGCACGGCCAGGGTGCGCGACTGGCAGAACCCCTTGCCGCAAGAGCCGCACTTGAACGGCTTCTCCTTGGAGTGGATGTACCTGCAACACAGCGGAGGACATTTTTAGCTCGCGTTGCCTTGCAAAAAATTGGCGAGGTGGGGGTGAAGGGCGGCCAAAGGGGCGAGCAACTCTTCCGCCGGTCGAACAATGTGCAGCGGGCATCGAGTCCTCTCGCTCTGTCACACTCAGTCAGGGGCGGCGCGGCGGCAAGGACAGGGAGAGGTGCCGAGCGACAGGCACGCCTGCCTGACGACACGATCCGTTTGGAGCGAGGCCGAGGGTGTTTCTAATTAAACGAATTTTCAATATTTTCAAAGTTTCCCCTGGTAATAAACTCCCTCACACCAGGACCAAGGAAGACCACCGCGGACGCTGTTGGGTCGCGCAGGACCCGATTCGACCCTCCCCCATAGGAACCTATAGTATAGATTTTGCAATTCCCTCAGAACACGAATTTTCAAAAGTTTTGAATGAGATATTATTGACAGTGGCCAAGTGTGTTTATGCAGTCCTACAGAAAATTTTCTATATTTTTTCAACGATGGAAAATTTGCCGAAAACACGAAAATTATATTGTAACAAGAAATTACTGGTGATTTTGTTCTGCCTGTTGAATAACAAAGATTTCTTGAACTTTTACAATGTTCATTTCTGAATTCACTTTGATATTTTCTGCATTTGCACATACATTCCGTAATTTTACAAACTTTGTGTATACACTTTTCTCGTATTGTTACACCAATCTACAAATGAACTGTTTATCGATTTTACAGATAGAAACAAATAATTGCTCTTTTAAAGTCAACTTTTTATTACTGTGGCACACTAGAAAACTACAGACCCTAATGGCGTTACCTGATAGTATTCTCTTATTTGAGAGGTGAAAACTTAAATATACGTTGAACTACACCTGAAGTGTTTTAACAAATGAGATGAAAAGAATACAACAAAATCATGACGACAAAGGGATACAACTACGGCAAAAAATGACAAGAAAATGAGGACACGGCGGTATGAAAAAATAAAAGAGGAGCGGAAGGCGAAAACGATTTGCAGACGATTATCGCCGTCTCGAGGTGACAACGCTCGTGCTTTCAATTCGCTTTGACGAAAAGTGTGAGTCCAACCTGCAGGTGACAGGGCTCGCGGAGAAGGGGAGTAAGAGGTGGGTACATGCAAGACAATATTGGGGCGATGATAATGGTAATGCCAGTTATGTAATAATTATTGAAGGACACACACAGAAGACGGGGCAGTGTCGCAATGCGGAGGCAGTCAGTATCTCTCTGACTGAACTTGACTGACTCTGCAATGACCGCGCATCCCGCGTCCCCCAAACAGCTGCAGCAGTCCTCACAGTTTGCCTCTCGCTCACACACAAGCACAAACACGCTCGCGCACCCACTCACACAGAGTGATGATGTCCTGCCATTCTCCCGTTTCGATAAGAAGTGGAAAGACCAGTACGGGACGACGCGCAGACACGGCGGCCTGAGTCACCCACAGAGGTATAACAACACACACGCGCTCACAGAGAGAGAGAGAGAGAGAGAGAGAGAGAGAGAGAGGACCACACTGCCCGATGAGCCGCACCTGGGCCACATTCTGCTGCAGTCGCGCACTAATCCATTCACCGGTGCGCTCAGCGGCGCTGCTCTCGGGAGAGGAGGTTCGCTGACCGCATGCGCAATAAGTCAGCAAGCTCAAAACAGCGAATAACGAACGAACGCGCCGTGGGCCGCGACCCCCCCTTAACATCCGCTCGCGGTAATAATTCCTCCCGCACGCACATTACTCCTCTTCCGCGAGCCAAGTTCATTATCAGTCTCGCAACACGGAACGCAAACACAAGGTGTGTGTGGCGCGAGGAGCCAAGCGAGCCGCGCACCCCCAAGGGTTGCAGCGGGAGCGCGTGGGGACTGGGGACCTGCCCGCGCCCTAAGGGTGCCCCCCCCCCCCCAACCAGGGCTGTGTGCACCGCACGTGCCACATCGGTGCCCCCCCCCTCCCCCTCCTTTCCAAACCTCTTCTCCCACCTTTTCCGGTCGCATGCCGAGTGTGTGTTCGTGCATCCGGACCGATAGCGCCATGGGCCCGGAGTGAAGAGCCGTGTAAGGCCGTGTCGGAGCCGCTTCTGCGCGGTGCGGGCGTGTGGTCCAAAGAATGGGGCTTAGAGGGGATACTTTCATCACGGCCACTGCAGCATGGCCATAGGATGCTGAAGATGCTCTATGTGATGTTCAGACCACAATCATTATTTTTGAAACCCCAAATGAATAGGGGGGGGGGGGGGGGGGGGGGGGGGGGGGGGGGTAAGGAGATCCACTTCAACCTTGATCGGAACCTAAAGAAGAAAAGCATGAACTGCCCGATCTGTTTCCTCCTGAATGCTGATTGGTCGACGATGACGCCGTTGTGGCGATTAGCCAATGAGCGCGCAGAAGGAAATAGATCGATCTTTGTTGCAGTTGACTTGTAACGAAATACTCTATTCTAAAAATTCTGCAGGGACCTTAAGAGTACGCCTCCCTATCCACGTTAATTATAGACGTACCCCTAAGAGCAACCCCCCGCCTTCTTCATCGCACGGTAAAAATACGTCGGGGGGGGGGAAGGGGGGGGGCAAAGAGGGTATAAGACAGTGGCGCTTCCTAATAAATGGACTCTCTCAGAGGGAAGGGGGAGAGAAAGAGGGGGGGAACAGAGAGAGGCGAGATACAGAGGAAACGGACAGCGCGATCAGAAAGCAGGAAAGTGAAGAGAAGGAAGCGAACGAAGAGCCAGAGAAGAGGGATGGGAGGAGCGAGACAGCGAGAGGCTCGCGCGCAGGGCGTGTGTGGAGGTATCGATAACCAGGCGGTAAAGCACCGAGACGGACAGGTACCGACCGGCTGTGCGGCATGGGTTGGGCCCGTCCGCCCCGCCCTGCCCCACACCGCGCTGAATAAACTGCGGCCCAGCAATTTGTTCGCGCCTCCACCCGAGTGCAGACAGCAGAAATTCGGCTCGGGGTTTGGAGCATGCTCGTCCACGTCAACCCGCGCGACTCGATCGATGGCACTTGTACTACTACTATGTGATTTTAGTCCTACAAGGTCAGTCGGGTTGGCCCAAAATGACTTTATGGAAAATGCAATCTCACCGTATATTAAGCTCTGTACCGTACGGTACGGCACAGTACCGCCACTTAGATCGCTCGTCCGTCGTGGGTGTTATGGCGAACACACACTCACACACACACACACTCACACACACGGGGGCGACCACCCGCAAGGCGGCCGTATCGTAGCGGACTGGTACAGTACAGCAGGACGACGCTCGGCTCACCGCGCGGCTCGCCAATCAGGAAACGGATACTGTACCATGCCGGTCGGCTCGCCCCGCCGGTCGGCGTCGCCACTAAATCTCGGCGTCGTGACGCCTCGGCGCGCCGCAGCGCTACATGCGGGTCCTCTGTGTGTGTGTGTGTGTGTGTGTGTGTGTGTGTGTGCGCGCGCTATTCGCTCGCCCTGCTCGTACTTCATGTGTCTCCGCCAGCAATAAATAGACGCGGCGGTGGACACCTCCTTGCGGGGAAGACCCTTTCCTGCCACTCGCCACTGTGCCGGGGGTTTCGAGGCTCACCTGTGGTCCCTGAGGTGGTCCTGGCGGCGGAACGCCTTGCCGCAGATGTCGCACGAGTACGGCCGCTCGTCCGTGTGGGTGCGCTCGTGGATCAGCAGGTTGTACGACTTGGTGAAGTGCCGGTCGCAGAACTTGCAGATGAACTGCTTCTTGGGGCGCGACCCTCGGCCGCCCCCCGTGGACGTCGTGGTCGTCGTGCTCGCGGACGAGCTGACCGCTGCGGACGCGATGACGGGGAGCTTGGCGGAGGACGACACTGACGGGGGTGGAGGCGGGGTCGGCGACGAACGGCGTACGAGCGACGAGTAGGGGTTGTCGCCGGGGAAGG
Organism: Frankliniella occidentalis; assembly: GCF_000697945.3. NCBI lineage: Eukaryota > Metazoa > Arthropoda > Insecta > Thysanoptera > Thripidae > Frankliniella > Frankliniella occidentalis. The sequence goes on along the minus strand of NW_026267170.1, from coordinate 638,582 downwards.
CGGGGAATTGACTAGTCCTTGCCCCCTCTTCGTCATCATCGTCCTCACCGAGGCCCACATCGTCCAGGTCACCGTCGTCGGCCGACCGCGGCGACAGGTCTCCCGCCGTCCGCCCGGGCCGCGCCGCCGCGGTCGAGGACGAGGGTGACGCGGCGGGCGAGGGCGGCGGCGACGAGCAGGCCGGGGCGGTGAGGGCGGACTTGACGGCGCCGAGGCTCGTCGCCGTGGCGAGCCGCAGCAGGTCGAGGCTGGGGGCGCCAGCGCCAGCTGCACCGCCGTTGGGGGCGGCGAGCCTCTGCAGCGTGAGGTACGACTCGAGGGCCTGCAGGTTGAGGGCGGCGGCCGCGGGCGAGTTGGGCGGCATGAGCGCGGCCTGCTGCAGCGAGGACACGAGCACGCTCTGCAGGGACAGGGCCAGCCCCATCCCCAGGAGCCCGCTGCCGCCCGCGCCGCCGCCGGCCCCCGACGGCGACCCGCGCGAAGACGCGTCGCTGCCGAGAGCGCTCAGAGAGGCCGCCTCCAGCATGGCGAGGTAGCGCAGGACGTCGCTGTTGTTGTTGCTGACGGTGACGCTGTTGTTGTTGGCCGAGTCTGATATCTGCTTATCAGACTGCTTCATTGCGTCGGCCCATCGGGTTGGCCAGGGTGGCGCCGAGAAGGGTCAGATCATGCTGCAACACACCCACAGGGACACATCATTAGCGTCGAGTTATACTGCAGAGGAGTGACCCGCAGAGTGCAAAGAGTCGCACAATAAACGCCTCGCCATCACCGTTACCACGCGGGTGATGCACGTTCTGCGCGCCAAAAAGCGATTTGCGTCGCAATTAAACAAGCGAGTAACGAGCTACGGGTTAGGGAGAAATACATAAAGAAAAGAACGGAGAGGAAGGTGGTTGGCGACGTAAGCGACAAATGCAAGAGACGCATGTGCATTCTCACTATTGAACATTTTATGTCAAAGAGGTCCAAAGGTTATACTTCTTCAACATTTTATTTCCAAAAAGGCACTCGGTGATCTAGATGAAATCTACAGGGACAACATCATGCTGCGGTGTGAAAATAATTGACGCCTACTTAAACAAGGCGGTTCAATTGACGCAGAATTACACGCCAGCGCCGGCACTGCAGCGGCGCCAGCCAGGGCGCTAAACGACTGGCTGTATCCCCCCTTTACACGGCCAAAAGAAAAACAAGAGCACAACCTTTCGATGCATGCAAAGCAAACCTGTTCCCCAGTTTAATTAATACGCCACCTTGCTCGTAAACGGGAGTATTTATACCGAAATGTGACACGAAGGGATCATACCATTCGTTTCAGGGTAATATTCCAAATTATTCATGGTTGCGCAGCCTCGCCTTATTATTGGAATGTTTTATTATTATAAAAACAGTCGTATAAACGGATGCCAAACGAGTTGGACGCCAAATGGAATACATGATAATACTATTACGAAGGAGCATTGGGGCTTGGGATACAGCCGCAAACAACTAAGAGAAAAACTGGGGGAAATAAATAAAAATATAACAGATAAAAAAGAATCAGGTCTCCAGGTATTCCTTACCACCCTCGGCGCAGCAGCACAGCTGCGACAGGTAACATTTGGGGTCTGACCCCCCCCCCTTCCCCTCCTGCCGCCTACCTGGGTCAATATGGGTCATAATGAAAAGATAATAAAACACAAGATGCCCGAGTTTGGTCTCCTTTAGGTCTTTTTAAAGCCAAGTCCAATAATTGAGCCAAATTCACACCTCCTCCTCCTACTTCAGAAGCGCCAAGTGTCGATGCCAGGTTTTACTGCCAGCCTGGTCCAAAGGTGTCGATTGCCGTAGGGCCCCTATTTTCCCCCGACGACGGGGAGCGAAAGGGGAAGGGAAAACGGAGAAAAAAGGAGGGGTAAGGGGGGGGGGGCGCTGGCTGTGAGGCGGGGGTGGCCGCACCTACACGGGGTCGTTGGGTCTTTACTGATAGCATCTCCCCTCCCCCGCCCCCACGGGCAGCATGATCCAGCAGTCAGTGTCCGAGCGGCGCAGAGCGGCGCACCATGGGCGGCGCTGGTGACAAATGGAGCGAGCGCCGCCGAGGTGCCCTGGAGGAAGCGAGGACCATATGGGCCCCACCTAAACGCCGTACCGTGTCGAGCGCTCTGCCGCTTTATTGTTTTAGGATCATTGCCCAATTTTCCCCTGTTTGAGCGAGACGGGCCCCGGTGCACACGTGCATTAGCTAATAAAGGTGAGGTGCGGGGCTCCAGCCTGAGTCACCTCTTAGGCAGGTATGATGAGGGAGGAGGGGGGGGGGCAAAGAGGAAGAGGGCGGTAGAAGAGGGCGGTAGAAGAGGGCGTAGAATGCTGAAGAGAGGGGGGGGGGGGGGGGGGGGGGGGGTTCTCTGACGGTTCCACTTTTCAACCGCAAAAGAGTCTAGATGCAAACACTGTGTACTTGGCGAACTGAGTTACCGGTCGGTATAGGCAAGGTGTAGCAAGATACAGAGGCAAGACAAGCCACAGAGAATGAACATGTCTATGTTGAAAACTAAACCGCCAAAAAGGGAACGGATGGAGGTAGTAAGCAAATCCGTTAAGACTCCAGTTTCAGATGATAGTGTCCATACGACAACCACAAGGCTGAGCCACAGCACGCCGCAAACCAAAGGGGTCACTGTCCGCCCAACGTTCGTCAACCTAACCCTCCCAACAAAGATGTCACACACCCTCCCCCTCCCCCC
>NW_026267170.1:632049-635803 GCF_000697945.3 Frankliniella occidentalis | reverse complement strand
TTCCCCACAGCAAGCACCCCTACGCAAACACGAATCAACACAAACACGCAACACAAAACACTTGCGAATAATCCCTACCTGTCCGTCCTGCGCTGCTCTCACTCTTCTGCCCGCGCGGCGACGTGGCGACGCAAAAGCAGCAGACGACGTCCTGGACGGCGTCCTCTCTTCGACACTCCCGTGTCACTCACGCGTCACTCGCGCGTCGCACAAACATGACCGCGACACGGAAAAACGCACAGAAACACACACAAAACACACGGGGAATCACGTGAGGCGCAGCTCACACAGATACACTCGGAGCGACACCCGTCCGCACGGCCGGGCTGCTACGGCCAGGACTCAGGACTCAGCCCGCCGCAGCATCGCGCAGCATCCAGGCGGCCAGGCGAGGCTGGCAGCAAGCTCAGCGGGGCCCGCCCGGGCCCGCCTCGCCTGGGCAGGTGGGGGGGACCCGGGGGACCCAGGGGGGCCAGGGACAGGGAGGTGAAGGGGGAAGGATGGCACTACGGGCAGAGCCCGGGCAGAGCGGACCCCCCGTGTCCCCCGTGTTCAGCAGTTGCCTCTCCCCGCCACTCCCCGCGACCAGGACTGAGTCGGCACGAGAACCGATTGTCGGTGCTGTACAAAAATAAAATTCGGAAGAAATATTCAAAGCTATATCGACTTATCTGCGGATTTATAATTTCAGTCTCCACTTTGATGGAATGTACTTGGTGAATGGGCAGCTTTTCTAATTACGTCCTTGTAGGGCTGTTCAATTACGAAGAGCATGTCAGGCACTCAAACGAAAACCGAAAAAATACCAGTATGAGACAGAACGATTCTAAATTATCGAAGACATGTTTGCGCAGACTAGATATAAAGTAGAAGTCGAAACACGCAAACAGCCGCTCGTCATCCTAGATCGTTGCTTGTTCGATTTACGACACTTACCGCTGCAGTAAATGACAGTACAAGTCGGGCAGATATAGGCTCACTCCCTCGCGGCCAACAGTTTGATTACCTGATTGAATGAAGGCCCTTATTTCGATTTCAAACGAAGTAAGGGTACCCGAAAAGTCAATTACGATGGCATATGGACCAAATAAGTCATACAATCGGTCACTAATACATACATGCATTCTTCATTCAATACCCAAGAGGGTGTAAAAGCGTTGCGCACGCAGTGTATAAAAATCGCGCAAAGCAGCGCGAACGACGTTGATGGTGGGGATCTTGGGCGTGGCGGGGCGTGGCTAGGGCATCAGGCGCGCGCTGTCCGAGCCCCGGCGCGAGCGCGGGAAACCGCCTCGGGCGCCCTCGTGCGTGCGGGGTTGGAGCGGGGTGGGGGGCTCGTTAACGCGCGGGACCGGCGTACTTAGGCATGACTCACGCCACCACGCGGAGTTTGCCCGGAAGCGGGGCGGGTCTGTCACCTGACCTACACACACACACACACACACACACACACATACACACGAAGGCTGGACGATGTCCTCCTCCTTCGGACAATATTGTCTCTCCTTTGAGCGCGGAGCCGCGGCGATCCGGTACGCCTTTTTCCTCGTTCTCCGTCGTAAGAGGGGCTTCACGTGCGGCGGAAACAGGACAGGGCGCGCGCGGCGGAAAGGAAGAGGAAAGAGGACATGGGAGGCAGAGTCGCGGCCGGAAGCGCAGACAGGGTCAAGACGTTCTGCTGGACAGGGATAGAGCTGTGTCATCGCGGGTGATTTGCCGTAACTTCACTTCAACTTCAAACTTCTGGCATGAGCCTAACCCGGCCCAAACTTCAAAACTACGTGCAGATCGTTGCCGTAGCCTGTACCCAGAAGACCGTAACGAAATCACGAACTGACGATATTTTCGTTGATTTGAAGAAAAATTTCTTTATCTCAACGAAAATTTGTTCAATCTGACAAAACTTTCGTTGAGTGAAAGAAATTTTTTCGTCACATGAACGAAAAAGATTTCTTTGGTTTCTGGCACGAAATTTTCGTTGAATTAAATAAAATTTCTTTAATTCAAAGAAACGGTTTTCTGGGTGTGTCAGCGTCACGTTCTGCTTCACGCGGGGCTGGTCGTCATCGCCGTGCTTGAGGCCCAATCCAACGCTGTGGTCCCGACATCAAGTAAAATAAAAGGTAAGAAGCACGTGATCGGACCCATAAGGAAGTTCCGTACTGTTGGCGGTACGGCGATGGCCCATTGCAAGCACGTGAATGAGCGTCGTTGGGCCCTCCGCCACGCTTGTCTCTGTCGCACTCGAGGGCACCCTAGCGGCGGCAGCCCTCTGACCACTCGAACCGTTCAAAGGAGAGAGGGAGAGAGAGAGGGAGAGAGAGAGGGAGAGAGGGAGAGAGAGAGAGAGAGAAAGAGAGAGAGACGGAGACAATGAATGGGCGTGGCAGGGGGAGCGGCGAGCGGCGGCGGAAACAAAGATACGTAGTGGTCAGTGCAGCAGCGGGCACCCATGAATGGAATGACTTTGCGTGGCGTATGGCGAGAGCAAAGGGGACAGGGAGAAAGAGAGAGAGACAAAGAGACAGAGAGACAGAGACAGAGAGACAGAGACAGAGAGAGAGAGACAGAGACCTGCCAAGGTCCAGCTGCCCCGCGGGGCGGGGGCCATACTCTGGACCGGGCCGCCTCCGATATATTCCTTTCAACGTCGTGGTTCGAGTCCATTCAAGTCGAGTCCACGTCGTCGCTCACGCCGGCTCCTGGCCCCGCGTCCAGGATCACGCAAGCCTCACCCCCTCCCCCTCTCCCCCCCTCTGTCGAGGCCAGCGCCACACGCAACAAGGTTGGGACCGGGGGCCGACAGAGTGCCACCAACAAGCGAACAATAATCGTAGTCTCCCGAAACTGAACAGATAACAAGGGCAGGCAAAGTTAACTTTTTGGGAGATTTTTCTGGTGTGCAGGGTGAGCATAGCTCGTAAACTGCTAGCCTAAAAAGGTTATAAACGGGATATCTTCAATTTGAAATTGATTTTAAATCAAGCTATCCTAATAACTTAGCACCTAGCCGCATGCAACCAAAAATAATGCCCATCAAAAACCAAAACTCAGGGTCAGGGTACAGACTGCTGGGATTTCAACTTGCTACACTCGACGCCACTCAACGCGGCTGTGACTTTGTGTGGGCTCGCGCAGCGATGGGCGCAGTCTGATCCCGACTCCCGCGACTCTTTCTAGGAAGTCTCGCGGCGGCGAAACTAATAAAGTGCGCGCGAGCAGCGCTCCGCCGCGAGCCGTAATTGTGTAAAGTCATTCATCCGGGCGCCTCGCCTGCGCCAGTGGGTGGGACAGGGACGGAGAGAGAGAACGTTATTGTACATATATATCGGCAGCCCGGGCCGCCAGCCGCCCCCGCCCAAAGAGCGGCGGGGCCGGGCGGCGCGCATCCCACTGGGATTCTAATTACTTGGCGAGCCCCCCCGCGTCCTGCGCGCCCAGCTGCGCAGCGCGCGTGCCCCTCGAGGGGGCTGGGGCGGGCAGGGCGGGCGGGAGGACGTCGACATCCGAAAAGGCGTCCGTCATAGGCGCGAGCGCGACTATGGTGACCGGAGGGGCCTCATTATTCACACTACAGAGAGGCCTCCTCGCCCTGGAGGCGCCACCGCTGTTCTTCGCCGTGGTGTCACCGAGACCATAGCACCGCAGGGAGGGGGGGTTCAAAAGTCCAGGAAGGTAACCAGAAAGGGATCCAGGAGGGGTCCAGGATGGGTCCAGGAGGGGCCCAGGAGGGGGCCAAGAGGGGGTCCAGGAG
>NW_026267170.1:629507-631670 GCF_000697945.3 Frankliniella occidentalis | reverse complement strand
GCTCGAGCTCGCCCCTGCTTGCCCTGCCCTACCCGCTTGCGCGCGTTCTTTTTGCGCAGCTTCCTGCTGCGGAGTCTTGCAGAATGATAACTAATCTCCCGCATGCACGTCGCGCTGGCCGGCCTCTCCGAAACGTGCTGCACGGGAAAACAAAACAAGAAAAAAGATGACCGATCCTTGCTCCTGAGCCAACCTGCGCCGCGCCAAAGGCAAGAAGAGCAGCTCGTCGAACCCCGACAAAGCGACACGCGCGTGACGTTGATGGAGCTGCGAGCCGCCGCTGCCGGGTGCCACGCCGCGCCACGTCGAGCAGCGAGCCTGTTGCTGACAAACGGGATCTCGAATGAACATCAGGACGGTACAACACACTCAACAGGATGGAGCATTTCACATTTAAAACTGTCCACGCGTGCTTGTCGCCGCTTGCGCGCCCCCCTCTCCGCCTTCCACCGCCGGCCCGGCCCGACTACCGCCGCCCCGCGCTCCACCGCGATCGCAGCAGATTTATCGGCACGGCGCCCCGGCACGCACCGGAGCCGGCCAGCCCAGCCGGCGCACTGCTCCGGCGGCGGCGGCGGGAGTTTTCGGTCAGCGGCCGACATCTGATCTGACGTGCCGAGCCCGGGCCGGGGCCGGCGGCCGTGCCCTCCGACCCGATGTGATCGGGGACGTCCCCGCCGTGTGATGACGTGCAGAGAGGGGTCCGTGGAATCCGACTCGACCTGCTCCGCTCCGCTCCCCGGCGCGGGGGAGCGGTAGTCGGCCTGCCCACTTGCATGGATGACTCTATGCCATGGGAAGCTGCCCGGCCGCCACGGCGCCTCGCCCCTGCCCGGCCTGATTAAGGGAGTACGATATTCCTTTTCCGTGTGGGAAAATAAAATGAATATAAGAAAAAGGCAGTGGCGCCAGAGAGGGCCTCATCGGAGCCCCGGCGCGGCGACGCAGAGCGGTGTCGGCTGTCGAACATTCCTCGGTCAAGACTATCACTTCGGCGGCGCCACCGGAAGCCACACAACGCCCCTTAAGGGGCCGTCCGGCAAGCGGCCGCGTGCTTTAGGGACGGGCCCGACAGGCTGCTGTCGCCACGCGACGAGGGCGCGCCGGGCCGCCATTAAACCCCCACTGGGGCTCGGCGCCCCCCGCAGCCCCTCCTGCCCCGGGGCCCGGGCCCCCAGCCCCCCGCGAGCACCACCGGCATTCCTGGCGCATGCGCGAGAGACAATACATTTATCATACACGCCGTGGTCACGCGGTCGGGGGTCAGCGGGCGGCCCTCCCCGGCCCGAGCCGTCCGGTGGCTGCCAGAAGCCCGCCGCAGTTCAATTAGACATTTATCTCAATCTTAATATTCTCCCCCGCCCTTTTCCTCCCATTTCCCCCTCACGGGGGAAGATTGGAAGAGACGCTGCTCGGTTCACACATGACCCGGGGGGCACGCGGGCCGGGGCGCCCGCGCCGGTTGACGCCCAGCGATGAGACGGTCGTTCGTTCAATCCACAGCGACGCCTTACGAGAGCGCGGCGCTGCCTTTTCAGCGTCACTCCACAACAACGGCACAGCGGCATCTCGCCTCGCTCTCTCTGGTCCATGGGAGGGAGAGAGGCAGAGGAACGGCGGGGGACGTCGGCGCTCCACCCGCGCAGCGGGACGGACAGCCCGTCACGCGACTGTCTCGCCGTCAGGTGGGCAGCGTTACTTAAGCATTACCTAACAAATAATTAGTGTGCTCGATGAGGTTCATCGCACCGACCCGGACTGCGGAGGGTCGTACTGTACATTATTCAGGTAATACACACTATTCAGATAAAATCATATCAGTATTTAGTGTCGTAGGTAATAATGTTGGTCGATACACTGATAAGCCAAGGCAGTGTTCAACTGCTTAACACTCGAGTGCAACTCCATAGTTGTGTAGTTAACATGTTGAACTTTACACAACTACCGAGTTAAACACTACCAAGTATTTAACTTACATTTCGTATTTAGATAATCCCTCTCAAAATATGCGACCGTTTACACGGTATATTGTACTATGTTTGTGGGGGTGCAACGACTGCGCAAGGGTTTAGCTGGTTTGGCGCGCGATCTCCGTCCGTGGGCCATCGCATCGCGTGCATGTCGCAGTGGCGGAGTGTGCGAGAGTGAGAGAGAGAGGGGGGG
>NW_026267170.1:617579-628844 GCF_000697945.3 Frankliniella occidentalis | reverse complement strand
CAAGTAAAAGTAAAGGTTTGAGGGGCGTGGCACCCACTCTCAGTACCCAATTCTTCGTATTATGGAAATATCGAAATACCGAAATACCAAAATTCCCAAACTTTCGGTATTTTTCGATATTTCGGTAATTTCGAAATATCGTTCCCGAATTGCAGAAATTTAAAGTACCGAAGCATCGGTATAAAAAAAATACCGATATCGTTTCGGTATTCCCGAATATCGCACAGCCCTACGGCGCACGGCGCACGGCGCACACTTGTTGCTCTGCTAGGGGTAGCGACATGCTGCCCTGCTGCTTTATGTGGCCGGGCGGTCCGGCCAGGCCCGGGGCCGCGCAGGGCCGAGCAGAGCCTGACCGCCGCCGCAGGAGTGAAATATCTTACTCACGGCACGATCAACACGGTGTTTATGAACAGCTCATGCTCCAGTGGTAAAGGCCGTGTACCGGGCCGAGTCAATTAGCATCGCCCCGGAGGACAGGCAATGCGCTCGGCCGCTCGGCACCAAGCGCGACACATCAGCGAATCGTTGCTGCTTATGCCTGCGAGTCTGCTGTTGGACGAATAATGTGCAAGCAAGCATCTGGGGAAATTATGCCATACGGCCAACTGGATGAATGCGATAATATCAGATAAGTGCTTGTCCGTTTGGTCGTCATGAAACTTCGACAAAACACGAGAATAAAAATCACTTTTTCAATAAACTTGTTTCTCATATTACCAGATCCAAGGAATGTTGATGTTCTACCTTGATAGCGATGAAGTCATAGAGCTAAGAAAGCATAGCAGCGGCAGATGCTCTGTATATGATGAAATCATTCAAAAATTTCGACGATGGTGTCTCCTACGGGTGGCCCTTGTACATACGGCGCGCCCTTCGGACTGCTACGGGGCCGAGCGGGACGGGGCAGACCGTATGGTTCACCACGGGGCGAGGCATGTTAACACGTCATGCAGAGCCTTGTACCTACACTGGCTTACAAGTAAGGGGTCTTATGAGTCATCGCTTTCCAAACATAAAGGGCAGGAAAAAAAGTTTGATCTGAAAACATAAAGACGTCTTTTTTACAATACTATTTTTACAGCTTTTTTTATGACGAGCGAGAGAGAGCCCTATGGCTGCGACTGAGATATGATCCCCCATCGATGCATCGAAGACACAACTATCAGATTTGTTGCACCTCCTCAATTTGTCATCCAGACGCAAAAAGCCTATTTTCCAACCACAAAGCACCTATTATCGATTTCAATTTCAATACGACCACGCCCTTACGAGATATCCCTGATTTGTCGCCATTGTTCGTTTCGACAAATTCCGACAACTCGCGGAGGTGCTTCGGCCCGGGACAGAGGCACTCACATTCGCAGCGTCATGGTGAGGGTGGATGTCACCCTCTCGCCCCCTCTGACCCGAAGGGGCCCAGACAGCCGGTCGCCCAAGTCGGGCATCCACCCTCGGCCACCTTGATGAGGCAACATTCCAGCGATACGACACGGTGCGTGAGTCACTCAGCACCACCCCGGGCCGCCCCGGCGCGGCCACGAGCCCTCGGGGGCAGATCCGCCCGGGCTGCGCCTAATCTGCACGCTCCTGATGATAAGTGATCATACGTCAAAGCGGCGGCCTGGCGGGCGCAGGGGTCGGCCCGCATGCCGGCGGCGGGGCTCCTGCGGCTGCACACTGCATAGGCTGCCGTACGCGCAGGCGTGCGTGGCGGGCCGGCCTACCCTACGGCTGTGCTGGGCCGCCCGGCGTGCAGGCGTGCGTGGCGGGCTGGCCTAACCTTCCGGCGCTCCGAGTGCAGTGCAGACAGGCTCGCAAGCGTGCTATCCCATAGGTATTTTGCATTTTGTATGCCAGATCAAACGCGTCTTATGTTCAAAGCATCAACATCAACTAATTTGATTGTATTAGTTTTTCAAACCACAATATTTATAACTCACACAAAAAATTTGAAGCTTGCATACGTGCTCAGGGAGCAAAATAAAAAGTGGGTTTCGTCAAATACTAACCCAGATGACCCATAATTGAGCGTCCAGAACGGGGGAAAGATTATTACTAGTTGAATAATAATCGGTGTAAACCCCAAGGGCGATAATTATTCACACACATGTTCAAACGGCCGGGACACATATCTCTCACACCATCGATTTGATTCGATTCGTGTAAAACACAAACGCGCGGCCCTAACGGCGCACGGCCCGAAACGATTTGTACGCACTCGATAATTGATTTATTTCAGACCGGTTTTCACACATATCAAACGCACACACACCTGAGCACCGGAAGCTACACGCGCGTGCTCAGGTGTGACCTGGCATGTCGCCGCCGCCGCCACCCCGGCCCGCCTCGCCCGCGACGGAGAAATATATCCGACTTGTATCATATCTGCATACTACACCTCCACTGATCACTCCTACTCACGAAGGTCTGCTCTGCGGCGACCATCTCCGGCCGTCCCTACCCTACAGCGCAGCCGCCCTTCACGACGCCGCATGCAACACTCCCCAAACTAGAAATCGGTTGATTAGTTCGATATCAATTTCTCTCTCTCCAAAAAAATCCGTTGAGGCACGCGACACTGCCACGCCCCCACAACAGTGATGGATATCCGTTTTGGTACCGTCACGTCTTCCAACGGCCCCACCCGCCACGCCCCGCCACGCCCCGCCACGCCCCGCCACGCCCCGCCACGCGCGCACGTAATTGGGATTCAGGCCCTTTGTCGCGTGGCTGCCGGGCGCGTGCGCGGGGCGGCGGGGCGCGCCGGCACGCAGGGCCCAGAGCCGTACCAGGTAGCGCGCCACATTACACAGCCGAAGCTTTCACCCCGGCAATCCGAGAGCAACCAGGTCCCTGATTGGTATGAAAAGAGTGTGCAGTCAGTGCACCTTCTGTCAAATTTTCCTGAAGAAATTAAAAAAAAACAAAAAAAAAACGATCAAATCATACCTGAATAAATAATATTGACCTAGAAAACTGCACAAGACAGATTCTTCTCGGGACTAAAAATCCAAAGAATAATAGTGCGCAAGGCTGTTTTAATGAATTCTGAAAACGAGGCGTATCGTTAGGCTCGCGTCAGAGCGCCTCTCAAAACCCACATCTCGGGCACAAAGAGCGGAGGAAAGTTGTGAGCGGCCGCGCGAACACAGCAATTATATTTCTTATAACCACGTCATCTCCAGACACGGGGCGCATTTCGTTCTTCTGTTCTCACCAAACGGCCGGTAAAAGAAGGAAAAACTGGACAATGAGGACACAATCAGAGTGTGGCGTAACTCGATGACAAGGTCCGCCCGCCGCGCCCCCTCGGGGGGAGTCTGGTGCCCTCCCGTCGCCCCGGCGGCCCCAAAGGGCACCCAAAGGGAGCCCCGCTCAAAGGGCCCGGGCCGCGGCGGGCCCAGCGCGTCGCGTGCTGATGGCGGCATCATTGTCGGCCCCAAAATGATTGTCCTCGCCCTGCCACCTGTGAGCGCGAAGGGCCCAAAAGGGGCTCACAGAAAAGGGCACTATTCTCCCCAGTTCATAAATACTTCATGCCTGTCGCCCGTTATGCTGCGTAACGGTGGCCCCGGGGCGGCCGGCCTCCTCCTGGGCCCCCTAGAGGGACACCGTCGGGCAGGTGTCTCGCTGCGCCGGCTAGAAATGCGGAGGCCTACACGAGAGTTTTCCTTCAAAGGAAAGTTTTCGGCGCCGGTGCGGAGCGGAGAGCATCGATAGCGTCGCCATTCTTTGCGGTATAAACGTGGTCAATGTGGCGAGCAAGTCCTGCAGGTCTGAATTGAAATACCGGCCGCGGAAGGAGTGTCTCTCCGGCGGCGCTTTCTTTGAGCGAGTGCGCCTGCTCCCTCTGCAAACAGACCGCACCATGTCGCATTGCACTATCTGGCGAGCATCGATGCACCAGGCCACCCCGCCCCGCCCCGCCCCGCCACGACCAGCCGGCAGAGTCGTCGCACGGCATCGATCATGTCGGTGCGTGGCAGCACCATCATCACGCGAAAATTAATACCGCGCACATCAAGTTTAATTCTATTCTTATTTGTACGATACGAGACTATGCACGGTAATGCTGGATTTTGTACGGATGCCATTGTTGTGACATTACATCTTGGCCAAGTGCCTCTTCTTCCAGACACACACTCGCATGCGCGCCACACACACACACACACACACACACAGAGGTCGTAAACACAAATCAACCGCGCAGGACACCCACACTATATGGCGGGCTGACCGCCATCAAGGGACTCGGGCTCCTTCCTCAGTCGTCCCTTTCTCCCTGCTGCCCCTCTCCTCCTCCGTGAATTACCGCACACCCTATATCGGCCCGCAGCCCGCTGCGATCACTTCCTCTGCATTCTCACACCGTTCAGTAAATCAAAGGGGGTCACGCAATTAATACTGCTCGCGGGGACACTCTTCTTATCGGGGCCTCAAATCCCCGTCGGCGGCGGCGGTGACACTCGGCAGAAGCAGCGGCAGCCAAAAACATATTTATGTTGTTGCTGCTGCCGATCCCGTGAGGGTCGCGGTGGTGGGAACTCATCTAAAAGCCTCATCTCTAATTGGCTCGGGGCGGGGGAGTCCGTCCAGCCCGGCCGAGGCACGCTAGGTATGCGCCGAGCGGAGCCGAGGGCAAGCAGTCATAACTTAGGCAAAAGTCCGGCCGGCCGGTCCAGCGCCCGGCGATATCGTCAGCTGCCGCGGGATTTTTCCCCAAACCCGAGCAGCGCGAGAACATTTATACGGATTCTGTACGGACGAAACCTTTGCTATTCCCTTTCTTTTCACGGACACAAGTCGCATCGTGTTTAGTTTCGTCGGTTCTAGAGCGCGTTGGTGGCGTAGTTTGCGGCTGGATCCCTCCGTTTTCAATCCTTCCTACTCACCTGCTGGCGGCGGTCGGGGGGCACAATAGCAAAGCCTTCGAGTGAGGTCTTCCTTTTGATTAATTCTGTCCCCGTCCGCAGGCCGGGCCGGGCCGGCGGGGCCCAGAGCCCTCTGGCCACCCCATCAGCATTCCTACCCTTGGGTCTGCGAGGCCATTTGGTTGGTGTAGTAGCAGTGATATGATGATTTTCGTTTTTTCAGGGAGGCCCCAGCTCGCGTGAGTGTTGTGGAGCCACACTGTCTGGCGCGGACGGCCCGCCCAGCTGGTTAGGTTGGCATGAGTCGGCGACTTTGCGCAACAATGCTGCCAATGCCCAGAACACTTTTCCCATCGTTAGTCTTTCTTCTGTGTCGAGGGGCGCGCGCGGCGCGGTGCCTCGATCCGGTAGCGGAGGGCGGCCTGGACCACTCCAGCATCTATTGGCGCGGTACACATTTCGATAGGGGAATTATCTCCCGATAGCGGCTGGCGCGGCGCGCACGGCCAAGCCGCCCTTTGCATATCAGGCCAAATGTAATAAATCTCCGACGTGTCAGGGGAGAGGCGCGCCCCGCTCCGCCCTGCCCAGGTGCATTCCACGGGGCCTATATGACGAGGCGCGCTGAGGGGGTGAGGCCCGGCCGGCCCGCGGAGGGTGGCCGGCTCGGCAGTGGTGCGCACGGCTCCAGTACTCATGCGCCATCGCTCCGTTCCGGGGCGGAGAGAGCCAATGCAGACATGATGTATGCCGCCGACACTGCCAAATACGGCCCCCTCCTTTTGTCGGCGGCACCTGACGTCGCCGTCCCCGCGGGGCCGCCAGGGGCCGTGGCCGGTGCGCCTGCCCCCCACTGGGCCCGGGACGGGGCGCCGCAGCGCATTAGCCTCGGGCGGGGCGCCGGGAGCCCCAAAGAGGCCCACGAGGGGCACCCTCTCCTGGCACCCTTCACCGCTCCGCAGGGCGCCACGGGGGCCCACCGCCGCGCGTCAGCCCGGGGGCATCCGAGGACGCCCCTAACCCCACCACAGGAAAGCAATCGAATCGAGGTCAGTAAACGCCGCACCCCAAAAAAGAGTTCATAATTCAAGACCACGTCCAAAATTTGGACAAATGTTTTTCCTTTAGTACCTATTTTCTCGTTACTGTACAAGTCCAAATAGAGGTTAAAACAATGAGAACATTGGTATTAAAATTTTTGACATGATCGTGAATGGAGAGCAAAGCGTTTTGAGTGCCAACTCAGTACACTAGCGCTCACCATAACAGACTAAAAACAGGGCATGGTATTCTGAGCCTAACATACTGACTCCTTCACTTTCTTTTCCAGGAAAAGCGTCATAAGCGTTCGCTCCGCAGCGTCGCTGATCAAATAATATCGGCGATACGTCAGCTTCGGCCCCCCGCTGCGGCGGCGGCTAACCCGATTAGGTTCGCGGCGCTTGCCGATCATCGAGGAACAGCGCGCCCAAATGAGGCGCAGCGAATGCCGGTGCCGGAGCAAAATGTTCCATTAGTCCTACTGTTGATTAAAAACACCAACTCGTCTGAGAGCGCGCGCAAGGGCTGATCAGCGCGGCCCGGAATATTTATGTTCAAATCCGTATGGGGTGGCTGTGGTCGACCTGATGGGGCCCAAGCCCCAGCCGATGGGCGGCTGGCCGGCCGGTCCCACAGGGGCCCGGCCCGGCCGTGCCGAGGGCCGTGCATGCCTCACAGGAGGGGGTCGGAATTCGCTCCGGGCGATGCGCAGCTCACCCTGCACGGCTCCTACCTCATTTAAATCACCAATTTACACATTTCAATTTTTCATATTCGTTTCGTTAATGTGCTGCTGTTCCTCGCTTGACTCTTCGTATGCTGCTATGGCTATGTCGGGGTGCTAGTAGTGGTGGTGCGCTGGTCGGCGGAGGGAGCTCGCTTGCGTCCAAGTCGTGGTGTGCACTAGAAAGATTCGATCAAGGAGAGGTCATACTTGACGTGCCTCCACCTGAACGTTAGGTACGCCGACAGTGAAACCCTCGTCATGACCACCAGCAGTGCCGGTGCAGCGGCTTGAAGAGACGCAGCCAGCACGTTGAGTTCATTAGACACCTCTTGCCATGCCTTCACACCCGCCCGTACGTACAAACGTGCACCATCACGTTTTGACGACGGCAAATTTATCGCTGCGGCTGCACAATTTCAGAGGTGCGAGTGGGCGCGGGCGAGCGGTCACCCAGCGGCGGCCAGGCCGGCGTGGCTCCCCGAGGAGCGGAGGCGAGCGGAGGCGTCGGCCCCCCGCAGCCGGGCGCAGCCGGGCGTTGCGGGGGTGTGGGTGGACGCCCCTCGGCGAGGGGCCGCCGTGCAAGCCCCCCGCGGCCCGCCCCGGGCCCCGCGGTAGCGGCAGAGGGGCCACGATCGGTTGCGCCCCCCTGCCGATCGCTTAGCACCCCCTAGGGGGCGCCGGCGGGCCGCGTGGCCACCGCAGGCCAGCGCGTGGCGCGCGCACACGGCCCCACCCCTTCACCGAGGCGACGCACCCTCGTCGCGTCTCTATGCGACTGCAGCGTCAGCCCAGAGAGCTGGCCAATAAATAACCAGAGAGAGCGCCTCACGAGAAAACATGTTCACCGCACACCCAATTATCACGCTATAACAAGAGAATAAAGTGGACCGAAATTTTGACAAGTTATTTCATGCCAGCACTTCAAAGTCAAAGGTGGAACGCAAAGGCGCAAGGCCCACTCTGGAAATAATTACTAATGCACGCAGGTGATGTGTGATGCATTTCGTTTTTATGGAGTCCCCGGCCGCAGGGTGGCGGCAGGCCAGGCCCAGGGCGGCCCCGTGAGCCCTCGGGCCCCGAGCAAGGGAGCCCCCGAGCCCCCACAAGGGCCCCGCCGGGGCAACGCCGAGGGCTGGCCACACGGGGCCCTCCGCCCGAGCCTCCGCCGCCCCCGGGCCCCGGGGTGTGCAGGGGCCGGCAGGGGCGCACGCGCAGCGGGGGTGCCACGGCCGCAGGAAAAACAACAGTTTTTATGGTAGTAGCTTGTTATGCTAGTTAATGACCGAGCGGCCCCAGATTGGAGGCTCTTCTCATTTACGAAGAAAATCTCATTGGGAGTTCATTTTTGCGCTAATATATGCCTGTCGGACGGGGCAGAGTGATCGATGCAACAGTGGTGTTGAGATAAGTGCGACAATTAGACATGTGACACATTCGGAGCATGCCCATGCACAAACCCCAACCATCGATTGTGTTTAAATAAAAAGCAAAGCTCGACTCCAAAATATTTTCGCGAGGTTTTCCTACCACACGGATGCGGTACCACCAGCAGCAGGCTCAGCAGGTGGAGCTCTGCGGTCGGCTTCATTTCGCCGACACAGCGGGCCGCATAAGACACCGCACTCCAGCGCCATAATATCCTCCGATTTTCGACGGCACTGGGTAAAATTAGACGTCGTCTTGTCGCACACATGCGACATGTGGTCGGGTCGTGCGGACAGGCGGTAACGGATGATTATTATTCTTGAAATCTTGGAGAATGCAGGGAAAGGGGGCTGAGACTGGGGGGTCGTAGTAACCACAAAAAGGAACGGAAAAGAAATTCGCTATGATGTAAGATTTCTAAAGTCACTTCCGCCGCAGCCAGGAGAATCATTTCTTGGGCCGAGTATATTTATACTCGAACTTGGGAGGTAGGCAATACCGCACGAATCTGTGTCTTCTCTGAATCACCCAGTACAAACGCGAGTAAATTCTAATTTTCTCACGAAACAATGCAAAAATATCACTGAAATAAGATCGCCTATACTCAAATAAGGAAATTATTCTTATATTGTTTCAAAGTGAAAAACGAACTTGTGCAAACCCGAGAACAAATCTCTCTGAAACAAGATCAATTCATACTTCAGACGGGATTTTCCTGGATGCGTGATGTGATATCGCAAAATGGACGTCAATGCGACGCCAATTAGTATTAATATTCGTGTTAAAGAAAGCTTTTACTTTTTCCTGAGTCATGGTAAAAATGTTCTTTCCTGAGAGAAAAATTAACGTATAGATATCTATTGATGGTGTAAAGCAAGTCTAGCTGGCCTAAATGTTTAGACGTCCAGACGTAGATATAACTACGACGCCTAGCCATCTTTTGGCGCCTACGTCTAGGTTTGGTCGAGAAACAGAAAACGAGACGGTCTATTTCTTCTCAATTCTGACTTCGACCTTAGAAGTCGAGCAGTATACACAAAGCAAAGACGTGTCAATAAGACAATCGAACTCCCATCTAACCCATCCATGAACGTAGAGATGGACTTTGGATCGAGGTGGTAATCATCATTCGAGAAAATGTGTACACCTCAACTTTTCACTTTCCTACTTTCATTAATTTTTCGTAATTTTCCCTTCACTTTTTCATTGTTTTTAAATGTTCACCTCATGTTTATGCCTATATCCACTCTCTGTTATTCAGTTTTGATCTGATGAACGCACGACTAGTTTCCTTTGCTCACATTTTCTTTCCGCTCTCGTCACATTTAGTCAACTTTTTGTCACTTTCACCCTAACTTTTATGAAAATGTGTACGCCTACTTTCTGTAGTGATTACCCCCTCGCTTTGGATGGTGATATAATCCATTTCTCACCCAAAACCGCGATTGCTCTTAGACGGTCAAGACTTCTTCGTCAATAATTCAATCGATTATTCTATCACAACACTTTAAACTTTGGTTTGAAACACATCCTATAAAGGTTTACTGATGTGGCGAGCTGCTGTTACTGCTTCACACACACCTCATCTCTGGTGAAAGAGGTCTCCGTGCATCCAATTCATCACCTTGGAGTCACTTCGCATCAGGAGAGTGAACCTGAACGTCTCTCTCTCTCTCTCTCTCTCCCGCCCGCTATCCCTGGAGCGCGCTCTCCATCTCTCTTCCTCTGTCGGCTTCTTCAGACAGAGGGTTGGGGAGGGGGGGTGGGGGTGGAGGTCAGAGGGGCTCGAGGCCCGTATGGAGAGACCCCCTGATGAGTTGCGCCCGAAGCAAGAGGACACCCTTTCTGCGTGGGTGCCCAGCCCAAGGCTTGGCACTACCAGAGGAGTAAATTGAGAACTCGACACAATTTATGATCCGCTTTTTGTGATGGCCTGAGTACCGTTTGGCAGGCGGGTGGCGGACGCGGGCCCGCGGGCCCCAACTGGGCTCCTCACAGGCTCCGCGGATTTACATGGCAGGCCGGGGCCCGGAGTCAGCCGCCATAGACTGAATGGAAATGCGGTTTGTGAGGCTCCACATTACCATACCGCGTGGATTAATTATCGCCGTGGATGCACCTGCTGTCTCGGGGGATCCCAGGACACGGGGGTGACAGCAACATGAAGAGAGGGGGAGGTAGCTTGATTCGCATCGCTTTGTGAGCACATTGGGCACCGCCTCACTCGGTCTGCCCCTTTGGAGGAGAAGAACTTCCACGCCCAGTGTTTACTTTGAAACAAACGTCCAACAACGAAAATGCACGTAACTGCTGACTGCCTCCCCATTCTGTTAGTACGGGCGCGGAAGTCGTGGGCGCAAAATGTGTTGACAGGGCCGTAATTTGCACCTGCCGTCAACGCTGCGCAAAGGCCATGAATTTTTCATCGGGAGGATGCCATAACCTTTTGGCGTATTCATTTCAAGACGGAATTAAAAGATACTCAGTCTGAAAACCTGCTCAAATATTTACAAAAGAAATGGCACTATTTGTGCACATTTTTTTTCATTTGTGCGTTTATCTTTACTTGAATGCAGAAAAAAAAATGACGATGCAGTGGTGTGGTACGGTACTAAGGTACGAAATGTCGCTAATTTACCATCAATGTGAGGTTTGATTACCGACGACTCGTCCTGATTGTCTAGTAATTGTGGACCAGCAGCTGAAATACAAGGAGCGGATAAAACGGGGATCAGGCAGCAAGGCGAAGGCGGGCATGTGCCCGGCCGGCGGCAGTGCGGCACACTTTCTCGTTACGTCGTCTCGACAATATCCCCGAGGCGAGGGGGTGTATCGGTGGCACCTGCCGTCTTGCCGACTGACCCAGTCCAGTCTAGCACCTGCCACGCCCTCGGCCAGCCCCCGGGCAGCAGCAGGGTGCGCTAGAGCGGCTCCCGGTGACCGACGGGGGACCGGCCACCGGGGGAGAAAAGGGCCAGGCGACTCGGACCGACCGGAGACTCAGGGTGGCGCCAGGAATAGAGCGACTATGGAGCCACAAGTCGTCCACCAGTCCATTGCAGTAGAGGACTATACACTGTAAAATTAACAAAATTTAACACCGAAAAAAGAAAGGTTCAATAGGATCGGGGTTTTAATGGTATGTTTGGTGGAAAGAGCAGTTGTTTGTTGGAGCAGCAAATCGTTTGCAAAATTTCC
>NW_026267170.1:616920-617529 GCF_000697945.3 Frankliniella occidentalis | reverse complement strand
GAGCCACAAGTCGTCCACCAGTCCATTGCAGTAGAGGACTATACACTGTGAAATTAACGGAATTTAAAACCGAGAAAAGAAAGGTTGAATAGGATCGGGGTTTTTATGGTATGTTTGATGGAAAGAGCAGTTGTTTGTTGGAGCAGCAAATCGTTTGCAAAATTTCCTAATAGAGAAAACACTATTTTGCTTGGTTGACCACCAGATGGGGGTTCCTAGCAATAGCAAAGGTCAAAGGCAGAAAGTCCTATTTGGATTTCCGGTGAATTTGTCGAGTCTGAGGGTATATTTAATTTCCATAAGAGTTGATGAAAAATTAGAATTTGAAACAAGACAAAGACAAATCCTATGACAGTACATAACTTACTTGAAATTCTTCGGCAAGCAAAGACTACGAGCCAAATAAAAAAAATAAAAATAAGATATAGACTCGATCGTAAGTTTACATACCATTTGTAAACTTCCAGTTTCAAAACGATGAAGAAATGCAGTTTTCAGTGTGGGGTCGTAGTAACCACAAAAAGGAACGGAAAAGAAATTCGCTATGATGTAAGATTTCTAAAGTCACTTCCACCGCAGCCAGGAGAATCATTTCTTGGGCCGAGTATA
>NW_026267170.1:607183-612451 GCF_000697945.3 Frankliniella occidentalis | reverse complement strand
TGGCGTCCCCGGGCGGCCTGCAAGTTCACTAAAATCAAATTTTCTCGATGGAATGAGGTCGGAGGTGGATTTTAGTGGTACCTATGTAAAGTTTGAACTTCCCCTTTCGACCGATACTACTGTTGCGGTTGGCCCAAGTATCAAACCATGTTAAAAAGTGAGAAGAAACAGGGAGTGCACGGATCGGCTCACGCGCGGCCGGGGGCGCGCATGGTGGACGGCCGGAGCGCCTCGTTTCTACCCCCTGGCCACAGGCAGGGCCAGGGGATGACCCCGACTCGCTCGCCTCGCCTTCCTCGCTAATTTCATCCACGAGCGTCAACAAAGTTGGCGGCCCCACCGCAAAGACACCGGCCGACACACATCACCGCGCCTATTATTTATGCCAGTCGTTTAATTTATGAACAATTCCAGGAGTATGACTGGAGATTTAATGTGGGAAGGTACGGGCATCGCAGATGGTCGTCAAATTCTAACCGGGGGCAATGCTCAGAGCAGAGGCGCGGCATGATACCCACAGACAGCGAAACCTCGAGACGAAAGCACCTTGAACGCGCGGAAACTTCAAAGATGAGCTTCAAAGTACAAGTTTGAAAAGTCGTTTTAACACTTTCCAAGTGGCGTTCTTAATTTAAACGACCCCGACTCATACCTGCTGTGATGTACAACTTTCCCGGTCGTGCAGCGCCAAATTTCAGGCAAAGTCATTTTCCGCGCGTCCACTTTATTGAAGCAGCAGCGCGGCAGTCGACAGAAAATAAAAAAAAGAAGTCGACGGCTTCTGAAGAGTTAATATATTTCAAAGTTGATTTGAGTGCGGTCGTATATTTTGGGGCCGCGTGGAGACAATGAGCTACACACAGCACCTCCATTTCGAGCCGCCCTTTCTCCCTCAGCGGGTCCCTCTCATGGTAATGAGAGGCAATACCTCAGGATTTGTAACTGATATTTACGACAGCCAGCGTCGTCAAATCGCTACCGAGTGGAGACATTATTCGAACGGTATCCTGAAAATCAACGACATTCCCTACAAATAGTACCCACTAAAAGCGTGAAAGTGTCACATATTTCGCAGCACTAGTCGGGACGGGTTAAAAGAAGGACTTAACACATGAGTATAGCAAAGAAAATAGAGAAATGGATGATGGTTCATCGGAAGGAAAAGGCGAGGGGCTTGAGAGAAGCTGCGTGCTGATTGTGAGATATGCTTCCGTTTGACATGAGCGCTCTTTGTGATCAAATCAGGTCCACCTCATGGAGCGGTAGCACATCAGACGTTCCACGGCGGCTGGAAGTCGCATATGTCAAAGCACGTCTAGCGACAGCGGAGAGGAGAGCTTGGAAGGAGAGTGGATGACGGAGAGACCGAAAGAGGGAGATGGAGAGAAATGGGGCCCTAGAAAAGGCGGTGCGCGGCGTTGGGGCGGGGCGGGATGGAGCGGCTTTGGACCTTTGGGACTCGCACAGGTAGACTCGGTAGCAGCATGCGGTCGCGCATTAAGGGGACTAGACTATTCACCTGTCATGTGTCGAAGAAATGAAGAAAGAGAATCTTTTCATAAAAAAAAAAGTCCGCCGGCCCCACTAATGGTATGTGTCGCGACACGACGAGACTTTGACCTCTCCGCGTCAATTCAGGTGCGGCGGCTGCTTTTACATCACTCTGCAAAAGAGGCAGTTTCCATCGCCACTACAAAGCCCGAATAGTAATAACAGTTCCTAGCCCGGGGGGTTAACTGGCGCAGTCAATTTAAACTCCATTTCGAACGGGCACACAAAGGTCAAAATTATTTAAAATGCTCTAACCTACAAACAGAAAGGCAGGTGTCTGCACCTACCTGTGGGTACCACATCCATAGAGCTCCGGTCGGCTTTCTTTCAGGGCCAAAACCCCTTTTACATTTAGTCGCAAGAGAAGGAGGGGGCCTCTGTCCGAAAGCACGTTGTCTTGTTGGTGATTTATAGGGAATGAATACAACAGGCCAATGGCATTGCAGAGCCCGTAGGTCGCAGCCTCCGGTAGCGACACTCCACACACCTCGTTCGGCGGCGGCATTCA
Source organism: Frankliniella occidentalis (assembly GCF_000697945.3). Taxonomy (NCBI): domain Eukaryota; kingdom Metazoa; phylum Arthropoda; class Insecta; order Thysanoptera; family Thripidae; genus Frankliniella; species Frankliniella occidentalis. The sequence goes on along the minus strand of NW_026267170.1, from coordinate 610,392 downwards.
TCATAGCGGAGCCCAAAGGGCAGTGGGCGTGGGGGCCTCCTGTGCCATTCAGTAGCATTCGCTATCATAATTTGTAAACTTGAAGGAAATCCATTTTTGTAAGGAAGTCGATATGAATAGAATGCGAATCGGGTTGATTCAAAGCCGACGATTTATGCTGGCACGTCTCTCGTCGTTCATTCTATTTTGCGACTTGGGTAAAACATTCTCCCACGACGTTTCAACGGGCTACGGGCACACTATCAAAGAAAAACTGGAAAAGAAACTACTGCAGCAATCCTTTGGCAAATACAACAGTTAATAAAGCTAAAACCTTGTAACTCACCGAGTTTCTTTCTTGCGCTGCCGTCAATAAGTGAGGGAACCGGGTCCTGACAACAAATTTTTATGTCACGACGCACTGTCCGCGTTTATCACTTGCGATCTTTCGAGAGAAGACAGCAACTTCTGTTCGAAACGCGCCGCCGCCACCGCTCCATGTCAACCTCGCGTTGACGTTTCTTTATGGCGTTTCGGCGTTAACAAAACGGACGAGAGGCCGGGGGAGGGGCCCGTCCAAGCGGCACAACATTATGAGCAGGGAATGTCATCGAGATGAGGTTGATTCACGGACAATGTAACGCCCCGGTAACACCTGCCCTGCACGGCTTCACGCCTCCAATGCGCCCGCGTCGGCGTCGGTCCATCTGGTTGTCCATCTCCTATCCATCGTGGGCGTCCATCTCGGTCAACCCCGTCATCCACATGACTGTCCGTCTGAACCTATGGCATGGTGTGCGCCAATTATGGCTGGGGACCGCGTTGCCGTCTTTAAGACCCTTGTTGAAGTTGCATCACATTCGGTCCGGCGTACGCGGCGCACCGCAGCAGCAGCGCTTTATGATTCCTTGTGCTGTCTCCAATATCTTGCCACGTTTTACGGGTGTCGCACGTCGCCGCGCACGTACTTCCGAATCACAAAAGGCGTGCCAAAAAGAAAACGCCCAAAATGGAGCAGTATTTTCCAGCCCATTCCGGGAGCTAGACGAGAATACCTTTCCGAATGGTACGGGAAATAAAATAAGAGCCATGCGATACGCGGGATGAATGATGCCAATGCTCAGTGATTACACGCACGCACACACGCAGGTCCACGTGGGAGGAGGGTGAGTCAGACAGAAAGGGCGAGTGAGACAATCACGGGGCGCATTACCAGAAGGGCGACCGGGCCGCCGTGTGAAACCCATACGGGCCGTGCGACGCACTTGCTCTCCCGTCTCGCTCCCACCTGATCGATCCTAAACGTCGAGGAGCAGATGAGCGAGAGAGAGAGAGGTAGAAGACCCAACAGATTGTAGCCCCCCCAGCCACGCAGGCCAGGCTGCAGGGCCCTGAACGGTGAGTAGCGTGATTTGACTTGCTCGAGTTTTACCTCAATTACCAGAGTGATCCCCACGCATGACTCACGCTTGCAGCCGTCGTAATGTTCCCCGCAGCCCTGCCACCTAGCCCCCCTCCCCCCTCTTTCCTTCTCCACGAACCCCCTCCTTAGCCTCCCCGTTTAGTCCCATTCAGCCCCATATAGAACCGCTGGGCGAAACCAACAAGAAGAAAGCCCAAACCATGAAGGAGGGGTCACAGTTTGGTGCACCGTTACTAAAAATTTCTGTGACGACTCGTTCGCGAACCACTCTGCAAGAGGACGTGCCTTGCAAAAACATGATTGACCCCCTAGCCGCACGAGAGCAGCGCAAGCGCCAGCTGACTGACCGTCGGTGGCGTTCCGGCCATTTTCTGCTCATTAGGTGATTCGGGCCGCAATCAAATCAAATGTATCATTTTAAGAGCAGCCGCCGCCAGATTGCCCGTCGAGGGGGGAAGGGACGGGGTGAAGTCCTAATGACGTCTGCAACGCCAGGCCCGATACCAAATAAAATAATCCCCCGCGTCCACGCCGTGTTTATTGCGCCCCCTCCCCACATTTTAATCGCTTCCCAATGGCCGTCATGAGAGACGGCACGATCATCATCATTACGAATGATTACCATTTTGGTCGCCAAACACCGGGGCAGGCGCCGCGCCGAGAGGGTCCGAATATTTCAAACCCCTTTCATTAGGAAAAACTGTCTCAGCTTCCCATGGCCTGTGCATGCTAATAGCACAAAGCTACCACGGGGGCGACGCGCGGCGCTGCGCCGCCGTGTCCATATATCATTACGCGCTGCTCGTGTTATTAAGCGCGCCCCTCCGAAGGAATGATAGGCATGCTCTTTAGGGTCGTAATGCGGCCCAGGCTCACGCTGACCAGCAAGGCGGCGCGGCGTCCGAGTTGTCGTCTCCTGGTGGAGCTGAGGAGAAAATAATTAAACTTTCCGAAGTTGAGCGCCAAAGACTGCTGCTTGCAGGCCAAACGTCGCCATATGAAGAGCGGAAAGCTGACTTGTTGCAAGATTCAGATGGCCATTACATGGCAATTATTTGAAATTTGCAATTTAGCAGCATCTCGCGAATTTTGTTTTTTCTTATTCGAAGTCCCGCATCAAAATTATTTCTCGCACATTTAAAAAAAATCATTGCATGGCATACCATGCCACACCAACATTCCGATTAGTAATAATAATGAAGATTCACCAAGCATCGTGTAAGTGAAAAGTACGTGGGAAATGCTCCAGAGGCGCGCATTCCTGACAGCCAGCGACACATTTGCATACGCGCCGAGCTGTGCACCCCATCTTACCCGGCCGGCGCTGATCAGGGGGCCAAACAGTCATTTTAGTGTCTCAGCGCCGCCGCCCAGCCCAGCGCCCCGACACCCAAAATCATGTGATTGCCACTACTTGAGAAATAACACGGCTGGACCAGAAAATTACATACATATGCGCGGCCAAGGAGCAGCAGCTCCAGCAGCGGGGGTCCGGACCGTCGGTCAAGCTGTGGGAACGGAGGGACATCATCACGGCCCTATCAATCGGTAGACGGCTCACCGAGCGGATCACCGAGTGGCTCACCACGGGACGGCGCGCCGGGATCATCTCCCGTCATATCGTACAGCGTTTTACGCCCCTCGTGACCACGTGACCCCGCGGTGTCGTCTCTGAGAGGAAGAGGGAGAGAGACGTCCGTGCGCTTTATCGCAGTGCCCGAGCCTTTACAGCCTGCCAACGCCATAATACAGTCATATAGCAGGGCCGCGCGCCACGGAAAATCTTTCTCAATTCGCTGATTATCGA
>NW_026267170.1:602232-607053 GCF_000697945.3 Frankliniella occidentalis | reverse complement strand
AAAATAAAAATAAGATATAGACTCGATCGTAAGTTTACATACCATTTGTAAACTTCCAGTTTCAAAACGATGAAGAAATGCAGTTTTCAGTGTGGTGGCCATAGAAAAATGAGTTATATTGTGGTAGTACCACCGCAGGTGCCCCGCCAATGCCGATGAGTTCTTTCGTCAGGTGACTTCGATCTCCGGATGAACAGCTGTGTACAGAGGGGGCGTGTTCCCTCTTCCCGTCAGCCTGTGGCGTGGTGGAGAGAGTATGGTGCATTATCGTGGACAACGCAGCGGCGGAAACAGGAAAAGGAAAGAGTTTTCCATTTGGAATCGGGAGCACACAGCGGCGCGCCTGCTGTCCAAACATTCCTTCCTGCCGCACGCACGGGATGTGCACGAGGCGCCAACCACTCCTGCACACACGGCACGCGAAAAGCAATCCGTGCATGTGTGAGCGCGCGCATGCCATCACGAGCAGCCAATCACAGCTCGGCAGGCAACACAACAAAGTGACGCGCTCCGGTGGTTCAAATACCAATAATTTGCTAAACTGTTGCGAAACGCCGGCGCGCCGCCCCGCCCCGCGCTCTGCAGCCCGTGCGCCGCGCCGGGGTGAAGGGAGAGGGGGGAGAGGGTTGTGATCACGGCGCGTTTAGGGAAATAAGAATACCCATATTCTCCGCAGCGACACTATAATTTCCCCGAGGGGGCCGCCGTTTGGTTTGTGTTCCCACGCGCGCACGGGCTTTACCAGTACTACCTGACACAGTCCGTGAGAACGGCTTGCGCTCGCCGTTACGCACAGCAACGAGACCGGCAAAGTAAGTTGGAGGCACGCAGTTATTTACAAATTGCTTTCAGCTTTTCCTGCATTTTTTCCGTCACATTTTGTTCAGGCATGATGCTTCCTTTGGGGCCCGTTTTTTGTTGGGTATCATTGCTGTCTCCTATATTTAAAAGGATTCCGATCGAAATGTGTAATCATGTATGGAATATCAATTAGCAAACCGGTTAAACAATTTAGCAGCTAATTGATGTTTAAGTATAAGTGTGGAAGTTTTAGACACATTGGTGGGTCTAACTACATTACTTCAAGTAGTGTGGAAACGTTCGACATTTCCGAAACGTATAGCAGCCGCACACCTTTTGGTTCCCACTGAACTCATTAAACTGTGTGTAAAAGTGTGCAAAATTTAAACGCTGACGAAAGTATTAAATTTGCACATCACGTTAGTGTGCAACGTACGTAGTCACCATGTAATATGCGAAATCATGATCTGCGCACGTTGCTGCTTAAATTTTGAACACTTTTAATAGTGTGCCAGTTAGAACCGTAATACACTACACAAAACACATCTCTGCTCCTACTTTTAAAAAAATGATAAATAAATCTTAATTTTTCCACCTGTTGTAACGCTTCAAAATATGTCTGCTTTTCATTTTTGAGGAAAAGGGGGAAACTAGGTGTGAGGAGCTCCAATAATTGGCAGAACTCCAGAAATATGAGGAAAACTCCTTAAGTTGAGAAAAAACTATCAAAAACTAGGGGAGTTCCTCCTTACTTTCCCCTAAAAACATAGATATTGTTTCTATCGTTGTCTTTAACTTACATTGTTACCTGCCGTGTATTTTTACCGACACCTTGGACGGCAGCCGCATGGTCATTATTGCACGTCCAGCAGCCGACTGTTTCCAGGATCCTTGCACGGTCGCAGTAATTGATATTTAGAGAAATCAGGAGCAGCAGCGGCGGCCAAAAGTCGTCAGTGCGCAACCAAACTGCTCGAAAACACAGGACAGATGTGTATGGCAGCCGACCGAAAAAAAGGAAGGCAGTATTTATGAAATTACACTGCACCCGAAATAATTTGCAGGCCAACCTTCGTATGCTCGACTGCGGCTACTTTTCGGACAAAGGCTCCTTACCATCCACAGACATCAGAGGGGAGGAGACGAGAAGGGGAGTAGTGGACGGGGAGGATGGGGGAGACGAGAGGGGGTGTCAAACGTCCGCCCCTCCCTCACCTCGCACAATACGAGTTACAAGTGCGCCACCGGGAGGCGTGGCGGGAGGGGAGGAGGGGCCGGCCGACCCTGATCGACACACAAAGTGCGAATTTGTTATGGTCAGCGATAAACGGCACGCGGTGCATTGTGGGCTGGCGCTGCCCTGGCGCCGGGCACACAAGGGCGTGGCGGCGCGTAGCGGGAGGAGACACCTGTGGCTTTTGCGGTCTGCGAATGTGTGTGAGAGAAACTGACAAGTGTCACCGCCCCAATGCACTGCTCCGCCACACTGACCTCAATAAAGCATTTTCGATTTTACATCGCCCCAGCAAAGCACAGCCACACAGACAACAGTTTCACATTGAAACACCCGCAAAACAAGCGCAAAACTTAAGGTATAGATAGACCTCTATCCGGTTTGTAGCCGGCTGTAGCAAAGCTTGAAGAATATCAACTCAAAGGATAAAATTCAGGGTCGGAGGAGGTGGGGCCAGGAGCAACAGTGACAGGGACTTTCTGACGTGTTAGCCAAAGGAGTGATGACTCGAGGCGCCCCGCCGGCCGCCGTAGCCCCGGCCCCGCACAGACGCGCTCCGCCGCTCCGCCCGCAGTAGCGCGAGAAGATCTATGCTGGCGACATCAATCAGCGACACGACGACTTTCGGACGTCAGAGAGACGTTTAGAAATCGACAGAGACTTTCGTGCCACCATCTCTCCCCGTGTGATGGGCTCACGCGCGACGCGCAGCCGAGGAAATGTGCCCGTTTAATACACTTTATTCATAAAGACCCCGAGTTGATGTCAGCCCGGGTGACAGGCTGGCTGCCAGTGGGGGGCTCGTGTGCCGCCCCAGCGGGGCCCCCGAGGGTCCCGGGGGCGCGGCGGCCCCCTTTGGGGTGTCCACACATGAAAGGGGCCGCGGTGACATCACGCCCCGCGGGGCCACCGCCGAGACTTCAACGCAACCACTGAAAAAGTGTGTCGCTGATTATTTTACTCAAGAGTGAGGGCCGAGTGCAACTGTACCGTACACCGACGTACTGTGCTTCAACGATCTCACTCACTTCAGGGCAAACATACACTTAAATTATCTCTAAATATGTGCACTCTTAATTTACAGAGTCTGTAATACAGACGAACATTGGCCGAGGCCAGAGAGCTTCACGCTTGACGGAAAATCCAAAATCGACTCAAAAGACCGGCTCTTTACGCGAAGACTGCTGACTGCTGTTTAAAATTTACATACAGAAAACAGCAATACGGGGACGTACAACTGAAGGAGTGTGGACAGTCCCCAGGACAGTCTGTTTCCTTCCACCGGGCCGGTGGCCGCTCATGGATGTTCTCGGCGGGTGGGCCGCCGCGGTGGCCGGCTGGGGCAAGGGCGGGGAGGCAGTACATTATTTCGGTAGCGACAAAAGCTTTGGGTCGAAGACATAAAATTAAAGTTATTGAACCATATCGGGATGCTCGTCGCATTTATGTCGAATGAAAATGACCCAAAAGTAAAATAAAGTTGAAAGCTCGGTCCCAAAGGCACAGCGCTGCTCAGATACTTATGGAAGAACGCGCAATCAATGTCAGGCAATGTCTGAACAAGCAGCTGAGCAGAGAAAGAGAAAATTAAAGAGTCGGCAGAGAAAGACCTCTGCTGACATTGGCTTGAACTACATTAGCGCCACGACGCCGCCAAGTGTTTACACTATCCCCGCGGACCCATTCCGTGGTGACAGCAAAATCAGAACGTTTATTGTGTATTTTCTTTTGCGAGCTAGTTGCCAAAACAGAGCCTAGCGCAGCCTGACTCGGCGTCCATTAGTGACTTGGCTGATCGCGCTATCTGATCGCCACTCTCGATCACTGGCTTGTTGGTCTTGTCACTCCACCGGGGCCCCGGGCGGCCTCTGGCCCGCAGCTCAGCGCAGCTCCCCCCGGAGGACTCCGAACACGCTGCTGGACCAGCAAACACAGAGGGTCCCGCACCGCCACGCCCTTTGGGAACCCGGTGAATGTTTCTGAGAAAAGCGTCTCTTACAGCCGGGTTATGACAGCCCGGCCCCAAGACTTGTCTCTCGCTCCGCTCCCGAGTAGTACAGCACCAGTACAAAAATAATAAAAGGCTTCTGCTGCTGCTGCCGATGGCCAGGTTTCGGCCGTGACCGGCCCGGTCAGCGCTACCTAACCGACAGGTAATAATAATTACGCAAAAATCGGCCATTACTCTCCTCTTCTCTATAAGCCTCATCCAAGTTGCATCCCCCAGCTTCCTTTCTGGCTGCCAGGCCACCGTGGGCCACAGCAGGGGGTAGAAACGAGGCGCTCCGGCCGTCCACCATGCGCGCCCCCGGCCGCGCGTGAGCCGATCCGTGCACTCCCTGTTTCTTCTCACTTTTTAACATGGTTTGATACTTGGGCCAACCGCAACAGTAGTATCGGTCGAAAGGGGAAAGTTCAAACTTTACATCGGTACCACTAAAATCCACCTCCGACCTCATTCCATCGAGAAAATTTGATTTTAGTGAACTTGCAGGCCGCCCGGGGACGCCACCTGCGCGCAAACGAAACAAATTTCTACGAAATAGGCGCAACTGTATTTTAAAGCGAGTGTAGCCCTAAAAAGATTAATAAACGAGCTTTTGGCTGGGATAGGTGTCCTTCCCGTCAGATCGAAGTATGGCCTAGATTTTATAAATATACGGAGATGTGAAACCGGCAGCCATTTTGGTTTCGCAACTTTGATATACATTTTAAAAATACCCAAGTGTTTACAGCGAAGCAGGAGGTAGCCTATGCTGAGCAACGTTTTATGAGCTTTCGAATGC
>NW_026267170.1:593725-595222 GCF_000697945.3 Frankliniella occidentalis | reverse complement strand
TAAAGTTAAGTTAGGAGGGAAGCCCCCTTCGGATGGACGAGAGGACCTCGAGGCGCTTTGATTCTGAAGAACTTCTTCCTCGAATGAAGCCGATGGCGTTTGGCCGCGAAGGTGTCCAAACTGCAGCGTCAATAACTCCCGCGCGTGCGTAGTAGTCAGAGTAGTGTTGGGGGCCAAACGGGATTGAATCGTTTTTGCGCCCAGATTGAAAAGTGTAAACGGCCCGGGACCCGAGGCGGCCATCACGCGCACGCAGGGTGGGCGCAGCCGCCCGCGCTGATCGCAAAATTGGGAGCAATCTTGCAGTGGTGTTGAGGCGGTGCTCCCTCTGGGTAGGCGCAGCAGCGCCCGTCCCTTCGGCCCGGCGCGCGCAAAGTTTTGAAATAGTTGTTGTTTGGCGGCAAGGTCGTCACGCACGGCACTGACAGCGCCCGGGCCCCAATCAGCGCGTCGTCGTGATCCTCGTCACGCGACCTCTGCACGCAACATTTTCTTTTCATTTTCGCAATTACGGGCTGACCTCCGATTTGCCCAAGTAAACGCCTAACCACCGGGTGCGCTAAACGAAGTGCGTGATGTCCGACACACGTGGCCCTCTCTGCTCGCGACGGTATGCAGCCAGCAGCGCTGCGCCGGGCCGGCTGGGCCGGCTGGGGTTTCCCTCGGCGGAAAGAAAGTTCCGGTCGAAGAGGAGCGGGCGCGCTCGCGTCTGACATTTGCAGAGGCTGCGCGGCCTGGCGCCCCAGAGACACCGGCCCCCGCCGCCAGATGGCAGCTCCGGCCAGCCACAGGCTCGGTTACGCCCCACGAGCAGTGGGGGAAAGGTGAAGCTTCTTGCGGGCGGGAGGGGTTAAGCATATGTGAATCGAGCAAAGTAGCTCAGCCATCAACGCTGCTGCTGCTGCGGGAGAAAAAATAAGTTGTCAATGGCCGGATGGGATCGGCATGTTGTGTGTAATGTAAGCACACGAGGCCTCTTTACCCTTCACAGGTGTGCAACCCATCCGAAGTCGATTTTTGATCGCGAGTCCGTCTGTGAGGGAGCAATAATAACTCGGGGATTTGTAAAATATGTAGACGCCATACTGCAAATCGTGTTGCCGCACCTGCAGACTCATTACCTTCTTGCAATGCGAGGGCGGAACTCGCACAGCACACCCGCTGCCCCCGAGCGATAATTGGTGTGTGTGTGTGTGTGTGTGTGTGTGTGTGTGTGTGTGTGCGTGTGTGTGTGTGCGTGTGTGTGTGCGTGTGTGTGTGTGTTCGTGAGGATGTTCGTGTGCGCGCGTCTCGCGGTGCGGTGGAGGAGGCCGCCATGTTGGTCGCCTCCGACCGGTGGTGGAAGCGACTGGCTGCTCTCCTCCGCGAACCGCGCTGTCGGTTCAATCACCTGAATCGTCCTTCAACGTCTGGTCTGATCCGGTAGGTTGGCCCATCACGACGACAGCAGCCTCACACCCGTCCGCGCCCCGCCCCGCCCCGCCGCGCCCCGCCGCG
>NW_026267170.1:584879-593610 GCF_000697945.3 Frankliniella occidentalis | reverse complement strand
CCCCGCCGCGAACTCCCATCCATCACATAACGCGCGGGAGCAGCGCCCCCATCGGCCCCTCCCACCGCTCGCGAACACGACGTTAAAGAAATATCACGAGGGTCACACAATCAACTTGAACACACTCCAAACACCAACGCGAGGGGGAAATCACTTGCGAAATAGTTCGTACACCTTTCCGCAAAATAGTCCGAAATAGAGCGAAATAAAGACGAAACAGACGCGAAATAGTCGGTGAAATAGTCGCGAAATACCCCTGAAATACTCCGAAATAGCGCGAAATAGCCTAAAATAATCCGAAGTAGGCGGGAAATAGCCGAAATGGCATGAGAAATAACCGAAATGGTAGGAGAAATACCACGAAATAGTCCGTACGCTACGAACCCCAGTGATTTCCCCCTCGCACCAACGGGGTGGAGAGCGAGTCCGTAGACAGCAACAAAAATTGTAGCGCGCACTATAGTCGAAGTGTACAGAAATTGAAGTATTTCTACCAGTTGTTTGCTGACAGTGGCTGTCCGCCATGTTGCCGCCACCCCTCCTGGATATTCCAGTATGGTGAGCCCCGCCATTACATACACACCGCCGAGCAAAAAGACCGACTCATTAGTGGAAGGAAGAGGAATCCCCCAGAGAGGACTGGGAGGGATGAAGAGAGAGCAAAGAGAAACACAGAGAACGATACGGAATGCTGATCAGCAATTATTACTCTGTTGTTGTTCGTCCAATCGCAGTTCATGCAAATGCGCCCCGCTCCGAACGCCAGCCAATACCACTCGCCCCCTCCCCCCACCCCGCGCCACGTCGCGTAACGCCCCTGCCGAGATAGACATCTAATTCCAGCACCACGCTGCCGGCCAAAGCATTCGCAAAGCCCCCCCTTCTTAAAATTATTTATTCGCATTCGATTAAAACACGTCGAGAGGCGTGATGAGGAATGGGCGTGTTTCAAAAGACGTCGAAATCCAGCTTCGAAGTCGCTGCGATGTTATTATCCTGCTGTCGATATCAAATGCGAGTCACTTCCACTCGTTTTGAGTTCTCTTCTCCCCCTTGTTTTATTTTCTTGCCAATACGAGGTTGTTATTTGTTGTAATATAATGAAATGTCAGTGTACCCTGCTAAAAGTTCCCGGTTCCCTTTCCAACAGAAAAAGAGAATTGAGCGTTCTATAGGCTATGTCTTAACTCACAATTTTTTGTGAGTAGTTTGTGTTTTTAATCCGTCTACAAGGAGACTAACTTTATAGGTAGACCAGGTACAAAATTCCTAATTTTGTCTAAAGTATAAACAGATGTGTTGTAGATGATTTAGATGTGCATCAAGACCCATCGAAGCTAGGTACAAATAGTCATTTCGTAGTTAAATTACTGTACTGTACGTGGGCAGGTTTGCATACTGTACTCGAAGTCATACGGCACTGTGGCATGAGAAAATACCACACTGGAGAAACAAAATCAACACCCTTCTTAGGGTGCTTATGACTTTCAAGCCTTTGCAGATGCAATAAAACATTCGTAATTCGTACCCCTCTAAAATGCCCCAGAGATACTAAATTTTAGTGCCTTTCTAAAGGGGATAAAATCAGCACCTTTAAAAGGCACTAGTGCCATAGCATGGATGTAGTAGCGGGTGTACCTGTGAATACGAAGCAGTGTTGCGGGTTTGCCTACCCAATTCGCCCGTAAGGCGCCATGGCCCCTGCAGCCCTGGCGGGTATGCAATCCCGCAACATACTGCTGCGCATTCACAGTTACACCCGGTACAAATCGGGCACAGCAGTTCATCAACGAAAAAGGTCTGGCCTCCGTGGGCCACCCTCTATAAATAATTCCGTGACTGAAAAAATAAGGACCAGTCTTGTCGGGCGGCGCGCCTCCCCTCCTCGCTTTCACCGCGAGTCTTACCAAACGCCTCGCCGGAGGCGCTCTCCGTTATCACGGCGGGAGGATGGGCGACCCCTGACCCCGGCGCGGCCCGACCCGACCCCGCCCGGGGCCTCCCGACCGCGCGCTACCCCCGCGCCCATTGCCCATCGTCTTAGTTGCGTCTCTAACCGCGATTCGACTCGCGCGGCGCCGCCAGCCCGGCCCTGGCCAGGCAGGCAGGCCTCTCACCGAGGCGGCTATCGCGGCTGATCACAACAGCTGTGCCCGCCCCGCCCGGCGCGCCCAGCGTGGGTAATTGGCGGGGCCCGCGCCCGACGGCACGCCGAGCAATGACCAGCCAGCATCAAACGCCTCTGCGGAGAAAATAACGCGGCGCGAGATATTCACAAAAGCCACTGCCCATTTATTTCGCACGTCGCGCCGGCTCACAATTGTGAGCGGGTGAGAAGAATGTGCATCCTGCTGGGGCGGAGTGCAGAACCCAACGTCCGCGGCGGCGGCGGCAGCGGCTGGGAGCGTTCCGATCCAACAACGCGTGTGTCAACACACACGGCCACCGGTCCGTTACAGTGACACCCATGCGACCATTCCCGGGCGACCGTTTGGCACTGAACTCGGCATCGACTGACATAACAAGCAGGAACGCCCCGCCCTTCCGCTAAACGGATTTGCCAGCTTTAGTTCGATCCGCCGACAACTGCGTTCGGTAAGGTCCTGCTTGGCCTGCCAGCAGCTTTTGGTCCGACCTGCTTCCTGCTGCCCAACCTTTAAGTCACTAATCATGTTTGCAAAACCTTAAGCTATATAAACCCCAAACCACCCTTCTGCTTTGAAAAATGGGACATTGAACACAAATGACATTAGCGCAGTTTTCTTTTCATGTCGTTATAACCTTCGTTGCAGTTAAATTGAAGTATACGAACAGTCACAACACTAGCCTTTTTGCCTTAGTTTTAAATAATTCTAATCATCATCTCCTTTGCCGAGATTTTGCATTATCCGTTCCGTTTTCAAGAAGTACTTAAGACACCCTAAAAAAATTCAAATCGCTACCCATATCGTGCTTCTTACAGAAATACTAGGCACGCCTTGCAGACATACAGACATACACCAGGACGTTTGCATGAGCCCTCTCGATAGCCATTTCGAAGCGGGAAAGGTGGGCCAAAAAGAGCTGCAGTTGACTGACCCCGCACCGAGCCGCGCCGGTCGAAACGGTACGCCTCATCTAGCTCCGCAGCCTGATGGCGCACCATCACGAGGTACATCATTACGATTACGGACCCGCAATTTGGCGGCAGCGAGTCCGGCCAGCGCTAGTGCCGCCGCAGAGGCCGCCGGGAACGTCGGGGCGGAGAAATGTTGTTGGCATTGCATTCAATACAACGTCATAGAGCACGGCGGCAGGGCAGAGCGTGCGGAATGAAAATATCACATCGGGAGGGGCCCAGGGGCGGGGCGCGGCCGCGGCGGGCGGTGGCGGGGCGCGAGCTGGGCGGGGGGGGAAGGGGAAGAGGAGAGAAAGAGAAGGGGGTGAGAGGAACCCGAGGCAGCAGGGGTCAAAGGACACCACGGCAGGCGTATCAGGGCGGGGCAGGCCCGCGCGGGTCACGGGGTGATGTTGGGGGTCGTGGCCGGGTCAGCGAGCCCCCCTGGCACCCACCAGAGCACCCACCCGAGCATGAACACCTACTACAGCACCCAGAAAGGGCGCCCACCAAGACCGGGGGACCCGTCAGAGCACTGCGCGCCCACCTGAGCATCCGCCAGAACACCCGTCAGAGCAGCCACCAGAAGACTGGAAAAGGGCACCCGCTATAGCACCCGCCAGAGCACCCACCAGGCCAGACGCTAGACCCCAGGGATCTAGGACAACTCGCCCCAGTCTAACTTGCACCGGTATAAAGTCGCCCCATGACCATTTCGCCCCGTACCCATGTCGCCCCAACGCTAAGTCGCCCCAGTTAAAATCAGTTTTTTACAAGGAATGTGAACTGCTATTTACTTACATTAAAAGAATCCGGACAAGTTGTGGCCGATGGCTCTTAAGTATGTGACTACGTCGTCGTCCTCTGTGTTCCCCACGTAGCCCACCCAGAAAAAGGTTCGATTGATTCAATGGAAAGAAAATATTATAAAATTTTTCTCTTGACTCGACGGAATTTTACTGGTTCAAGGGAAAACATCCCATAAGGTAATGGAAAATCGCTTAAATTTGCGGAAAGATTATATAATATTTTCCATTTGTTAAGTTTTCATTGATCTAAGGAATTCTCCGTTAATTCAGTGGGACCGTATTCTGGGTGCGGTCCACAATTCTGTGGATTCGAACTTCTATTTGGGCCAGTGAAGACTTCGCTTAACAATGCCCAGCAAAATTCAAATGGAATAAAAATTGGACAAAAATATTTGACTGGGGCGAGATGGCACAAGTCTGCGACTCGCCCCAGCCCAAAAATGGGGGCGAGTTAGCCTTGGGGCGACTTGTACCATGGGGCGACTTGGATGGGGCGAGTTGTCCGTCTCCCGACCCCAGCGCCAACCCTCACGACGCCGGCGAGCAGAGCACTCTGCAGAGCAGCACGCTCGGGGTGCCACCAGCCGATTACAAGAGCGAGGACCGCTAGACACGTCCGACTGCACAATTGCAGGCTTGATGAGGCGGGGCGGGGCCTGCGGCGAAGCAACGTCAGGATCTCGTACCACAAGGGTCGTCCGTCGGGCGGACCTGCACGCGAAAAAATAAAAAAAGAAGGCAGACGGTATCCACCCCCGCGACTGCACGTATCGATTGCTTGTTTAAACTTATACTTTGCAAATATACAATTAAAAAGAAATGACGGCTTTAAGAATCAGCGAGAGGTCCTAACTTGCGAGCGGCGCATAATTTTTGAGCCAACAGTAGAGCTGAGTCACTGAGGCACTGCTATGGTGATCAGAGGGGGTATTCTCTGCGGACCTTTCACCAGGCACCTACAAGCGCGCCGCCCCTGGGCCTCTCCTCTAGTGCGCTCCGAAAGGGGGGCGATCCGGAGAGGGGTCGGGGAGGGGGGGAGGGAGCGGCAGAAAATAATTTCCGGAGTGAAAAGCAAAAGCTGGATGCTGCTAGGAGCAGGTGTTGTTTTATTATCAGGTTTGGGTTGTTTCTCTAAATTAAACACTGAAATCTCTTAATTAACTCTTCACTTTTATTCCACACTTGTGCCCTTGTACAGAGACGAACAGTGAGTCATAGCGTCTTCCAGGTATTCCCCTCTTAGTCAGATCTTTGGGAATGGCAATTTCTCATGCACGCATTACAATTCAGTATGAGAAATCGTCATACCACAACAGCAGGGCCATCACGACGGTTTCGCAATAAGGGCCGACCCGCTCCGCTATCGTCCTCCCGAGAGGCGAAACTCGTGCCCAAAAGTGTCGGAACGTGACCGAGCTGCGCGCCAGGCCGCGCCAGGGGGCTGCCGCTGCCCCTCGGCTGCCCCTCGGCTGCCCCTCGGCTGCCCCGGCCGCTGCTGATCGCTGTTGTCATTACGTGAGCGCCGGCCCCGGGCCCCTCCAGCGGCTCCAGCGGCCTGCTCCAGCCGCCCCTGCTGCCGCTGGACACAACATTCCAGAGCGTGGGAACACTGGCCGGAGCATCGCCGGCCGGGGCCACCGCGGCCAAACAAGGTCAACGGGTTGCACCTCACCAGATGGGGCCGGCAGCTAGGAGGAGCCGCGGAAGAGGACACCACGCCTTCATGTGACGGCTCTCCCTCCCCGCTCCGGTCGCCGCACGCTAACGCCTGCTGGTAGGCACCCGGAATACACGCAAGACGAGCGGGCTGGCCTACCCCCCGGGCGTCCTGCCCGCGTCGCCGCGCCGCGCCCAAACATCTCCTCCATAAACTGTGTTGTGTGGGCCGAGGAAGTGAAGTGGTGCTTCCCTAAGCGGCGTGTAACCACGGCACATTCCGAAGCAGCTGTGGGAAATGTCCGTTGGCAGTGCTATCCGCCCCCACAGGGCCCCACGGGGCCGGGCCGCTGCCGCCGTGCCTCACCGGGCTGTGATCGCCGCGGGCCAGGGGGCGTGTGGGAACCGTACGGGGAGGAGCGCGCGGCTCATCCTGTCCGGAGCCCTCCTCCTCCGGGTCCGCCTCCGGGTCGCCCCGCACTCGCGGGTCGTCCGGGGTCCCTCCTCCAGGGTCCTCGCCCGGGAGATCCCCCACGGCACAACCAACCCCGGCCTTTCCGCGCGGGAGCACATCGCGATATGCATCTCCAAATCGATATTCCTAAAACAAAAGAAACGAAAAAATGAAAATATGTTGAAAGAATCAACACATTGGCTATAAATACAGAAAAACAAAACAACAAAAAGGCAAAGGATTATTAATAATTATTTGCGAACACCGGATGTCATTCCCCCAACTTGCCCCTTCTCCACATGCACGACATAAGGAAATCCGGAGCAATTATTCCGAAGTCGAGGTCCTATAACTGGGCGTCAGTTTTGTTGGAGAAACAATGTTGTGGCGGGCGCGAGAAATGGCCAGCTTCCGGCGTACCTCCTCATTTCCTCGGCTACTGCCAGGTGCGAGAGAAGAGGGGAAGCGGAGAGTTATGAAGTGGCGAACCTCGCTGTTTGGCTGGACACTAAGACTAGCAAGTACAGCTCGAAAAATAACAAGCAGGCCCGCCCTTCCGCCAAACGAAGTTGCCAGCTTCGCTTCGCTGCGGCGGCAACTCCGTTCGGCAGGGGCCAGGCCTGCTTGGCCTGCCGGCGGCGATGGTCGGGCCTGCCGCCCGACCATTTCTGTCACGCGATTTGCTGTAGAACATAATCAAATGATGTAACGGGCCTTCGGCCCGCAAAGCCCGTCGTCCTTAAAATTTGTCCCGTAGACACGAGAAAGGGATGTAACGGTGAAACACCGCGACTACAACCCACCCTTCTGCTTAGAAAACGTTTTTTGGGGTGGGGGGAGGGAGCTTCTTACCTCTTTTACGGTTTTGGGCCTTCTTTTACATTTAATTGTTCACTAAAGCAATTTTTAACTTATTTTCGTCAAACAAGACCCTCTAGCGCCTAAACGGTAAGAGATAGAGCCAAACGGACGAAATTTTCGCCCAAAGGGCTCTACTTTGACAAGTTACCTTAGGAGGCCATTTAATATTGTCGGAAATTAATAAATTTATTTTTGGGCCACTTTTGTGAGAGAAACTCCCTCAAGACGGTAAAAGATAGATCAAAACGGACGAAATTTTCGCCCAGAGGGCTCTACTCTTGCAAGTTACCCCTAAGGAGACCATCTAATATTTTTTAAAATTAATACGTTTATTTTTGGGCCACTTATGTCATAGAAACTCCCTCTAGCGCCTAAACGGTGAGAGATAGAGCTAAACGGACAAAATTTTCGCCCATAGGGCTCTACTTTGACGAGTTACCCCTTAGGAGCTCATAAAAAAAATATTTTTTTCTGACTTTTCTGACCTGCCCCCTTTTCTTTGATACCCCCTTTCAGCCCCTTAGGGTTGGTTGCCAGGATTTGCCGTAGGCGTTTCGTTTTCTAGGAGTGAACCTTAAGATACCCTGAAAATTTGAAGTCTCTAGCACATCTCCTTCTAGTGGAACAGACAGACAGACAGACACACAGACACACAGACAGACACGAGGTCGTTTGCATAAGCCCGCTGGATAGCTTTTTCAAAGCAGAAGGGCGGGCTAAAAACACTGACAGACTTCACCTATTAAACCATTTGATCAAACACCTCTCAGGTTTGAAAAATCGACACGGTCGATTGAGGTTTGCTAAAGAGTACAATGTGATGAAAACGACATAAACTTTAATATTTTTGTGATTCAGACACACATGGCATGGAGTTCTAAAGCCTGCTCCCTATGAGTCTCGCTATGAGTACAGTGCGCACGCACGAACACACACACACACACACACACACGCGCCCACTACTGTGAGTGAGTGACTGTACCCCATCAGCCGCAGCATAGCACGCGCCTGTTGGTTACTCTTTCCCACGGCGGTAACTGGAATGACGCCCCGCGTTGCCCTCCTCCCCCCTCTGTTTACCGCCGGCGGGCGTTGGGGCCGGACCCGCTCGCCGCTGCTCGCCGCCCGATACTTTACTGATCGTTTGCCTGCCGAAGCAGAAGGCGCGCACGGACGGCATGACCGTCTTCCATCTCCTGCTCCCCCCGCGCCTCACTTCCGGCGAAAACTTTCGTGTTTCCGGCCGACACGTGACTAAGAGGATGTACCCTCCCGCACCAGCAAACGTCCCGTCTCGCACCTCGGTGACAAACGCCCACAACTGCTGTGACACCTTGCGTACACAAATCCACCTGCACTTATGAAAAGGGTTCAATAAGTACACTACGGCAGGACTATGCCGCTCACCGTCTGTCTGCGAAACAACGATGTTTTACAGGAAGTCTCATTTTAATACTTGAATCGTTTTGAACATAAATGGACTGCACAACTATATAATTATCCACGTAAAATCCCAGAGGGCTATCGGCATTCTTCGAATATCTACAATGGATTTGTTTTGAGTTGAAGTTGATACAAACGAAAATTAGTAACATCAGTGGCGAATAGCTGTTTAATCGGGTTGAATTCACGCTATTAACGTGTTTGTATGTTTTAGAGTGGAAACGTTCGAGCTAACGTTACAACTACGTTCCGTTTTGTACAAAATCATCCCCAAAATGCGTGATTACAAATGAATGCACGAAAGTGTTCAAATCAACGCAGAAATGTGTG
Organism: Frankliniella occidentalis; assembly: GCF_000697945.3. NCBI lineage: Eukaryota > Metazoa > Arthropoda > Insecta > Thysanoptera > Thripidae > Frankliniella > Frankliniella occidentalis. Next base: position 584,960 of record NW_026267170.1, on the reverse strand, counting down.
CAAAAAATTGGGTTGCTTAAATTCGTCCAGAAAAAGAAATCAAATGCAGTGAGTGTGGTGGACATATATAATATATAGATT
>NW_026267170.1:572540-584424 GCF_000697945.3 Frankliniella occidentalis | reverse complement strand
TGGCGAGGCGCGGCGGCGGCCACGGCAGAGCCTAGGGCAGAGATGAGAAACGGTCCCGACCCGGTCCCACTTTCCGGGCCCTGCGCTGATGCGGGCCGGTCCCGGTCCCGGTCCTTCCACCCGGGCCCGGTCCCGGACCGGACCGGGACCGCTCTTGACCGGGACCGCTCTTGACCGGGTTTGGTTGGCCGGCCGAAACGGCCTAGCCCTAGACCCGGTCCGAGTCCGGGCCCGGTCCCAGTCCGGTCCCGGAACGAAGTACGACGCGACGACCGACTGGAAGCGTCTGCCCGCCTGCTCGGGCGAACAGACAGCGCCGGAACCCAGGACCGGGTAGGGACCGTTTCTCATCTCTGGCCTAGGGGCAACCGCAGCAGCCCGTCCAGGCGAAGGGGCCCCCGCCCGGGCAGCGCAAGCAAGTCGTGGGAATCGTGGGAGCGGCGGCGACTGCCCCGGGCGCAGCATCCATCTGGACCAGCCGGCCGCCCGGCCCGGCCAGGCCCTACAAACGGGTACATACTACCGACGACGGGGAAACTTTATTTCGGCACTAAAATGAAACCTCTAAGTGTTCAAAATTTTAAAACCTGTCAGACCCAACTTTAATGATTATCCCGGGCTCGGCTTATTCACTAACGAGATAAAAAACAAACAAACTAAGAACCCACTGGAATTTTCATCGCCGAAAAGGGAGAAGAGACATGGGCTACTCAAAACAATGATGTAAAAACTGTACAGATATGTCACACAGGAAACATTGACGCCATATAAATGGCATAGTTTTAGTAGGTCATATTTTTCACGCATTTCTTGATATTACAGTTAATTGTTACCACCTGACAGTGTTAACACATAGGCAGCTTCTGACCTCGCTTTTGACGAATTGTGCTGAGTCCAGTCCGATTCGGTGCGAATCCTCGCGCACAGTGCGTATTTTTAGTTTTATTGAAACTTGCTACGAAAGGATTTCATCGCGTGGCAGCAGGTGCTGGTCGCCCCAAGGCGGGGCGTGGCGGGGCGTGGCGGGCCGCGGTGCATCATAACCTGATCAGTGCGTGGCGGCGCGTGGCGTGCGGCGCCACATTAGCATACGGGGGCGTGGCGCGGCGTAGCGGCGGTAGCGCGTGCCGGCCGGGTAGCACGGGAGCCAATCACAGCGCTGGCACACCTGGCTAACCACAGGAGGGGCCGCCAGGGCCCGCGGCCACGGGGCCAGTGAGAGAAGTCACGAACGGCTGGAGGCCTGACACCGTGCTACAGGCGGCCAGTGAGTCCAGCGACTTTGTCCGCTCCCCCACATGGATACACCCAGAGAACCATTTAGTTGATACAACTAAATCAGGGTTGTAAGAACCAAAATTTAGTTCCTAAAACCGACTGAAATTTAGTAACCCTATTTTTAACTAAATATAGTCGCACCAATCAAATTAAGTCATCTAGACCAAATTATTTCATCGCCACGAATAAAATTATAGTCCCAAGAGCTAAAATTTCGTCGGTTTTGAATTTGGTTATAGGGACTAAACGGTCTTCTGGGTGTACCCTTTCTTCTCGTGCCCCGGGGAGCGAGGCGCGCGGCGCGCGGTAGCGCAGCGCCAGTCACATTTCGAACCCTCTTAAAGTGGCGCCCTAAGCAAACGGATAATCAGGAAGGTCATTGCCGCTAGTAATGACGGCAATTAAATAGTGTGAGGCGCGCAGTCGTTACGTGCCCCCCTCCCCTTCCTCCCGCTCTGATTGCGGGGTCGGCGGCATTTAATTGCCGACGACGGGAGTTGCGGCGGGGGCCAGCAGTGGGGGCGCAGCTACCACAGCAGGCAGTGTGTGTCGCAACATCGTGCAAATAGGCAACCCAAAGGGCAGCCCCGTGTAATGTGTGGGTAGTGGATGTAATGATCACGTATCGGCGCCGCTTGATTTACAGCGAGACGGCCGGCTTAAGCGGAGGCTCAAGCGGAGGTCTGCAACATATTTCACCGCATCTCCTCTCCACTTGTCAGAGAGTCCGTGATATACTGCTGCGCGGTCCACACGGCTGCGGCTACCTTCCACTTATTCGCAATTGTTTTTCGGCGGGGCCGCTATACCCCGGCCGCCGCTGCAGCGCGCCACATAAGTGGCCCGTCGTTACGGCGGCAAACTACCGCGGCCTGAGTGACGCACAGGTGCCCGCCACCTGCCGTCGCCCCGGCGCTACCGCGACCTAACTCTGGTGACGCAAAGTGCAGGGAGTTACATGCAACGGGAGCGGGGTTCCAACGTCATCCCGCAAGTATTTCTCGTATTAAAATTTTTATTCAACCCCCTCCTCTGTTTTATAGCACAATTTCAACGCAGAGAAATTTTTGACCGCAGCAGCTGCAGCGGAAATCAGAAGTATTGTCCGTTCAGTTATTTTGACATTTTCGATTGATCAGTTTTCAACCTACGCAACTTGTGCGCAGTCGACGTCGGGACTCTGTCATATGGCCGCGACCACATAGCGACACTGACCACAGACTGTTCAAAGAGGCCCCTCGTGAGAGCCCCCCATCACGCCACGATAATGCACGCCTAATCATCGACGTGTTGAAGACATCATGCGCGCCACCCCCACCCCCTTTCTAAAACTCAAACAGTTGATTTTAATCAGGGCAGACTTGGCGCCAGAGGGACAGCCTGGGGGCGGGGCGGGGCGGGCGCTGGGCGCGCGCCGTCCCTGGGGGCGGGGGCAAGGGCGAGGGCGGGGGCGCGCCCGCGAGGCGCCGGAGGCAGGGCCCAGCGCGCCGCTTTGATACCCGGGGCCGAGCGGCCGAGGGGCGGCTGGGGGGCGGCTGGGGGGCGGGCGGCCCCTTTTAGCGATGAGATTTGCTACCAACACCTTGATTACACGTCTTGTGACTTTGTGTATACGATAGGTCCCGGGCGTGGGAATGGCGGGCGGCCGAGTGTGTAGAGAGGAGGCGTAGAGCGGCGAAGAGAGGCAGCATGGCGTAGGTTGCTTTCGAATATACATAATGAGGAAGAGAAGTCCAAGAGCCTCCTTACAAAGAGGCGCGGGAGGCAACGTCCGATGCTGTCCTTTAAAAAGTGACAGCAAAATAACAGCATCTGAGGATCCCTGGCGTTCGAGTCAACGCGACTTGAGTCAAAAATGTGTTCAAAATTTAACATGAAGTTGGTGGCTCATGTTGCTGGGGTGCTGCGGGTCGCTGAGGACGCAGGCCGGCCCACCGGACCCGGTAATTATGGGTTCGCTTCCAATCGGCTGTTTGGGAGGGAGATACAGCGCGCGGAGGGGGCGCGGGACCGTCTCAGTGCAGTGCAGGCGGAGGGGACCGAGTGTGTCAGTGTGTGAATAAATTAGGATGATCCCGACAGACACCCACGCACAAGACGGCCCGGCCGCCCGGACAGCCGCGGCTAGATTCTGCTAATTAATTTGAAAATAAAATTTGAATATTTCCTACATCTTTTCACAATAGGAGACGTCTGAATTTAAATGTGGTACAGTGAAACAGTAGTAGTGGGACCAGGAGTGGAACGCGCTTGATCTCACAGTTGATAGTGTTACATGTGGCCTCACACTTGTGTTTGAGTCATATATGTACACCCCAAAAATGCCATTGTTCCAACAACACGTGTCACTGGCCCAGCAACATTTTATCCTTGGAATGGCTTCAGGAACATAGGATGCGGCGGCTGAACCACCGGCTGTCATAGAGTTAGCAGCATCGTGAAACCGAGAAAATTTTGTAAAACCATGATAACTTTTAAAAGTGTTTGTAAAGCCATCAAAATGGACACTCTTTGCTTTTACAGTAATGCTAATTGAAAAATATTAAGTGGTATTGTGACGACCTTCCTTCTTTGTAGATCTCGTACAACCGGAACCGGATTGTGGACGAAACCCCTGTGAACAAGCCCCTGGCTACAACGAGACGCAAAGTGTTTCTGGAATAATGAATCTATCCTTCACACCGCTCCGCGCCGTGTGCGCGGGGCCCTCGGCTGCGCCCGGGCCTACAGCTTCTCTCGTCACTCATTTCGGAATGCTGCCGGACGGCATGTGAGGCGGAAATGAGTGCAGCCGCCTGCCGTTCTCACGGGGCGTAAGACGGTGGTGGTACTGCCGCGATGCTGGGGTGGTGGTGAATGTCGGCAGCCAGGATTGTTCGAGGACTTGTTTTCCGCCTCCAGTCGAGTTTGAGTGAGCAGCAAGCAGCGCTCCCCAATTATTGGCAGTCAGTGCGCTGCGCCTGGCGCCGGGCTTGTTCGCACGCGCGCCCCACCGGTCGCTTTGACTTGCAATTGCAGATTGCTCGATTGCTTATTTGAGCGGAAAAAAAGAGGAAGCTTTTCAAGACGCCAAATTCGAACGTACTGTGGTCCAGCAGCTGCACTTTAGAAAAATATATCTATACATACCGCTCCCTTTCGTGTTTTTCATTTAAATTAAAATATTTCTCTATTTTATTTTGGTATTTATGGTAATTAGTCGTGTGCTGTATTCGCCGCCCACACGGGCGCGCCACACAGGTGTGACCGCACCGCCGGCCCCGCCCGCCACGCAGTGTCGCGCGTAATGATGACCATGTGTGCGCTGCGGTCGGGCCGCGTCCGAAAGGACGGGTACGTCTGCACGGCACAGGGACGCGTCGCGGACGCAGCAGGGAGAGTTGATATGCACCGCGGCCGGGCTGACAATGGGACCGTTACCGTCCGGGACGGGCCCGGGCCCTCCATTAGGACCCCGGCCATGCGGGCCGCGGCGAGACGGACCAGATCAGAGAGGAAGCGAGAGAATAAGGAGGCAGATCCATACGTAACCAAGTTGCTGCGCGCGACATGGTCTGAACATCCACACGACACTGCAGGTGGACAGTGGCCTTTGCGCCGGTGGGGTGTTCGGTGCAGATCAAGGGGTGGTATAGACGCTGCAAGTGGTGTATCTCATGCGGTGGAGCACACCGCGGGGGCACGAGACTCCAACGGAGGGGGCACCCTCGGACCCTCGGCTCGTGCTGCCGCATCCCGCTGCGAGACCGGAAGATGGAGCGGGCGGCGGGGCGGTGTGCCGGGCGCAAGTGAATGCACGTTCAATCAAGGCGCACGCGATCGGGATGGTACATGACGCACCCTACACTGCCAGGAAAGAAATTAGAACCTATCAGTTGCACGTTTTAGTTTTGATTTTCTAATCGTATCTGCGCCAGCTAAATCACTTTTATAAATTAAGTATAATTCAATACAGCTACAACACATCATAATACACTTTAAAAGTAAATCTTTAATTTCAAGACCAGGTTTTAAAATTCAAAAAACATGATTGATTTTCATTCTACTTTTGGAAATTGTATGTCTAAATGTGCAACAAGAGCACATCAAAATTTTTGCTTAAAATCATATTTAGGGCTCTTTTTTTTTTTTGGCATTCGTTCAGAAACTGCCTTTTCAACTATTTTTAAAAAAATTTCCACGTTACTTTCCTACCGATTACTTATTAAATAGCGATTCTTTCAACGAAAATTCTGTCCGTTTTGCTCTATTGTTAGCCGTTTAGGCGCTACGGTCACGATTAGGAAACAAAGGTTGGAGAGAAATATAAACTCTTTAACTTTTGTTTTACATCATTTTCTGCGGGACTGCCCTTTACAACAGCTGCTCTTAAGCCCTAGTAATTCCAGTACATTTCCCCTCCTAAACGTGGCGCAAGCGCCTAAACGGCTTACGATGGAGCAAAACGGACGAAATTTTCGTCCACGGCATTGCAACTGGACGAGGTACCCGCAGTAAGGTATTATTGAATTTTTTTTAAAAAAAGTCGTAATAGAAGGTTTTGTAACGAATCCTCAAAATCTAAATATGAATTTAAGCACAAAATTTTGTTGAGTTCTTCGATTACACAGACCTACAAATTTCCCAAAGTAGAATGAAAATCGGGAATTTAGACTTGGCGGGGTTCCCTTGTCAGAAGTCACATAATCGCCGGGGCGAGTTGCTCTGTTACCCACATATCCGGATACATCGGTCTATGTAGAAATGGCAATTGTGCACCTCAAGCACAAGCTCTTCCCTTTGCACTTTTCCCCCAATTTCCTTGCAATTTCCTGTTTCTAAAAACAACAATATTTTAGAATCCTGACATTTTTCTGATTTTCCAGACGCGTGGCAACCCTGTTCGCAAATTGTAACACTAATGTGAGCAACGTCCTCTCAATCTAGTCTCTACGCCTGAAACTTAACAGATTCATGTCTGTTAGGATACATTTCTTTTATAACTTCCCAATAATGTCCCCTTAAACCTTCACACATCTCGAGGATTATCGCAGGGGTGAGGGGTGAAGCTTTCGGACGAGGACAGTACAGCACAACCCTTCCCACCTGGAGCGACCCAGGCTCCATTACGACGATTAGCATCTGGACTGGGTACTGTGGACCAGAGGGATGCTGGACGTCTGGACCAGCAGTCGTCCGATCCCACGCTGCGCACTGGCACATCGGGGTAAAGATCTCTCTCACCCCGGTCATAGTGAACCTGTGGGTCACCACACCCACCCTGCCCGCCCCTCCCGAGGCCGGGCACGCCCTGGGCACGCCCTGGGCAGGCGCCGGCGGGCACCGAGTCCCTGCCCGGTAATTGTTGGGTTGGTTTGGCGCGGGGTCGCCGTCGGCATCGCCAGAACGCCTAAATAACAGGGCCCACAGCCTGGGGCCCCGTCGTCGGGGCGCGCCACGCCACGCCGCTCCAGGCCCGTGGCGGGACATTCAAATCATGTCCTCGGTCGCGCAGCAGCGCGCCGCGCGCACGGGGAAACAGAGAGTCACCCGAGCTCGGGCGAAAAAAAGGAAATAAAATGAAATCTCTGTTCGTACGACAAATCGGCGGGGCTTCAAACCCACCGACATTGCCACGTGTGGGGCGTGTGCAGCGAGTAAATCACGGCTGGCCAGACGGGCCATAGGGCCGCCCGAGGGGCCGCCACACCCCCGGCGGGCGTACGCCCCTCGGCCCCACGCCCGCCCCCGGCCGGCCCCCAAGGCACGCCCCCACCCCTTTACACCCACGCCGTCGCCGCGCCGTCGCCGAGGCACCGCCGCCGAGCCCTGTGAGACCCTCTGTACGGCCACGCTGAGGTCTCCAGACACGCGGTAAAAGTGACTCTTCGGGAATGACCCATTTGCCTAAGAACCACATTCAAGGTCAGCTTCTGAGAAATCCTCTGGATGTATTCTGGATACCCTATGGACGCCCGCGTTTAGGTCTCCAGCCACCTCACAGAACAGCTTAGAGCAATTTCATACTGGAAATCACCACTTCTGCTTGAAACCCACCACCTTTTCGCTTTACTTTCCATGAGACGTGGAAAGTGTCCATGCAGACGCCTTTTCAGTATGGCATGCCAGGTTGCGCTGCCGCTGCTCAAGCAGCCGCGACATCGTTGAGCGAGCGAGCGCTCGTTGGCCTTGCGCTCGTGCGCCGCCGGTCCAGCAGCAAAAAGAAGGGCGAGAAAAAAGGATCTCGTTACCAACCGAGCCATACAGTGAGTGCGCTGCAGAAGACTGTGAGAAAACCCAGCCCCGCCCAGCCGGGGGCCAAAACGAGTGGTAACAAAATGTAAGAAAGTCACACGTGGACAGGCAGCAGAAGGGTTAGGATAAATGAAGGAGTGAAGAAGCTCACACAGTACAACACGCACGCTGGAGAAGATAGAAATGAGCCAAGCTCTCACTTTAGCCCCATACAAATCCTGATACACTGATAAACAAAAGTGTGCAACTGCAAGTTGAACACTTGCAATTGTTAGATCCATATAAGCTGTGCAGTCGTAAAGGACATGCAACACAACTTTGTAACACTTTCTAGATTGGGCATTTATTGTGTTGCCTCATTGTAAATAAAAGTCGGAATTTTCCATCAAATTTCTGTCCAAATAGTTTGGAAATGCAATTTTCCCAACAGTTAACGCGGATGTCCGAACACTTGTTGGAAAACAAAACTTGCAGTCCTGTTCTCGGAAATTTCACCAGAACCAAAAATGACAATTTGCCAATTAATTCAAAAATGTTAGTCAAACGTTTTTGACAGATCTCTTAAAAGTTTCAAAATTTCCAAATAGTTCGGAAAATTGTGTTTCCAAACTGTTTGGATTTCAAATTTAACTAAGTGTTCGGGCTGCAAATTTTCCGGTTAATTGTTTGGAAATTTCCAACAAAGCTTTTTACAGTGATAGTGTTTACTTACAAGTACGCAACTAACGAGTTGAATACTTTCAAGTGTACTACTACGCACTTGAACAACTTTGCAGTCCCACGCTTACAAGGGTGAAGGAGTTGCACAGTTGGTTTCAGTGTAATCATCGGTAGTCATTGGTAATCGCTGGTAATCCTTGGTAATCGCTGGAAATCCTTGGTAATCCTTGGTAATCGATGGTAATCCATGGTGATCACCAGGTAATCGTTGATAATCACCAGGTAATCTTTGGTAATCCCCTGGTTATCACCAGTAATCACTAAGAAATCCTGCAAGGAAATTCCTGGAAATATTTGGTAAGCACTGGTAATCTTTGGCAAGCACTGGTTATCTTCGGTAATCACTGGTAATCAATGGCAATCAATGGTAATCAATGGCAATCTTTGGTAATCTCTGGTAATCTTTTGTCAGCGGTAATCTTCGAAAACCCTTGGTAATCATTGGTAATCTTCGGTAAATTTTGGTAATCCTTGGTAATCATCACTTTTTGGTAATCAGGTGTACATGATTTTTTCGAGTTGGGCACCCCTCGAGTTGGTCACATGATGGGCTCATATCAGACTTATTTATTTGTGGCAGAAATGGGCCAGGCTGCAAATCCAACGTCGCATGTCTAACCTCTCGCACTCTGCCATTGAAAGTTCACTGGAAGACTTAAAAATGGTGTCCTACCAGCTCTGGCGCATCTATAGGAACCATTACAACCAACCAAAGTCATAAGGGAATTTCCAAAGTTTTACTGTAAAATGTTTTAATGGAAATTTCTAAACATTTGCCTGAAAAATTGGCATCCTGAACAGTTTGTAAAATTTAAAATCCAAACTTTTCGGGAACAGAATTTTCCAAACTTGTTTGAAAAGTTCCGACTCTTCAGAAAATGTTCATGAACTTTCGACTTATAATTTTTTTCTTCTTAACAAGGAGTCATTTTTATTGTCACTTAACTTAGATTTGGTGTTAAGTAAGTTTTTCCAGTCACTCTAGTGTTTTCCAAATTGTTCGGAAATTTCCAAACAAAGCACCGATAATTTTTTCCAAGGATATGTTGGAAAATCATCTTTCCGAACTATTAGGACAGATTTTTGTTGGAAAATTCCGACTTATATATGCAGTGAAGTGAAAACTTGCTGAACCCCCCCCCCCCAAAAAAAAAAAAAAAAAAAAAAAACAAAAAAAAAACAGGTTCTTTCCAGCAATTTCAGAACAGTTATTTATGTGTAAATGACTATACGGAGAGTGTAAATGATTTCGGAGAGCCAAGCCAGTGACAAGTAATCGGAGTAGCTGTGTGTGGTTTGTTCACGAGGGTCATTTTGGTAGCGTTAATGCTCGAAAAATACACCTGCCGTGCTTGTCTGTGTTTATATGGGAGCAGTGCGCCCCGAGCGGCCGGGGGTGCGGGGCCCCTGCCCGGGCCTGACCCCTACGACGACACGCCCCTGCACTGTCGCTCACCCCGTCATTTCGGGAGGGGGCGGACGGGGCCCCGCCGCAGGCCCTGCCGTGTTGGGCCCCAGGGGCGGGACTCCTGGGGGGCGTCGCAGCGCAGCCGGTGCTTTGGTACTTTGCACTGCTTCTGCTCGGCTTGATGAGAGGGAGGGAAACTGTAGCGCCGGTGGCACCTGGTTTGGTCACCCGTGCATCCCCTAATGTCTTCTGCACCTCCCCTCCCCCTTCCCCTCCGCATAGAGAAAGGGGTGGGGTGGAGGCAGGGAGGGGCGGTGCCGCGTCTGACATCATACAGTACACACTTTGGCCCGGAGGAGGGCAGAGCGAGGGTCCAGGGCAGCGCAAGCAGGGCTCGCTGCCCCTCCCCCTCCAGGGCGCCGTCGCGCCGGCTGGGGGCGGGGGCGCGGTGGCGGCGGCCCTACGGGGGCGTGGGTGGCGGCGCGCGCAATACGAGTAAAGGGGTGGGGCGCGGGTGGCGCGGCGCGGCGCGGCGGCGCCAGACCGCCGAGGCGGGGCGGCGCGCTCCTCCTCGCCGCCGCCCGGCCGTGGCGAAAGCGCGGTGCGGGTCAGGCCGAGAGATTGCACCTTTAGCGCCGCGGACAAGCTAAGGTCCTCGGTGAAAGAAATAAAACTAAAAATGAGAAAAAATGAGTTCTTTGTCCTTAGACTCACGTATGAAAGCTTTGCGGCGGAATGTCACGAAGTGCTGCGCTGCGGACCAGCCAGATACCGCCAGGTGGAGACGGAGCAAAAGTAGGAGGTCTGGGGGACCAAAGAGCCGGGACCATAGAAGGGAGGAGGAGTCGTTTCACCTGTCCCGTCCCGCTCAACTTCCGTTTGACGTATGTCTGCCGGGCCGACCCCTGGGCAGGGGCCCCTCTGACGTGGCCGCCGTGGCGCCACGGCCTACCTGTGTGCCAAACCGCACAGTGGCTGCTGCTGGCCGGCCGTTTGGCCGAATTACATCCACTTTGTAGCACACCGGCAGGGGGCGGGACGGGGGCGGCCCAGCGCCGGGGCAGCTGTCGGGGGTCATCGCCCCGCACCAGAGCCCGCCCCACCTGGGTGCGAAAGCGGCAACAGGTGATGATCTAGTTTGCAAAGATTTTTTGTGCCTTAACTCTACAATATTGGCGAACGCAAAATATAACATGTCACCTCCGCGAAGAGAGAGTCTTGAAAACCTATTTAGGCACACGAAAAAAAATCTAGCTCGCAAAAAGCATAAAGTTTCAGAAAAAAAAAAATTATGCTGTGTAATCGCTAAATAACGCTGATAAACCGAGCCTAACACGCTTGAGCACACCAAGCGTTATGCAGGGCCGGCCGACGTCTCAATGACGGCGCGGCGACCCACACCAACAACGCCCTCAGCATTCTGCACGGCACCCAAGTCGCGCCGCGTCGATTTTGGTGATAGAGTCATTATTATGACGGGGACGTTTTCAAATTTCCCGCAACGGCGACACGCTTCAGGCGACCACCTCCACGATCACCTTCGTCATGGCAGGTCGGATGAGGGGAGAAAAAGAGAAAGGTATACAGAAAAACTCTCGCCGACGCATACTTATTTGCTTTATAAATTTTCAGACAATTTTTTTAAAAAAACAACAAAAAACACTTCAATCATGGTGAACTTTGTAAAATTATCACAGTAGGTTTACAGCAACATTCGACAAAAACAATTCGAGATTCTTATATTTCCAATTTTAGGGAGATCATTGAAAAATTTGTAATATTAAAATCATGGCTTAATAATAAATTATATTGGCAATAAACTGGGTTCGTTCCCGCATTAACAACATAAAGTCAAGAATAGACACGACTGTTTAAAATAATTCACGCCATCCGGCAAGGATATTTCTTGTTATATGTGAAAAGGACACACTCAACCGTATTTTACGATTATTTGCAGTGGCTTGGACTGCGGCCGGGTCTCAGCAGCAGCAGCCCAGGAGCAAAAGGAGCCGCACAACAGTGTATCTCTTTCGGGGCAGCGCCGACGTGCGTGTGTAACCGCCACTTACTACATTTGGCAAAATAAATTAGGGAATGAGAAGGAGGGGGGGAGGGGGGAGTCCGGTCGATCAGTGGCGCCCGCAAATCAACCTATATTTTTCCGTTGTGGATGTGGCGCCTCCACCCACCCCTCCCCTCCCACTTCCCAGCCGACTGCCGGCCGGCGGCCGCCAGGGCGACCCG
>NW_026267170.1:569199-572048 GCF_000697945.3 Frankliniella occidentalis | reverse complement strand
GAGAATGAGGCAAGATTACCAGGAGTCCATCTCGAAGGAGTCACTCTAAATTAGCTCTCTCTCTCTCTGTGTGTTGGCCTGCCCCCGCACCGCAGGGTTACAGCTTCGCCACCGGTTAACCAAGAGGCTGCTGGGCTGGGAGGTTGTGCGTGTGTGTGTGTGTCAACACGAGTTATCAATACTCGAACGTACCGCAAATACTGCAGACTGCAGCCGAAGTCGCATCTCGCGCTTGTCAAACGATATAGAGCAGATATCACGATCGAACAGCCGCAAATACGGGAGACACAATCAGGGAACAAACAAACATCTCTCTCTCTCTCTCCATTCACACACGACAATTTTCTACAGTAACACTACAGGGGGTTTCTGCCGGCACCAATTCCATCGCGGTTTATCGAGCGTCATAACAACATGCTCCTCTTCCCGCGGCGAGAGAATATTCCACATATTTTTACGACCTTCGCCGTGATAGTGCCCTTGCGGGCCGGCCTCGGCAGGGGGGAGGCCACGCCGCAAGAAAGTGGAGCTTTATCTCTATTTACCGGGCGGCACGGCCCAAAGGATGCGCGACTTATCTGTGACGCATTCGACGGCATTAAGGAGGACATCATAACCTCTCCTGAAATAAGCTGCGCCGAGACGCTCAGGTTATCTGTGTAGGAGGGCCCTGTGTGCGCGGGGAGCGAGCGGGGCGGTGGCATTTATACATAGCTCGCCTTTGCACTTTACACTTCAATTGCGTCATACAGGAAATCCCAATCATCAATGGTTCGGTTGAGGGAAATCACTTGACTTCTTTCTAGCACAGCATGTCTGCTGAAATAACCCTTTAAGTTTATTTTAGGCTTGGCAAATACTCGTTAAACTGCGCTCAGCGTGAAACGATCAACATAGAACGTTGTCAAAAAGCTGAAAAACACAAATATGGAAGTTGTCAAGAAAATTGATGAAACCAGCCATAAAATTTGACAAATCAAATTCTGCCAACGAACTTTCGGCCGCTAATAAACAACCCTGTAAGAAATGCAGTCCGTTCGCAGTTTGCGGCCAGCTGCTACCGGCGCGACGGCGTTTGCATTTGCGCGCGCTCGCTCGCCTCGCAGGCTCGCCTCGGCTTGGCGTGTCACTGCGTAGTTGGCGGCCGGGGACACAGATGGCAGCACGCCGCACGCTCGGGCCGCCTGCTCTCGGCTGCCGCGTTCGGCTCGCCTGCGCCGCCTGCTCGCTCGGCAGCGTCGCGCTGTTCGAAAACAAATTCACCTGCTGCTGTTATCAGCACGCCTCTCTTTGCGAGATTTACAACCGGCAGCTCGCGGCGTCCACGACTAGTTTCCCGGCAAAGAGTCGTCTGAAGAAGGACGAGTAAACGAGAGGCGAAAAGAAGGCAGTGTGTGTTCTTATTACAATTTGTCTAAAGCTTGTGACAAACCGCCCTTTCTCTCGATCCACCCTCTCGTTTCTCATGCAGTGTGTCATGAGCCAACTCCCCCCTCCCCCCCTCCCCCTGCGCTTAGTCAAGCCGTCGCCGGATCAATACGGCACGCTCCACTGCGCACTCCCGCGACCCCCACACACACCCCACCGCCCCCCGTTTCGCACAAAAGGCAGTTTTAGAGCGGTACCCGTGCAAAATTCATCCGCGAGCCCTTATCATGCACCAGGTAATCGCTGTGCTCGCTCAGCCTTCTTGCGCCAGAACGTTCACGCGGCGACACGGCGCCAATCCCGCTTACCAATTCACCACGGCCCCATCCGCCCTCGCACCAAAACACAAGACAATTACACACGACCGTGGGAGCAGCAGGACCGCCGAGAGCGATGCAGGTGTCTTGTTGCAGATGAGTGTGAACGATTAATCGGCGCCAGCGAAAGAAAAGTGCGGCTTATTACAGACAAAACGGAATCAATCGAACGATCGACGGCGCCGACTCGGCGGACGAGAGAGTCGGACGAGTCGGATCAGACATTAAACGCCCCGGCCCGCGCGGACGCATAGGGCCCGCGCGTTTAGGTTTTATTCGAAATGAAGCACCGATTGAAGGGCCGCCCGATTGAGGCGCCATTATATCGAAGGAAAACGCGCTTTAATTGGTCCGGACGATACCGTCTTACGCGCCAGACGCTCGCCTCACGCACGCACGCCGTGCGTTACCGGGCGTGATGAGCGCAATTAGTGCCGCACGACCCTTTTGCCAATCGCACAACCAAACAAATAATTGGCCGTAATTATGAAGAGAGATTTTAATTTTTACTCTCCCCCCCCCCTGCTCTCCTTCGAGAGCCGTGTTGAGCAGGGTCCCGAAAATGAGGCAGCCATTACGTTCATTTATACGGCGCGGCCCGGCTCATTGGTGCCGCAATTAGAACTACATTGTTGGGGAGTTAGGATTATTAGAAGACAGCCAAATGCTAGGGATCGGCCAGCGGGCCGCGGGCCGCCGCAGTGTGCCGCCGGCGCGCCGATGCAGCGGGGTCGGCGTTTCCAATCGTTTTCGGCGGAGCGATCACGATATCCAGGATGAAGCTCTCCGACATTCTGCGCCCGCCGCGGGATAACAACGCCGCTCAAACGCAGGGCGCAGGGAAGGGGCGGACCATACCCCTTTTTAGATGGATTTCATTTCTACCTCACAGTGTCCGTACTTGTGCCGCCACGCCACGCCACACACACACACACACCAAATGTTTGCAAACAGCGCTCGGGTGCGAAAACGGGCCACACACACCATGCACACCACAAACCTTCCTCTCCAGACCCCCAGGTAGCGGGGCGACAGACAAACCTGCGGCTCTGGCAGTCTTGCCGCCGTGTTTGTGTTCAAAAGTCCTAGAAAGAGAGCGAGGGA
>NW_026267170.1:556891-568049 GCF_000697945.3 Frankliniella occidentalis | reverse complement strand
AGGGACACGTGAGAGAAGAGGGAGATAAAAACTAGCGGGAGAGACAGAGACATCAAGAAAACGAGAGGGAGGGAGAGAGAAAATCGCGATCACGCGGAGCGACCTAGAAGAACAAATCCCAGCTGTATCACCACCACCCCCTCGCGCGCGCACACGCACACAAGGGGATAAACTCATTGCATGCTCTGCAGCCAATGGCGCGGCGCGCGGCAGCAGCCCCTCTCCCTCTCCGCGGAGAATAGAGCCGCAATGTACACGCCACACCGCGCCGCGCCACGCCACGCCCCCACCGCTCCCGGAGTTACGCGGAGGGAGGGGCGTTCTGATTGAAAGGGCGGAGTGGGGCGGGGCGGGGCGACGTGGCAATAGGCAACTGAGCCGTCAGTAATTACGACTCATCGGCCGTTTTACTCGATAGTTTTATTTAATTTGTTTGATTCCTCTGACCGGTTGTTCAGGCTGGTGTAAATGATCATTGGTTCATCGATAGTATTTTATGAGTTCGATTTGAGTTGGCTAGGCCGCGAAGTGTATTGAAGTAAAAATGCATATAGTCATCCTCGTAGTCATCTTTGTTTAAATGCGGTCGGCGTTTAGAAAGGCGTATCGGGGTCAAATAATAGATTAAGGAACGTAAAAGCCAGTAAAATTTTAGGATTCAATTTTTGTAATTCACCTCTTCCTCATTCGTTTTCCATCACATAAACTATATAATATAATCATATGCGTAAAGACAATAATACAATACTCTATAAATATAATACAGGAGCTATCGAGATTTGTTAAGGCAGTCTTTTCAAAAACAAAATAAAAATAAAACGATAAATACACAATAGCAACACGATGCACCGCATGCCTCAATCAGCTAATTTACCTTGACCTGTCACGCGTTTAGCCTCCATGCCCGAGACACGCCATAAACGTCGAAGCGAACTGCACTCGTGACGAAAGCTTTGTCTACGCCGCTACCCCGCGCATTGTGGGCGCACTGCCTCGGCTCGACCATAACATGTCAAAACGGCCATAAATCTCGACAAAATCGGTGACTAACAGATAGAAAATCATAAACAACAACAAATGGCAAGAGGCAAGGGGCAAGGAGATGGTTGAGATGCAAAACCCATTTTTGAAAAACAGTAGCATTTGCAGAACTGGACAGGACAAATGCCCAGACGATTAGCGGTATCCACAGCGCATCTCCTTCCGTCGGCTTACAATAATACTGATATTGCAAGTGGTGGCAGGGCAAGCCCTAAGTCGCACCACGAGGTAACTTGGCATTTTAGCTAAGGAATCTTAAAACTTAAAACTTAATGATCACAATGTAACACGAAATAAGATAGGGCATCATCATACAGGAAAAATTGCTCTATTTATAAAATAATTTGTACATTAAACAACCTCATTCTTTCCCGGCGACAAAGAAGTAGGACGTTCGTTCCACGCGGAAACAAATAATTCTTTCTGCACGCGCATACACACACACACACATACTCGCACACTCACACACGGATCACAAAAGAGCACATTTCGTATCGATCATCCAGACGACACAGACACACATTACACATGACCATTGTCAGGACTAGTGGGGACAGGTGGGATTGGTACGTATCAATCTACTTCACCAAGGAGCAACGATACATTGCTAATAAATTATTGTAAAGAGGAACTGGTTAGCATCTGGACTCTGCTTTACCGCTTCATGATCTCGGCGATGGTGAAGCCTGACTTCTTTTTGCTGGGTGGCGGTGAGGGCGTGGTGGGTACAACGGTGGTGCTCGCCGACCCCACGGACAGGTCCAGGAGATGGGGGGTGAGGTGGTGCGGGTGCTGGCCGAGGTGCGCGCCAGCCTCCTGGGGGTACCCGATGGGCGACGGGGAAAGCTCCGCACCGGCCATGGGGACGCCGCCGTGTCCCTCGGTGTGGGTGAGCAGGTGGGTCTTGAGGTTGGAGCGCTGGTTGAAGGACCGGCTGCAGATGGGGCACTTATGGGGAGACTCTTCCAGGTGGAGGACCTTGTGCACGGCCAAGGTGCGCGACTGGCAGAAGCCCTTCCCGCAGGAGCCGCACTTGAAAGGCTTTTCCTTTGAATGAATGTACCTGGAGAAGCAAAAGACAAGTTCTGTTAGAAACTTTACCCCATAAATGAAAAATGTACGAGCAGTTCGTATTAAGTGTACAGCAAACAGGCAAATTTTGTTTAAGATATTTACCTATGGTCTCTGAGATGGTCCTGACGCCTGAAGGCCTTGCCGCAGATGTCGCATGAGTACGGCCGCTCGTCAGTGTGGGTGCGCTCATGGATCAGCAGGTTGTACGACTTGGTGAACTGGCGGTTGCAGAACTTGCAGATGAACTGCTTCTTGGGGCGTGAGCCAGCGCGGGGTCCGCTGGTGCCAGCGCCGCCGGGGCGCGCGGGGGCAGGGCCAGCGCGCACGGGGGCGGCCGGCCTCTGGGGTGGGCCCACCACGGACGGGAAGGGGCGGCTGGCGGCCGCGGTGGCCTGGGCGATCAAGGCGTTGTGGATCCACTGCTTGATGAGGAAGCCCTGCAGGGGCGGAGGGTAGGTTGCGGCCGCGGCGTGCAGGCTCTGCAGGAAGGCAGCGGGGAGGCCGGCGGGGAGGCCCGCGGGCAGGGCGGGCATGCCGCCAGGCACCGGGAGGCCAGCGGGCATGGGCGCCTGCTGCATCACGGGCGGCAGGCCGTAGGGCGCAAGGCGGGCGCGCTCGTCCATGCGGCGGGAGAGCTCGGTGACGGGCCTGAAGGCCGAGACCATGGAGGCCGACGGCATCGGCGGCACGGCGCGGGGCAGCTCGCCGTCGCTGTCAGAGTCCCTCTCGTCCGTGTCGAACTTGAAGGGCGCGGGCGAGTAGTGGTGGCGGGGGCTGGTCGCCATGTCCTCGGAGGCCTCGGAGGGCGCGCTGCTGGAGGACGAGGTAGGGGTGTGCGGCGGCGTGAGCAGCACGGCGTCCTCGGCCCTCATCGCAGGGCTGCCTGGAAAAGCAAAGGCATCCTTAGCAAGGCGCGTCGCAAGACACAGTGGGGTTGGGGTCGGCGAGAGCCAAATAATAAACCGATTAAGAGTACTCGGCATTTTTTAGGGCAAAGAATTTGAGTAACGACCCTTCACACGGGCTTAACGCGCGAGGATCTTGATCCGGACGGGTGTTGAGTCCAAACAGAAAAGTAAAACGCGTCGTAAATCACTCAGTGCGCGACACGGCACATCACTCGAAAGCCGTGAACTGTCACTCACTCGGCCGCCCGCGACGCGGAAACGAAAAATAGAGGGAGGGGGGAAAAGGTGAACACTGAACACTGAAAATACTCACCATTAAGAGACGTTCTATGAAGCACAATATCCTCGGATGATGTCAGGCCAGCTGCCATTTCTGCATGTAGCACGTAGCACGGCGAGTAGAATAATAACCAAGTTGAAGAAAAACTGAAGCAAAGTCCTTTGCAGGCGCACGAGTATCACACATACACACACACACACACACACACACAGTCACAGGGCACTACGGCGCGATCAGGTTGCGGTGGCAGATGCACTAAGGAAGGTCGGCAGTCACTGCACACCTGACTGGATTGAGCTCTGGTGAGCGACTGACGAAGAAGGAGACGGCGAGATGTGAGCCGGCTGGTCGGGCCGGGTCCTGCCGCGGGTCGGGTGCCGTCTGGCTGCCTGAGTAGCCGGGCCCCAGCGCGCATGCGCCGCGCACCAGCGCGCCTAGCTCGCCTCCCATTGGCTGGCGGCCGCCAGGCGGTGCCCGGGCTCGCTGCCTCCGCTGCTTGTCGGTGGCTCTTGCTCCTCCCGCCGGGCCGCTGCTGCAGCCGCTGCCGTGGGGCCTCGCGGCGATCCCCCGCACCGCGACCGCCGCCGCCACCGCCGCCGCAGCAGCAGCAGCAGCGGAGCGGCGGCGAGCTTGGCTATCCACCCCCGCACGGGCCACCGTCAAGCGTTCTCACGGCCAACGGGGAGGGTTCATCTCTTCAGGATAATCATACGACTCGGAGAAAATTAGAGTACATACAGCCAGCTAGAAAACCTCCTACTCGTTTTCCACCCCTTTCAACTTCTGGTCTGAAATGACATCTGCAGGGGGTGAGAGGGTGTGGAGCCGAGACGAAACAACGAGCCGACAAACCGTTCAAGGGGCTGCGTCTTATTCGTTTTCGTTCTTGTAGTAGAATTCAGGAGTTTGAGCTTCGATAGCCATATGTCGAGAAGACGACGAAAACCACCCCTCCCCTCAAGATAGTTTATCGGTCAGGGGAGGAGTTGTTAGGGTGGGGGCACGATGTAGTGCTCTTCGCTAAATTGTGGATTGTGGAGGGGGGGGGGGTAGATTTCCGGCTCCGAGAGGAGCGAAGCGCGATTCGTGAGTTTGGAGTGACCCAGGCTCGTGCGGGTCAATCCGACATGGGAGAGCGCGGTGGAGCCCCGAGGCGGAACACGGGGCGGGCCGGCCTATGGGGCCGTGGGGCCGGGCTGTAGCCATGGCTGTAGCGCGGGCTAATCAAGACGGTACCCCCTCGACACGCACCCATGAAGTGCCCTGCAGAAGTAGTACCCGGGCCTCACAGAGCGAGCCAAAGGGTGCGCGGTTCCTCTGCAGAGGGCCCAAACCAACTTTCACAGCAGGGCGGACGCAGAGAGCCGCGCGGCACACCAAAAGTAGCCACAACGACGGCACGCCCACGACAAGGCTCATATTAAAGGACGCCAAGATTTATTTGGAATGGAAAATTATGGAAATGTGACGGCACACGCAGTGCCAGAGTGGGCCGGTGCCGGGCCGGTGCAGGCGGGCGGTGCGCTAATTGCATTCTAAACGCAGCAACACAATGTGTTTCAAAACGTTTGGCCACCCCCGTTGGGTTGACAGGATTCAGCGCTTTCCACCGCCGCCACCCACGCCGTGCCCCCACCCCCGCCCCGCGCCGCCGCGCCGCAAGGCGTGAGCGCCCCGGGCGTCGTCGCTTCAAAGCGGCAAGATATGACGTTTCTGATCCACTTTCCGCTCTCCTCTTCATTTTCAGATTGACTCCTTGACGCTAATTTACCGTTTAAAACTGCTTCAAAGACCAAGGGACAAGAGCAGAAATCGTACAGATGGGGTCATAGCGGGTCATAGAACGGAGCAGGGGGTGGCATACAGGGAAAGAAGGGAGACTTTGGTTAGTGGCACCAGC
This sequence comes from Frankliniella occidentalis, assembly GCF_000697945.3. Lineage (NCBI taxonomy): Eukaryota > Metazoa > Arthropoda > Insecta > Thysanoptera > Thripidae > Frankliniella > Frankliniella occidentalis. The sequence goes on along the minus strand of NW_026267170.1, from coordinate 562,846 downwards.
AACAAGCGAGGTACGCTTGAACGCGCATGAAAACTTGCACCACACATCGCTGCATGTTCACGAAGTCGAGCAAGCTTCAATTTTCCCCCTTTATCGCCCGCCCTATGACGCATCGCGCCATCGTCGGCCATCTGCAGCAGAGAAACAAAGTATCACGAGCATCATGCAAATGGGCCGCCTCCTAGAAAGGTGAAATGACACAGTGATTGCTTTTCAATTAACCCCGCGAGCGGGCGCGCGCGGCAGACAGAACTAATCACAAGACAAGTGTGTGCGGTTGTGCATTGGAGCGAGCGAGACAGACGACGACCCCGCCACCACGCCAACGCCGCCGCGAGCCGCTCCTCTCCTCTCCAGGATTAATTACTATTCCACTCTTTTCCCACGGGATGAGCGCAGCGCTGAGCTTTTGCGCTCGTCTAGCCGCGCGCTTTTGCCCCGCGGCAACGCGCGAGGCTTTCAAAATTCAACGGAAAAAACATGAATTGCAGACTGCTCCTTGGAACAGATATTGAACCGGTTTTATCAGGGTGCGGCGGAGGAAATGGAACAGAAGAAAAGATTAGATACGCCAGAGTACTGAGACACACAGCAAAACGGAAACGCGTCCAATATTCAGTCTCTTCCGGCCGTGGCGCGCAGATCCTTTGCAGCCGCCGCCGCCGCCGCCGCCGCCGCTACTCTCTCGCGGCGTCGCGGGGTGGCGGGGCGTAGCGGAGCGCGACGCCGCCATAGCGACGCCATGCCAGTGGGCGTGGTTCGAGAATCGACCGCACTCAGGCCCTAGGCTCGGCGACGGGGGGGGGGGCGTGTGCGTCAAACCGTCACCAGGGCAGCTTTTTCAGAGACATAACGGGGACAGGGGCACGGCGGCACGGCAGCCGCACGCAGGTGATTGCCGTCATCATTGCGGATCTGCGGATATGTGGCACGGGGATCTGCACTTCACGGGAAGGTGATAAGCGTGACCCTCCCCCCGAACCTGCCAGGTACCTGTGCGGTACGCGGTACATACCTTCTGAGAAGCCTCGTTGTCGACCTCTTTCTGCTACATACCCCAGCAGATGGTGAACTTCCCGATCAGCCTACATTCCCAACCACACCCTTAAAAAAAAATGTGTGCATTTCATTTGAAAATACGAGTGCCTTGCGCTTGTGTTCAGAGCATTATATTTCCCCTCCAAAAAATCAAATTTGCGAAGAAAATGTTTTTTAATATCAAGGACACATTTTTAGGATGCTTCGCTATGAGCACAGCTATGGAGCAGCGGCCAAAAGGGCATGCCGAGCGCGACTCTGCTTGGAACCGTTGTGGAAAGTTTGTCCGCCAGGTGGACTGAGAGGCAGGTGCCACTTCCTGTATCCGTACAAACAAGGGCAGTACCCATCCCATCCTTAAGCCCCATTCATTTGGACGCGTCAGCAGCACGAGCGCGTACAGCGGGCCATTCACGACGGGCTGTCCCTGTCCCGTCGCGAGAGTCACTGCCTCGCCCTATTCCGGTGCAATGCGGGGCTGACAAAGCTCATGCATGCACTGGAAAAAAAATTAAGATCCGTCTCAAAATGTCAATGAGTGACGCAATTTTATTCGGTAATTCATGTCTTGAAAATTGGAGAGTTGGTGACACACAGTCCCAGATCGATGAAGTAGATTGTAAGAACAAAGTTCAAGTTTGCAATAACACCATATTCCGCTCGTCGCTATCTCAAACTTCAAAAGCAAAGCACCGGACGTCGCCGTTCAGGAGCAGTGTATAAGAAATCGATCTTGCGCACGAACCGCTCTGAGATATTGCTGGAAATAAAGTATAGTAGTTCTGGTTGCACTCGGAAAAAAATATTTTTGCGATATTTAAACACGAGCTGTTCATGCGGTAAATGAGTGTGGATGGTGCGCGATGAGCAAAGGATCAATTTCTCACACTCCCGAGGGGCGACTTCCGGTGCGTTTGGTTTTTCGAGTTCGAGATAGCGACTATGGTCTCTAATGGACTGCGGCCTTGTCTTTTTTCCAGTGTGCCCGGCTAGTGATTAGGAGGGTGGTGTGTGTGTGTGTGTGTGTGTGTGTGTGTGTGTAATCCCGGTGGAGACATGCCGTCTGGGACGGCCGGCCCGGGACTGTGACGGGGCGGCCCGTAGGGCAGCAGCCCTTGGGGCTTGGGGCGGCCGGAATGCAGCGTGGCCCGTCACTAAGCCCCGCAGAGGAACACTCCGATGTACGACAACGGCACGCGTGGTCACGCGTGGTCACACGCGACTACCGCCAGGGCATACAAATTGCACGTGCCACAGTCTGCCACAGCCGCGCCCGGGCCCGCTCCGCGAGGTGCCCGAGGTGTACGCGCTGCGCAGGTGGATAGCGCGGTGCCGTTACGGCGGGGGAGGCAGAGCAGCCGCCGGGCCCAGCCGGGCCGCCCTCTCACTGAGGTCGCTGTCCTCGTCGGTCCATTGTGGTGAATGGGGCCGTGGCTACCGCTGCCATGTGGCCACTAAGCCCGCGAGGGGGCTGCTGCCCGCCGCTGCCCGCCGCTGCCAGGCTGCTGCTGCTGCTGCTGGACCCGGGCCTTGTTATTGTGCCTAATCCTGCAGCACAGGTGCGGGGGCGGCGGGGGCTGCGGAGGCAGTAGCACGCCCTGCTGGCCAGGGTAGCTGCTGCAGTTCTGGGAACACCCCCGACCCTCTTTCCGGGCTCTCCGGATGAGGAGAAAAAAAAATTGAAGGAATAGACAAACATTTTACACGAGCAGGAAAAAGTTCAAATCTGTTTCACGATTCATGACCGGGCAATGGACATTAGCGAACACGATTTTTCTCTGTCATGCTCTGCTGAATAGTTTCTCCTTTCCCGCTCCGTATGCGAGAAGCTAAGTTGAACATATGAACTATTAATTTGTCGAACAAATTTGTTCTCAGAAATGCCCACATATTACTCAAAGCCCTCTACTACTTATTTTCAACATTTCCAGAATATATCAAATTTGTCATCAGAACCACACTACAAATATGCATATTTTAAATTCTCGCAGCTGTGCTTTTTTCTTTTTTTTTATGCCGTTGCCTATTCTTGGAAACTTTCTATGCACGCCTGCATGCGGCCATAATTACTTTTAGCACTGCAGAAAATCAAGCACCCTCTGCAAACGTGGAAGAGAATGATTGCTATGTTCAGGATATATTTTTCTCCGTGTATGTCTCTGCTTGCTGCTGATCTGTCCAGAAGCAGGGCAGTGTCGCCCGAGGCATGCACGGCAGGCGGAGGCCGCAATACCGAGAACCACGGGTATCCCCGGGTCACTTCCCTCCTCCCGGGCCTCGCTGGCCTCCCGGAGCCGCCGTGAGCCAAAGTCAGTCATTCATTGGCTTCTCATTAACGAGTGACATTGTTAGCGCTGTAGCGCGGCTCGTGGGACCGGCCGACCGGCCGGCCGGTAATCCCCAACGACGACGTCTCCATTTGCCTCGCGCAGGATGGATAAGAAGATGGTTTCCGGCGCTCGCCGCAGCCGGAAGAAACGCGCATCACTTGTCTTTTTCCGCTTTGCCGCCTGCATTCACGCGCATATGCTGACAGAAAGGAGAGGGGGGGGGGGTGATCAGCGCCGTCATATCTTCTTCATACGGTACTCGCACTTTTTTCGGGCTTGCTGCTGCTGCTGCTGATGACGATGTTACCACTAGCCTTGCCGGCCGAGCCCGCCCGCTCCCAGGCTACAGCATCAGTACCCGCCTTCTTTCAGCCACTCGAAAGTGTTGACGCAGCGTGGCGCAGCAGCGCTGGCCAGCGAGAGCAAAACAGGACGCAGCAGAGCAAGCAGAGTCCTTCACCAACACGCTCACTCACACACCCCTTCCACGGGGGTGCTGGCGAGGCCCGGCGGGGGGCCCCACATGACGGCGGCGCCACGCAGCCATGTGGCGGGGGAGACGACTCCAGCGACACGCGCACATATTCCCAGAAATAAGTCTGCAGCAACCGTTTCAGAATAACGGCAGGCATTTTTCAGGGCTGCGCGCGCGCACAGTGTGTGTGTGTGTCTGTGCGTGCTTTCGCGTGTGTGTGCGTGAATGTATGGGTGCGCGTATGACAAGACTGCTCGTCTGCCACGATATGACGAATCCAAAAAATAGAAATCCCCACCGGAATGAAGGAACCTCCTATATACTTCGGTCGCGGGGGACTTGGTCACAAAGAACAGCTCGTCAAAACCTCTTGCGCATTTAATGATCACACCGAGCGGGTGGCCGGCATTCGGGGGCAGCGGAGCGCGGCGGAGCGCGTGGTAAGTAGGCTAGAAGCTGACAGCCCACAACACCTCTACACGGGATTAGTGAGCAGTGAGTCACGGCCCGTCCGGACGCGTCCCCCGCCCGGCAGGCCGTCGTTCGATTCATAATTATCGGAAGGCGAAGCAGGAAATGAATGACATCTTCACACACGATACAGGACACCGTTTACTCGTTCTCAGACATTATTTTTAAATACACTGCACGTGCGTTCTTCCGGCCGGGATCAGGCGGCGGGACAAACATTTTATCTACGAAATTTTCCATCTTTGGAGTGCCCCCTCCCCCTTCCTGCCCCAAAAAGTAACGTCGAAAGAACATTTTTAATTTGTATCAATTCTGTTTGAAACGCGCCGTTGGCCATGAAAATGTTACCACCACAACCACAAGGTCAAAATAAAGGGGGCGGAAAGTAGAGTGTTTAGTTTTCACAGCCAAGAGTGACGACCGCCCTCCCCACCCACCCGCCTCCTCTTCCAAATGGGAGTGAAGAAAGCTAGCAGAAGAAATGAAGTGTAACGTACTCACTCACATTCCAGCGCTCTCCAGCCTGCATTGCGCAGAGCTGGAAGTAATGCACTCTCTGTGGAGAGGTGTTACGAGAGGGTGACGAGGGTGCGAAACCGTCTGCACGGCGCGACACTCGTCATTGAGAGCCCCGCGCATCTCACACGAGTCTTTTCGCAAGACCACCCTGCAGGGCCCCAGCCGGCACCAAGCAGGGCGAAGCAGGCACATCCTTTCCTCCGTATCACGCCCATTCAAAAACATCGCAATAACGGCTGACTCACCAAAGCGTGTATGAGATCACACATACACTAACTTGTTGACGCAAACGTGCACATTTGCTGCCAAGCCAGACACGGCCGTCGACATCGACCCGGTGTGATCAGACGCATACTTTTGCGCACTACTGCTTTCTCCCGAAATCATGGTCCATTACGCTGTTCAACTGCTCAACACTCGTGTGCAATTGCAAGTTACTTTCAAGTGTTCAACAGCGTGGTGATACTTGCACGTGTTCAACTACGTAGTTGTACTTGTGCAATTTTAAGTCGAGGGAAGTGATAACAGAGCAGTTGCACACTTACACAGCTAACGAGTTACAACGAGTTACAACGAGTTACAACGAGTTACAACTACGGAGTTGTACACTTACTTGCAAACTTGGTTTATTATCAGTGTAGCGCGGGCCGGTCAAAAACCTCGAGACTAATAAAACACAATAGCGACACGTTACCCAAACATGGAAATTGAAATCACTTTGTCACGTCGTGGCAGTGCAAGTAGCGTGTAACGTGTTTACGGCGCTACATTTGCGACGGTCGACTGCAGCGGCGGGGGCGTGACGGCGTGCAGCAGCACCAGCAGCACCAGCAGCAGCAGCCGCAGCGGGGTTGGTTCACATAAAGCCGAGCGCGATGAGCAGAAACAACAGCGCAACTCGGACCCGCGCCCCGCCCAGTTGCGTAAGTGTGTCCCTGTCCCGCGCGGTCCCGCGTGTGTCGGCGCGCGGGCGGCTGCGCCCTTCTGTCCACAAGGTCTAATTGGTCCGAACAGCTGCGCCTTTGTGGCACCCAGCCACCCCCCGTTTGATGCGGCACCCTGTGCCTCCACTCGACCAGTGTCCAGCCGGCCCAGCCTCCGCACCCCCACGTCTGCCCCCCC
>NW_026267170.1:552037-556246 GCF_000697945.3 Frankliniella occidentalis | reverse complement strand
ACCGCACGACATTGGCGTCGACCGGTGCCGACACTCAGCGGCGCAGCGAACATATCAGCGATAGAGGTGTGTTCAAGGTTGAAGCCTCCTCTGAACGGCTCCGATTAACACATAATACCTTTCCCATCATCGAGCTGCACAGGCTGCTATGATCGTTCGCTTAGTCAAAAGGTAGCAACGCGCACCACGCGTGGGTGGTCGAATGCAGTCTGACCAGAGCCTGCCGTCGCGCAGAGAGGCACGTTCTGCTAACTGCCCGCGCACACACACACACACGGGCCATATTTGTTTACCCCAGACTCGCAATAGTGTCCAGCAGAGTCCCCCCCCGGCCCGCTCACACCCACCCATCTCGTCGACCTCCCCATCAGTCAATCCGCTTAGACCAAATCAATAGGCAGGGCAGCAGGCAGCCAATAACAAAATCATCATCGCCCGGCCCGGATACAGTACGGAGAATATCGGCGTGCGTCCTTGGCCGCAAGTGGAGTATATAAATGTATGTCACAGGCACAAGGCCGCCCGATCGGGTCGACCCGCAGGCAGGACCAGCAGGACGCACGGCGGCGCTAACAGTGGAGGCCGCCAGGCCGCCCGGCAGGCGCGGCAAGGACAGCGCAGGGATGCAAGCGCCAATGCCAACGAGCTGCGGGACAACATCAAATAGGAGGGGGAGGGGGCACACAAACACACACTAAATAGGGTGTTTAGTGTTTAAATCGTACTGAACGCAGCTGGACGGTCGACGACAGATGTTTTTCAAAAGTAAGAAAAGCGCGAACAGCCCATCCAACTCGGACGGGTGCTGAGGGAGAGGGGGAGGGGGGGAGAGATTGGGAGGTCCCCCAGAAAGCCTCCTGGTGGTGATTCCGTGTCCTGCTGAAAAGCCGTGGCACAGCGGAGCAGCAGCAGCAGCAGCGGCAGTCTCGTTTTGTCAGACACACGGCCATCAGACAGGACGGGAGGAGAAGTGTCGTGAGGGGGGGGGGGGAGTGACAGGTAGCAAGCACGCGCGCCCAGCAGCGCCCTCGCAATAAAAACAGGGGGCGCGCTCCACAGTCCAGCCATTGTCCGGCTGCTGCAGCAACGAAACTTGGATATTTCAACAATATTCGAAATAGTTTCCCGATCGAGTCAATAAAGGCACGTCGTTATGGCTTTAGGAATGACAGCACATAATCTTGGGGCACAGGGCACATGCCGTCCGGCTCTTCGCCACCATCACCTGCTTGATCCGCACCAGGTTCCGGGCCCGAGCCTCGGCGGCTGGGGGAAGGTCGCTTGGGCACACAGTAGCACCGCAGCACCAGCACCGCCGCCTTCGTGCCATTGAGAGTCCTTGAGGCGGTGAGACGGCAATTTATAAAGAGCGGGCGCAGTCTGCGCCGGCCGCGCGCACAACGCCGCCCCTGTTGCGCAAAGCGCGGGCCCGGGCCCGGGCCGAGGGCCGTGAGAAAGCGTCGGCGGCGCCCCAGAGTCTCACTTGGATTGGAGGCGCGATGCCGCCACCAGGCTGGTGGCACCAGCCGCCACCCTTGCAGACCTGCTGGCTTGTGTGCGAATGCGCCCCCGGCCCCTGTGCCAATCCGAGGTAGGGGGAGCAACGACCTCCACAGGTTGTCTTATTTCAACAAAACCTTTAGGGCTAGAGCAGCAAAAGAAAAACAACACACGCAAACACTCTGGTCGATACGAGTACAGGTAGGTGTGTATGCAAGTTGCTGTTGTTGCAAGGCAAGTGTAAGCCGGGCCGCAGGACGAGGCGGGGCGGGTTCGTGTCACCAATTGTTTTGCCCGTGTCCACACCACACATGTATGAATGCCTGCCGGTGCGAGTGTTTTTGTCGTTTCTGTCGGTTTTTGCCGTCCGCGCGCCCGCTGCTCCATTTGCATACAGCTACCACCCAGCGCGAGCAGGGTGCAACGACCGCGCACCGCGCGTACTATGGATAATGGCATGCAAAAATCAAGAGAGGCGGCGACACAAACACACGTCAACAACAGCTCCATGTCACGAAATGCTCTTGACTTGATGGGACAGGGACAGACACATCCACGTCACAAATATGACTGCAGCATAGACTTAACCCTTAAATTTCTTAGTCCGCGAAGGAAAATAGTCAAACAATGTAGACACAACTACAGGTGTTGTTGTTCGTGGAGTTTTTCCTGTGTAGTCAACGCTTGCTTGTGCTCGTCCAGTTGAGAAATTACGACATTATAAAGTCAATGATAATTTGCAGAGGGCACACTACACTATACTTCACTTATTCTCCGGGGGAAGTCTCGTCGGGAGTGGTCCGCCAAACATTTGGCTTCGACGAATAAGGAAATGAAGTTGGCCGTTCGAAACCCTTGACAGCTCACAATGCTAAAGGCGGACACAATGCCGTGCGGTGAGGAAGCGCCTGCCTCCGTCGATCCGAGTCGCCGAGCCCCGCCGAGGCGCACCCAGAGAGAGGGAGACGAATCGGGCCACAATGCGCCACAAAGGGGCGGCCGGGGTCAGTGGTCGAGCCGAGCCGAGCCGAGCCGAGCGAGCGACACCCCCAGTGCCACCGGCCTGGCGTTCATCGACACCAACGGTACAACACTATTGCGTCCGCGAGTGCGTTCAACCTGCAATGGCAGAGCATCCATAACGGAGCAGGATGACTCAGTGGGGGTGGGAAAGCAAAGTGGCTGCTTTCTTTTCACAGCGTCGCGGCGCGGGCGGGCGCGACAATTTCTGCGGCACCATGTTTCAGGGAAGGTTGATGACCGTCCGAGCAAATGCTTCATAAACATGCAAAGTCCATGAAAAAAAAATTAGATTCGGTCACAAACCCTTGTTTACTAATACATGTCCATAAAGTCTAAACACTGTCCATTTCAAAAACCATCGAAAGGTGCTCCTCGCCGACCAAAGAACCAAATCGAAGTGTAAGGTTTTGGCTAGTGCGAGGTGTTTGAAACAACTTTCAGAGAAGTTTTAAAAACGTAATGAAGGTACACGTTAATTGGTTATTTTTTTCTCATTTTGTCATGAAGAACCCTCATTTACATTAAGTAAAGCAACAGCAAAAAAATTCAGAATGAGTTTATTTTCATCAGGCGTAAGTAGCAAAAGTGAGAAAGTCCCTTAACTTCAACGTATGGTCAAAATAGACTCTAAAAACCAGACGTCGCCGTTTTAATCTCTTTTTTGTTTGTTTTTTATTGTGTGTTTTTTTTTTTCAGAGGAAGTGGACAAGTCGGGAAGCGCGCAACTTTATTGGGTTAAAAGACACCCTAATGATGACGGCGTGGCTCCCACGGCCACGGCTAGTTTCACCGAGTCCAGTTCCAGCAAACCCTTCGTTGCGGTGCGTTCAAACAAAGCGGCTCATCACTTGTCCGCTGCCCGCTGACTTTCACCGCAGTTCCACGCACCGCACCCATCGGACATGCTCTCCCCGCATTTGGCGAGGCACCCATCACATGAGAAGAAAGAGGAAGCTGCTTCGCTTGGCCCGAGAAAAATGGAATGTTTTGGCTACGGGATGGCCCAGGTGAAAAATTACTGTACCGCGCACGCATATTGATGGTGGTTGGTAACGACATACGAGCAGCGCACTGAACGAGCGGTCGCCTCTGTAAGACCAACTGGGGAAAATAAAGAAAATAAGCATGAAATTCTTGAACCCAGGAAGAAAATTACATAGACGAATAAGTTAAACTACCATCTATAAACGCTTTAATTTCTAATCTTTATGATTCTTGAACTTGGCCAAGAATGCGACAATTTACCAGATAAAATTATCCAGGCAAGCTTGCTCAAGTCTTTTCAAACGCTTCATTGAAATTAGAATAAAGCTGGAAATTGCTTCCCACGCGTTAAAACAATGTGTATAATTCATTTGCTTTTTCAAAAATTGTTTTGACGTCTACCGTGCACTTGCATTTCCGCATCCAATCGCCCCAGGAGTCAAACCCAAAAAATTTGTGGGAAACCGCAGCACTGAGCGCCGCCGCCGTGTAAAAACTGACGCCTCACAATGTTTTTTCCCCGTTTCTTTCGGTGCTCCCGCCCCGGTGAAAGAAATCAAAAAGCCTGTCCCTGTACCGTTTGAGTCGGCCATGCGCGGAGACAGGTGCGCCAGCCACCGAACCCTCTGGAGACGTCAGTTGAGCCAGCACACCGCAGAGAGGGAAACAAGCGGCCACGGCTCGGGGAACGCGGGAAGGGGG
>NW_026267170.1:549173-551987 GCF_000697945.3 Frankliniella occidentalis | reverse complement strand
GGGGGGGAGACTCGGGGACCATTCAGGGGGCGGAGTGCCATGCAGAAAAAAGTGCTGGACCCTCCTCAGGACCGAGGTGAGGGGTGGAAAGAGGGGATGGGGGCGTTTACCCCGCCTGACGGCGTCGTTTCTTGTTGTCCTCTACGCTTCAAACCGATTATAAAACCGTCAACTCTTTGACAGGTTGTGGCGGGCGGGCGGGTCTTGACCCCACCAGGCTGTATAGTCTGCCAGCACCCAGAGGTAGCGGCTCCTGGAATTATTCCTTTTGTTGTTACGCCCTGGGATGAGAAGGGGCGGGGCGCACGAAGGTAGAGGGCGGGAATGAGCGAGATCAGCTTGGAGATCACAACCCCGCTGCGGCACAGCTGTCTAAGAGCGCGAAAACGCAATGGAATGGGCGAAAAAAGAGATTCAAAGGAATGGATACGTCTATCGTTTAGAGAGGTCCAGAGCAGTCGTGGTCAACCACCTCCCTCTCCTCTCCGTGGGCGGTGCGAAGAACGTTGACCCTACTCCGTCACGGAGCCGCCCGGCAAGCAGGGCCCAAAAAAAGGGCAGAATATGCGACGAGGGCAGAAAAACTACTCGTCCTTCGTATTTGGCTCTTACTTTCGTCATAGGCAGCAGCAACAACAGACGAGAGTGACACCGTGCATGTTTTGTGGCCGACGGAAAGGGAAGGGTTCCTTCGACGTGGGAATCGGGAGCAGCGAAGTCGAGGGTGAAAAAAAAAAATGTGTTTGTGAAGGAAACTATTTACTTGCGTAATACCATTGAGGCGTGAGTCAGAGCACGCTCCCTTGTGTTCAACCCTGGCCTCTCCACGAAATTTAGAAAAAATCTCAATAGCAAACAGGCGAGAGTGAGTCAGTCACATTTCTTCGCAACGCGCGCCTGCCACGGGAAGTGTGGGAGGGAAGGGCGCTCTGTTGTCCTGCCCTATTATCCTGCTCCTGTAGGTACGCAAAGTAGACAAAACCAACATTGGGCATTTTTTCTCCTGCCCCCACAAGCCTTCCATCCAATGGGTTACATAATTGAGAACGTAACAAAAGTAAGGCGGCATATTCGGATGGTTCGGAGAAGGCGACAAGCGACGAGTACGACGAGAGTAGTACAAGATAGGAGCGGATCGAGAGCCGTCCTGACAGCCATCAGGCTGGGAGGCAGTCGTCCTACTCGTGAGGAGAGAGGGAGCGCGGAAGAGCCAGTGCGGGACAGGGGAAAAAGGTGAGAGAGGAGCGGACGGAGAGAAGGACAGGGGGAGAAGAGAGAGGGACAGGGGAAAAGCATGAGGGGGAGAGGAGAGGGGGAGGGGGGGAGGAGGAGGAGAAAGGGAGAAGAGAGAGGAAAATGAGAGAAGGGAAGAGAGGAGAGGCGAGAAGAGAATGGCAGGAAAGGTGGGGAGGGAAGGAGAAGGGAGAGCGCGAGGGTGAGCGAGATGGAGAGAGGGTGAAAGAAGGATAGCTGAGCGACCACAGCCCCCACCCGACCCCTCACCCCTTTTACAAAAGCAAGTCGCAAGAGCGCGCCTCGCCTCGCCCGTCCCGCCCCTCGCCAAATTTCGCTTTTCCCCGTCACCAACGTGGCGAGCACTTTTTTGATGAAGCTATGAATAACAAATGCGATGTTATCTAAGGACGCTCGGGATTGCCTTGTTGTCGCGCGGAGGTCACAAGAGGAGGCGGTCCACTGCGCCATACGGAGCCCTCGGGCGGCACGGCGAAGGCAAACCCGAGCATGGCCGCGCCAAAAGAGAGGACGACGCCCGGCGGCCAGCAGAGGACCAACGCGACAATCAACGGCGAACGACGCACAAATGGAGAGCAAACACACCGGCCGGCCTGCAGCGCGAAGAGCAGCGAGAACACGCACGCGGCGCGCACCCCCGCCGGGACTGTCAGCGGATTGGTATCAATTAAATCTCTCAAGTGATATCCGCTGCGCTGCCCGGCCCCCTCCGTGACCCCCGCCCGCCTCCGGCCGGCCCGGTGCCGAGCGGCTCCCCTTCCTCCCCTCACTCCCTCCCTCTTCCTGATTTTATCGCCGGTCCGTCGTCGCCCTCCCCAGATCGTTTCCGCTTTGCAGCCCCGCTGCGGGCCGCGCCGCGCGTGCAGCGAGCTAATGCAATTTGGAGCGAACCGGGGCAGGTAACCCACCCGCTGGAGGACGATGAGGAGGGAGAGGAGCGTAGGAGCAGGAGGACCCAGCCGCTTCCGCGCGCCCGTAGGGCCTAAGTAACCTCGTTTTGCAAGTCAGTTCGCATCCCCGGCCCCGGCCCCAGCCCCTATACATACTTTCAATCTCGGCGCCATTACGCCGTCAAAGTGGCCCCCGAATCGCGTTACCCGAGCCAGCGCCCTCGGGGCGCGCGGAAGGGTGGTGGCCTGGCCCGGACCGGCACGGGGTGGGTGGCCCTCCGCAGAAGCGGCAGAGGCCCTGTGTATGTATATATAGAGAGGGACAGGCTCGCGGCCTCACCTGCCCCCGCCCCTCCCATCCCATCCCTTCAACAGGGCACCGGAGGGCACAGGAGGGCAACGGAGGACGCGGCCGGGCGAGCAAACGCCCTTCCCTTTGTGTCCGCTGTGGCAGCCTCTCTCGGTCCGACGGTTTGCTGACCAGGCAGAGCCAGCAAGTGCTGCGAAAAATAAAGCTAAAAATTACAAAAATAGACGACATCTGCGGCAAACCTTTCGCATCGAGACGCAAATAGAGTGCCTCCATTAGTCCTTCGTCGTCTCTCTCTCTCTCTCTCTTTCACTGTGGGCGTGGCGACGGCGTCGCGCCCGCGAGTAGAGGGGGAGGGGG
>NW_026267170.1:544904-548961 GCF_000697945.3 Frankliniella occidentalis | reverse complement strand
CGGGGCGGGGCGCGATGTCCCAACCCCCTCCCGCGGCGCGGGATGGCAGCGAGCGCTATCATCTCGCGCTTATCACCCCGCGCTCGCGCTCCGCTCGCGAACAGGCGCTCCACCAGCTCCGCCCCGAGGGGGGAGGCGGTCACGTGACACCGCTGATCTCTTTACTGTCGCCCTGATAGTGGCGCAGGCCATAACTTTTAGGACGACGGCGGCGCCGCGCCATTCAGCGAGCGGAGCGGGCTGAGCCGGCCGAGCAGCGCGCCCCATCCTTTGGAGCGCGCCACTTCTGCGCGACATGATCGGCACTCCGGCGAGAGGACAAAAAATTAAAAATTAAAAAAAGAGAGCGGCAGCAGGGGGAAAAATATACTCGCATTGGCGGGAGAGACACAGACACGTAGCAAGTGGGTCATTTTGGCCCCGCGTCGGGCGGCGGCGGCGGCGGGGGACCTTAACGGTAGTAAAAGAGTAGTTTGATAATGTGTCGCCTCGTAAACGGGGCTCAAGAGGTCCGCGGTGTCGCCACGTACGAGCCGCGCCCAGCGCGCGCGCGCGCCTCAGTGTGTGTGTGTGTGTGTGTCTCCGCGTGTGTGTCTGTGTGAGTGTGTGTGTGCAGGTAGCCTGGGCGCAGCCGGGCGCACCAAGGTGTGTGCTTTTCGATAACGCCCTTTGAAGTTGCGCCGCCAGACGAGATGGCAACGAGCGGGCGCAGCAGAAGGGTTGGCCCGCCCCGCACTTGACTGTCTTCCAGAATCAGTTTGGTCCGCCACGAAGGCGCGGCAGCGCGCGCGGGGGACTAGAGTCCTAGGACTCTACGGGACCAGCCGCTATCAGCGCAGCGGGCTTATTTGGGGGGTTTGGGAAGAAAATACGGCACCGGACCGGCGGCTGGGTCAAAGGCCTCCTCCGCCGCGCGTCTATATTTGTACTTGGTTATCCATTTCATACAGTAAAAGTGGGACCCGATGACCCTACAGCGCGTCCCCACACCCCGCCCAGCTCCCCTGACCCGCCCCCCAATATTTGTGTGGTTTGTGTGAAGCACAGAGCCGCTAAATACAACGCACGACAGTCGCGCCCGCGCGAGCTCACGGGCCGGCATGTGACAATCATTGCCTAGTTATCGGGGGCCGCGGGCGCGGCTGGGCGCGGCGGGGCGTGGCGGCCCAACGCTTCCCGGATGGCAGTCGCGGCGCCTTTGATGTGCAAGTGAGTCACAGAGACAAAGCGTTAGGCCTACCGGCGTAGAACAAACAAACCTGCACGAGTAACGCCCCCCCCCCCCCCCCCCCCCCCCCCTCCCCCCGTTTTCTCCTCACACATACACACACAGCGCAAAGTTCCTTCTTGCTGCCGCAATTTTTTTTTCCAAAAGTTTCCAACACTTTATATAGTGTATTTCGACTAACGGAGGAAGAAGAATAGCGGGTAAAAAATAAAGGTTCCTGATCGGCCGAACGCTTATACCCCCACTACCGGCGTGACGTAGAGGCGGATAGCTTTCGACCAGTAGGTAAACCAGATATCTAGTATAGGTAACGTTTATGTTCTACCCGCTATTCTTCTTCCTCCGTTGGTCGAAATACACTATTGGCAACTCACGTAAGATGACGCGTCTGCGCCTGACATCATTTAGTAGTTTCCGCGAAAATATAAAAATAAAAAGTTATCGCAACTCTGTATGAGAGTGCTGCATTGCAGGTGATGCCGCTCCTTTGTGGGGCTCGAGTGCCGCGCCGCTACCTCATCCACGGTAGCTTATCAAACCGCGCATGACGGAGGCCTGATTATAAGTTATTGGCCGCCAGGACCTCACACTGCAAAAGAACACAGGCAAGCTTGTTGCGAAATAAAGAATTTTAAAAATAATGTTTTTTTTTTCTGATACGCTCCATCCGGCTGAGGTGGAGGTGCACAATGCAAAATTAAAATATTCAGAAGGACAGAAATGAGCACGTTTGTTTGCCTTTCTGCTGTCGGTGGGCTTGAAGCCATAGGCGCGCGAGAGTATCGAACGCGTGCCAGAATGTAACTCATATCGTGTTGGGTCGGCCTGACGACGCTCGGGTCACTCCGCCACCGCGTGTATTGTGAATGAAGGCGAAGCAGCACCAGGACACAGAATGACGTCGAGGAAGAAATAAGGACCATTCTATTCAGCCCGCCGCACACCGGTCAGGTCCTGCAGGGTCCTCCAGCGAGCTCCGTCGTGCGGCTGTGCGGCTGCGTGAACTTTACGGTCCGGACGGACAGACACGGGGTTAATGGCCAATCTGGTTCGGACGCGGCACTAAATGGATTTATTTGAACACATAAATCGACGCCCCCAGCGCCGGCGCGGCGCGGCACGGCGCGGCACGGCAGTGCGAGGTCCGGCCCGAACTGAAGGGGCGCGAAAAGGTATTTGAAAATATTTCGACAGCAGGAAGCCGTTTGGGCGCTTGAAAACAATGCGCATTTTAAGGGAACAATCAGTTCCGTGCGGAACTAAACGATGTGTAGGCTTGCAAACTGATTACGAAACGTTCTTCAAAAAAATAAATAAATTTTTGTAAGTGCGCCAACGTTCAGTGCGACTGCCGGCTCGACCACATAGTGGTCACGCCGCACTGAACGTGTTACGTACCGAACGAAAGTGAGTATGCCTCTGCGGTGTAAGCTGCAGGTGCGAGAGAGAGGCCCGCAGCCTGGCGGGGGTGTTGGGTGTTTGCCCTGTGGAGGTGATAGACAAGGGTTTACGAGGGCGACATCGTGAGTGTGTGCATGTGGCAGGGGGCTGTAAACTAATTCCAAGGGCTGAGACATAAAGGGCCGATAGGCGCCGATCGAGCGGGGCGGGGCGGGGCGGGGCGGGGAGGCCGGCTGAGCGGGGGTGGTGTTGGTCTTCAACAGCACACGGCGGGGCGGTGCACGACACGTTTACTGTTGCATCGGTCATGATCCCCCCTCCGCTCCATCAGAGTTAATTCTCGTCAAATAAACTAAACAGGCCGGCTGGCCTGGCCTGGCTGGGCTCGGTATTGAACTTGCGTTGGGCGGTGCGCTATATGGTCCATCACCCGCCCGCCAAGTCAAACACAGCGCCACGGGGCCAGCGGCCGCTGCGGCCGCGGGCAGCGCCTCGCCCGCCGCGCCCCCACCGCGGCCCCGCCAGCCGCCCGAGCAGGATGGGTTGCCTGCGCGCACGGCGCACGGCCGCGTTGCCGCGTACTGCTGCGCGCTAGCCAGCCCGTTCATGCTCTTCTTTATTAAGAGTGAGCGCCAAGTGAGAGGAGAGAAGGCTTTCCTCGCCTGATGCACACACTGACAGGTGTTTCACACTTCAAGTGCCATAGTCAACAATCGCACGTGCACTTGCACACACTCGTGGCCTTCGCTCAACGCAAGAACGCACTCCGCTCGCATATGCGCACCCCTACATAGACACACACTTCCACCTCCCTCCCTCCCTACCTCTCCCTCTCTTTCTCAGCGAGGTGAGCGAGAGAGATAAGAGACCAGGGCCCACAGAGAGATTAGTGAGTCATCAGCATCAACGTGGAAAGGAGTTGGAAAGGAGGCATCCTCACCCAATAAAGCGTAGAATATATGGGGCGCCAAGTGAGGCCCTAGTTCGGTTGACAGCTACAACACACAGGCACACACACACACACACGCCCCATCGCTACATCCCATGGACATCCTATCCTGCCCACCCGGCCGAGCCTCCCCCAGGGGGTGCCCCAGCCACACAGGCTGCCTGGGCTGCGTCGGCACCGGGGACGCGCCCCACCCCCTCGACTCGGCGCCATGGCAGCGCATGAGAGGGAGAGAGAGGGGAAATACGAGAGACATGGATACGGGCAGGTGCGTTTCATCCAGCCATTTTATGCGCTGTCGGGCTCGCGTCAAAACGTGACAACGATTAGGCGAAATGTAGAGCAATCTGTTTTAGTGTGGGCGGGCGGTCCGGGGCGGTCCCGCCGCGCGGTGGGTCCTGCGCCCAGGGCGCAAGGGCGCGTGCTCTTAGGGCGCGCTGGAAACGGCAAAAACAACGCCAGTTGTTCATGTTCAAATC
>NW_026267170.1:541141-544679 GCF_000697945.3 Frankliniella occidentalis | reverse complement strand
GTGGGTGGGGTGGGGGTGTGGTGACGTTCCCGGGCACCCGGCATTCACAAAGCAGCCCAGCCACGCACAAATCCGGGGACGCGGGGTGCGTCTCCCGGCGACTTTACATGGCTTATCGAGGGGCACAACGTCCACAGGTTGGTACTCGCGCACCGCGACGCTGCTGCCCTCGGTGCGGCGCGCGGGCAATGCACGAACCTCCGGCGGCGCAAGGGGCAGCGATGGGCTTGGCGTTCCTCCCGCGAGATCGCGCCGGGCGCAGCATCCAGGACGAGATGAGGCGGGTACCACCTGCCGCCACCTGAGCTACCCGTCCGACGCAGCCCAGCCTCGGGGCGCGGGCTACAGATGGCGCTGGAGGCTGCCCGGTCCAGGACGCGAGAGTTTTTATTGATTCACGCGACGCTGTCGAGGCTACTAGCAGCTCTGATCTGCTCTGCCCCGGGGCCTACGCGACGCACCTCCGCGCCAGCTGCGCCATGCCAGAGGGCGCGGCCCCCCGAGCCGGGCCCGCTCCCGCTCACCACCCTCCCCATCGCGAATAAGCCCAAGGGCCGCCGCGGCCGCCGCCGCGCCCACGGGCAGGGGCAGCAGGGGGCCCGGCCGCCTTCGCCCGGCAGCCTTCCGGCATCAACTTCTCCGTGACCTACGCCCCTCCCCGTCCGGCAACACAAAGGCCCCGTGCGCGGCTCTCCAGGGGCGTTCGCCGTATAAGCGCATAAATTCCAGGCAGCAGCCATTACATGTACCCGTGTGCACGCCGGGGTCAGGTCGGGTCGCGTCCGGGTCGAGATATCCTCTACAAGTCATGGCAGGGCGGCAGTCGATCGCGCATTTTGTATGTAGTGTTGCCTAGGTTGCCTACCGCAGGCCACCCGCGAGGATACCGCCGTGGCGCCGCGGTCACCGAGGCCGCGGCGACCTACACTACTAAGTTCTTACTCCAGTCCTACACCAAGTCTTTACAGCGTTAGCATGTTTCACTCACCTTACGCAGTTCCGAGCGCTCTGCAAGATGCACTTGTTATTGCAGCTGCCGGCTGTCGCCCCGTGGCGCCCCGTCGGTGTCGGTGCAGCGGCCGCCCCAGCAGGGTTATATTCAGCTAAGAAAAGTCTACCGGGGGCGGCGCGCCCCGGGGCGTAGACTTTTCTTAACTGAATATAACACAGGGCCCTGCGAAACATGAAGCAAAAGTCTCAGAAGCAGAAACACTCGTTTGGTGCCATTCCGCCGACAGCAGCAGGTGGTCAGGTTGCTGAGCCCCAGAGGATGCATGAGGTCCCCGCTGAGGAAACTGGGGTTGGGGGGAATGGAGGGGGGGGGGGGGTAGCCTTTAATGAAAACTGGTGTTTGATTTGTGCCGTCCGGTGCCGGTCGGCAAGCAGAGGGCCTGGCGGGCAGCAGAGGCGTCTTGACGGCCAAGTAGTGAACGGCACCCAATCAGCAGCAGTGTTTGCTCTGCAGATTAGCACGGCCCGGGGAGGGAGGCGAGGGGGAGCGGACCCCGGAGGAAACGGGTGTCCGCAGGCCTGCCTGGCGGAGGTCGTGCAGGTCCTGGAAGGTCGGCCCGCGATAGGGTCAGCGGAAGGTCGCAGGGGTGACGTGACGTTCATCAGCGTGCCATTCACAAAATGTCGCAGAAAACGCCCCAGCCTTCGAGAAGGGAGTTAAGCTGAGCTGAGCCAACGACCTGCTCGGGAGGGATTTTATTTGGAAAGCTTCGGTGAGGTGTTCCCAGCAGTGATCCCCTCCGCCGCTTATCAGCCGCCGCGTGTCGCCTCGCCTATCGCCACACGTATGGTCGCACACGTCGATACGAATGTGGATCTGAAGTGGCGGCAGCGCCATATCAACCCCCCGGCAGGTAGGCCACCTGCACGCCACATGGCGCACCCAGCTCCGCTAAGCCCGTCCTAGCCGTCCAAAAAGGAATAAAACATAAAACAATACTGCGTCGGAGATGGTCAAAGGGCTACTGATGCAATGACTACATATCGTTAGTGGTTGCCATTACTAATAAAGCAATAAAGCACAAGCTGAAGTGCAGAAGAATGCGGGGAAGAAGAAAACGTAAATCACTATGCTTCAACATGGTGACTTCCGTTTTCTTGCTCCCCATATTCTTCTGCATTTCAGCTTTCCCGGAATGCTTTTTTATAAAATAAATATAGTGCTCAAGTATTTAACAGGTTCACTGAAAACTCTTTATATTAGATGCACCATCATCACAACAAGAATTTACCCCCTCTGATGGCAAAAGGGTTCCATTCTTTTTGCAATGATGGTACAAAACTCTAAATGGTTATGTTCTGGTTTTGTTTTCCAGTCTATGCATGACTATATATAATTACATAATTACAGTTAACAGTTGTGTGTTACAGAAGGAGAAATGAAGAGGAAGTCCTTGCGCTAGAACAGAAGTTGTAAAATAGGTTAAACTTTAAGTCTGCCTTGGTGAACTTTTGACAGTGAGGCTGAGGAATGGCTACATAGGGATCACAACCCTTTATCAAATTAGTTGCTCTAGAAGTTTGAAGTAACATTATCAAAAATATTTTCATAGGAATCAACGCATTTTTAAAACCAGAAGTTTAAAGTGGCATTATCCGCATTATTAAAGTATTTCCATGGGAATCTACGCATTTTTTTAAAAAAACTGCAAAATGGAAAACAATACAAAAGTAAGCAGATTTAAATTGGAGGTTCTGATGTTCATAAAAATACCACGGAGTGCAAACATATATAACTTATAATGCAAATATATGCAAATATATGCAAATATATGCAAATATATGCAAATACCCCGACAACAGCAAACACTTTCAACAGACCTGACAAGTTCCGAAGAATATAATGAAGTCGACGTAGGGCGTAGTCCAGTAGAGCGATCGGAAAAGTCAATTATCACAAAAGTCAATGCTCAATCCAAATGAAGCAAAGAACATGACTCTCATCTGCACGAGATGTGTCTCTACGCTAGTGAGGTTAGATCAAAACTTGCACGAGATCGAAAGAACGCAGCGCACCGCAACCAAAGACTTTTCAGTAAAGGCAAAGTGTAACGTAAATAAAAATACAATTATCAAAAGGCAACATTCAAGATAACGAAGACGACTTCAACCAGACTGAAACGACTCGTTCCGCGATAACCTTGACCTTGAATCTTCAAGTCCAGAACGGCTGGAGCTGAAATCTAACCCGACCACCCGACAGATGGCGCTGACGAGGACGTTAGAACAATGCATGCCCACCTGTAGTGCGAGAGAGACAAGGGATAGAGCAACAGACGGAGCCCTGAAACTTTCAGAAAGCGGGAGTGAGCAGGCCGTGCGCACCTTTGGCTCGAGGGAACGAAAATAATGTTATGCTTTCGATCATACGCCTGCCTGGTGTGAGGATAGCAATCCTCCCACGAGAGCAACCCTTTTCCCTTATCGGCGACACGCGACGCGCGTGAGAAATACAAATACGATTCATCCCCGGAGCGGCGCGTGCGGCGGCAGGTGCGAGTAGAGGGGGGAGGAGAGGCGGGGGGAG
>NW_026267170.1:534297-539826 GCF_000697945.3 Frankliniella occidentalis | reverse complement strand
GGGCGGGCGGGGTGCCGAGGACAGCCCCGCCCCTTGCGCTGCCTTGCGCGACGGAGAGGGGTAGTTTGTTTGTAGTGCTCCTCGCCTCGCCTTGGAGGCTATCCGCAGGGGTGCGCCATCACGGTGTATGCCCAGGGATTTTCAGCCAAAGACTCCCAGGTGCAGCCCGCCCAGCCCCTCCCGCGGAGCCCCGCCCGCCCCACCTGGCGCAGGCATCAGCCGTCAACCCTTCCCCGGGGAGGTGCTGCCGGGGGTCAGGCAGGTGGAGGGATACGCGCGGCGCGGGCGGGGGGGGGGGATGCGTTACGGATCGTATCAGTGCAGGCGGGCGGCGGGGCCGAGGGCGAGCAGAGACAGCCCCCACAAATTAGGGTCAGCTCTTCGACAAAAGGCATTTTCTGCTCCCCATAGCGGACGCGCGAGACGGGCGCGTGGCCCTGCTGGAGAAATGGTGTCAAGGACGAGGACGAGCTGGCGGCTGCCGCGGACCGCCCCTGCGGCCTGGACGGGGCGCCTCCCCGGGCCACGGTCTCTCTCTGAGCCTACCTGACGATGGAGACGACGAGCACCACGACGACGGCCCCTTTATAACTCGCGGCACGCGCAGACACCACCCTTCGCCGCCAGGGGCGCTAGCTGGTGCTCCACTTGCCTTACCTCCCTCATGTTGATGCCTTCTATGCGGCAGGCAGAGTTTGATGATTGATTAGTGTTGGTGTTGTTATTTGCTTGGTCGTGCAATCTGGAAGGGCGCCACTGCTGTACGTTATTTGAAGTGAAATTGTGACACTTCCGATGCGCCGTTGAAAGGGTTTGATTGTGTCGACAGGGTGATACATAACCCTTTGTTTGCGTCATCTCTGTTTGAAGAGTCTTGGTTGGGTTCTTGGTTAAGAATGGCATGTCCCCAGTTGAAGAAGCAATGTGTTTCACCGAAACCACGGACATCGTCGCAACATGCCGGAGATCAGCCCCAAGAACTGGTATGTGTTATCACACTAAGACCGGGGTTAAGGACGCAGCGGACGGGGGAGCGCGCAATAAGTGTAGTAACATAACCTCTTCAGTTTGGTGGACATACTGAGCCGCCCAGTTGTTTCGCATCGTTCACACAGTCGGGGACTAAAACGAACTAACGAGCACTGCGTTTCTAAATTATTACATTTGTCGATAATTGTGTCAACTGCCTTAAGGGGCGGAGGAGGGGGGAGGGGGTTATGGCAACAATGTGAGCGTCGTGTGGATACTCACTCACGCAGAGTGTGTGTGTGTGGCGCAATCGTGTCCTTTCAAGTGAACTATTTCGCTTCCAGCCAGAAATTCGTATTTCTAACAGAAGGTCAAGGAGGTCAAGGGCCTAGATAGAGCAAGGATTTTTTCCTATTATTTCAAGAGAGTTTTCTACGTTTTAAGTGTTAAGAATTTATTGTCTTACGGACGTTCCCTTCAAACGTAGAAAATCCCCTCACCCAACGGAACACTTCCCGAGGGTTGTTTTAAGCACACGTCGTTGTTCGCAGGCGCTGTGGACTCTGCCCAAGGGACCGCTGCTTCGCGTGCTCTCCCATCTGAAGCCGAATGACCTGGGCGCCGCCGGGCGGGCGTACCCGCGCCTGGCCGAGCTGACCAGGGCGCACAGGTCGCTGTGGCTGGGGGCACACTACTTCTACGAACTCCAAATCCACCTCATTGATGACCTGGTGGAACTATTGCAGCGCGCGCTGCCCACCGTGGACAAGTTGTATTTCGACAACCGCTGCGGCTGCTGCACTTACGAAGACAACGGAAACGATTGGGCCGAGCATAACAGCCGAAGACTTGATTCCGGGTATGTTGTCGTCGTGCCTTGCGTACAGTGACGGTGACGTGACAGTGTCACAGTTCTAATATTGAACGATTTCTCTACTCGCAGTTTTTTGGAGGTGGATGCCAATGTCACCGCGCTTAGCGTTTCAGGACCTGGTGATGGCTGCACCGCAATTATCGACCTGCTGGCGCCGAGACTCAAGTATCTGCAATTCGCAAAGAGTGAGTTGGGAATGGACGATCTCTCTATTCTTTTGCGAAAGGCTTGCTGCCTGGAGACTCTTAGCTTCGAGGTGCAGCTCTTGTGTCGCGAGTGGCCGCAGGTGAGTGTGTGCGCCTGGAGGTAGGCAGCCCCTTGGGCCCCCGACATGACCATGGACATGACTCTGTCCGCAGGACTTGGTGCTGCCCAGCCTGCGCGCCGTAGAGTTCCACATCCGCGACTCCCAGGAAGATGATCCCACATTCGACGCCATTGGGTCGCTGTTCGGAGCACACAGGTAAGGTAGCATATTCATGTTCACAACCACACACCTGGACCTGGACGGCGACGTTTAACTCTTTAAATGTGTTTGCAGCGGGCAGCTGCGCAGTGTGACGCTGAGGACGGTGGGTCTGGAGCCCGTGGTGGATGTGGACACTTGGCCGAGCGACCTCGACCAGCTGAGCATCGTGGGCACCCCGAGGGCCGTGGACGAGTACCTGCAGGGAATGCAAAGGCTCAAGCAGCTCCGAGTGACCCTGAAGTACGGCCGGAAGTACGGCGTGGTGCAACAGGTAAGCATAGGCCTGCTCCTGGTCGCTCAGGCACTGTGTGCTGCTCCATAACCGCTCCCTGACATGTCGTTCGCAGTGGGACAAGTTCTTGGACTACTCCTTCCAACGACGCCTCGGACTGCAACGCCTCGAGCTCGTGCGCTGTCGCATCGCCACTGCGGCTGACCTGCTGGCGGGCGGGCTCGGCGGCCTCGAGGCGCTCGTCGTGCTGCTGACGAGCTCACCGACGGCGGAGTTGTTCCAGAGCGTCAACGACCCCGCCACAATCCCTGCCCTCAACATGCTGGTTGTCTCATCTAGTTGCACGGCCCGTTCAGAGTTGAGCAGCCACACATGTTCGTGTAGGAGGAGTGAAGGTGAGACCTCGTCCTGCCTTGTCTCTATCAGGTGGCTGACTGTCCCCGCGAAACAACTTGTAGTTATGCTGTACCGCATTCGTTTGGCCCGGGCCTTGGGTAAGGCGCCGTCGTCAGGGCGGTTCAGTATACAGGGTGGTCCAGACCCCTTCCTTTATTTTGCTTATATTGTACCGCATGCAGGCGTACGGGTTGGCTTGCCTGGCTTGCCTACCGTCGCTCACTGTGGCGCCTTACGGCCCCGTCCCCGTGCGAGTATGCAACCCGTCCGCCCGCCTGCATGCGGTACAGTATAAGCAATAAAGGAAGGGGTCTGTGGACCACCCTATGTACAGCTACAGAAGTGCGCAGGGGTAACCAGCCACGGAGCTTGAGACAACCATCCTCTGTTCGCAGAAAACAACGCCCGGATGGTCACGGTGCTCCAGCGCGTGGTGCGGGACGCCCCTGTGGCGTCGCTCCACGTGTGTGTTCGACTGTGTCAAGTCTTCACGGCCAGATCCAAGTTCGTCCTGTTGTTCAGGCACTCCCCGACTGAGTTGGAGTGTTCCCTGTGCGCCGAGGCTACCACCGCCATACGTGAGCTAAGACTTGAACCTAGTACAACTCAAGTTGAACGTGTTCAAGTGATGTAAGCCAACCGCCATGTCCTTTAAAGTTCCAGTGCTGTATCCATCCCCTATCGCACGCCAATTTGATATTCTGTTTACGTTTCAGTGGGTAACATTTCTACCCAAAATAAATATTTTTTTTTTTTTAAATTTGATTTTAAATTTGAAACAAGTACTGGTTACTATTTTTAGAGGTGCGCCGAGACCCGGGTGTCAGGGCTGCGCGGCCTGCGCGACACACCAGAGAGAAAGAGAGCGCTTATGGGGGCAATAAAACCGTGCCGGGTCCGCTGGGCTCAGAGCTGCATCGGCCCGGACCCCCGTGCATAAGCGCGCTGGCGACTTCTCTTCTGCGCGCCTATTGGCAAGGAAGGGCGGCGGTGGGGGAGGGACACCTCCGCGAAGTCCAGCGGAGGTCTCTCTCCCGCTCCCGCCCCGACTCAGTGGTGCGACAAAGACAACGAACACCGCCACCACTCGGAGGCGGCCGCGCGCGATTCTTTTGAGTTGCCGTAGAGCAGGGCTACCTGACTCGAGCCGGGTGCAGCAGGCGACGGGTCCAGCCGGGCCTTTGTCCATCGGGCCGAGCCGAGCCGGGGTGCCCCATCGTCCCTTATGCGGCCCAGGGATCTCACAAACCACGAAGTGCAGCCGAAGCGCTGCCGATCGCCGCTCGGTCGCGACCGCTGGTTCTCGACACGTGCGGAACGCGCCTCACCTCGCCCCATTGTAGAGGGCCTCCATCGGCGCTCTCTTTCTCTCTGCGACACACCAGGAGCCTTGCGGATGGACCGAGTATAGGCAAGGCCTACCGTTGTGTCTAGCCCCGAGACACGCCGTGCACTTTAAAATCTTTGCGGTCTACGAAACCGTTACCAGCAAGGGGCCGTGTGTGCTGACCCTTCCCTCACCCGGGCCACGCGTGTCACTAGAGCACGCGCCGCAGATTCGCACTCGCAGCCGCGTCCATTATATTGGCCATGTCGCGCGCCGCGACCCGATTTCTGGGAAATGGGTCAGGACGGAAGGCGCGGCGGGGGCGGCGGGGGCGGCCGCGAAGAAAAGGAAAGAGCCGCGCGGCAAAAGGACGTCCAATTTCATCCAAGGCCGACTCTGTGAGAGACAAAAGGGGGGAAGCGCGCGCGACCTCGACACGAAAACCTACCCCACCTCAGCAGCTCCGCTCGGCCTGTCCCTCCGGTAGCCAGCGGGCGCACAAAGAAGTGCATAGTAGGGCTGCTTTTGTCGGGGGGCTCTGCTGGCTGGCTCATTCGGACACGCCACATCGAGAGGGGGGCCCTCCGGGCCGCCACGCGCAGAGCAGAGCAAGCAGAGCTGATGCTTTCATTACATTATTTTGTATCTGGGTCATGCGGAGAGTAAAAATGTGTCATCGCTGCTACTGAAACCGTGACGCACCGGCCGAGAAAATAAACAATAACAGGAGACTCGAGAAAAAGATAGTGTGTGTACCGAATTCGTTTAGCCGCGACCAAACGACTACCTTTACGTATGTGTGCCCTACCGCCAAAGTCCGCTTTCATCCAGAATTCAAGTTGTGTGCTTAAAGCTCACTCAGTGTATTGCATGGTCTATATGCGAATGCAACGTACATTCAGAAAACCATTTGATTCGGGGAACAAAAACGAAAGCCAAGGAAAGTTTTCTTCTATAAAATAAATTTTGATCGCCCTGATTTAGTCATGTAGATAGAGGTGTGGTCGGCTCGATGATATTTTTGTTTGCCTGATCATATTGTGTTTATAATTCTCGATCAAATGCTTATTTGGCTTGAGGGAGTAAATTTTCATTGATAAGCGCGAGCATCGCACATTAGCGGCGGCAGCGTGAAGGCCGCGTGGCGCACTTCTGTTTAACCTACATTCCGTCGCGCCCATTGAGGGGGTTGCTTTTGTTGACGTCCCCGGCGGTGCCACCGGCATGCTTGCGGGGCGCACGCTGTGGGGCCCAGCCCCCCC
>NW_026267170.1:521078-525092 GCF_000697945.3 Frankliniella occidentalis | reverse complement strand
AAGATACCCTGAAATTTGCAGACCTCTAGCTCATCTCCTTCCTCTTACACGGACGACGGACAGACAGACGGACGGACGGACGGACACGAGAGCGGTTGCATAAGCCCGCTTTAATGCTTTTTTAAAAGCAGAAGGGCGGGCTAAAAAGAATGCCGAACAACTTCACAGAATGAATATACCAGGTGGCTGATTCACGCCGCGCACTTTCGTAGTTGCACTGTACCGCATGCACGGGTGCGGACGGGTTTGCGGACTCGCACGGGGCTATAAGGAGCCTTGGGCTGCGAGCATAGGCAAACCCGCCCGCACCCGTGCATGCGGTACAGTATAACTACGAAAGTGCGCGGCGTGAATCAGCCACTTGGTAGGATGCCGTTTCGATATCTGACGCACGGCGGGATTGTCTCTCCTTTCCACCATATCCCTGGGGGGAAGAGTGACCGCGGCTGTGAGGTGGAAAGGGATGATGATTGGCGGGATCTGGCGGGTAGCCGTGCGCCTCGGCATGCGGGGCGACAGACGCAACTTCCGTTCTGCCAATAAGCTCGGCCCGCCCGGCCCCGCCGAATAATCAGCCACCATGGCGTGTTTGGCTGGGTGGCCAGCGGTGAAGTCACCCGCAGGGAGAGCAGAGCGACGCAAGTCCGGCGCGCCGCTCCGCGAGTTACGGCGCCGTCGCCGAAAAGTCGGTGAAGTCATCGCGGCTGGAGGCGCGGCGCGCGGCGCGGCGGCGCTGATCGCGTGCGAATAATGGACGCGGCCCGCCGCGGAGCCGCGCCACAAATCTGTGATTTTCTGCTGCTGCTTCTGCGTGCTTCCGAGCGGCCGCGCCCCGCACTGCTCACCGACCGAGGAGCTGGAAAAAAAGGAAGCTACCGTGAAATGTTTTTAATGAAATGGTATTTCAAATTAAAACAAAGGGATGTTTTCTTCAACCAGAATGATGATGATATGGATACCAGGGCTGCCTTGCTACCTACTATTAATGCGTAGCTGCCTCCCCAGCCTCTCTCCCGAATTCCTCCGTCCGGGTCGCGGTCGGGCCGCCCGTCTGCCGGAGCTGAGCCCCGGGAGGGAAGGCGTGGGAGGAGCAAAGAGGGCTGAGGAGGCTGCTTCTGAAGAAGTTGGCCGACAAGAAGAAAACATTTCCGGGGTACAGTAGTGATTTTTCGTGTGTTGAAGGTCATAGAAATTGTGTGTCTGGAAATTTGCGAAAAGGTAAAACTCGTTTACGAGTTACGGGGATAAATGGCAATCAAGCCCTGCCACGAGTATGTGCGCGAATAAACGCGCTGTTAAAATCCTACGAAAGGATTTGAACAGTGCGTGGAAATGATGGAAATTAGCAGCACGTTGTCGACATGACAGTGTATTCGCCGGACTTGCCCCCCGGAGCCCGTCCCTGGCGTGCCACGCCGGCGCACCGGCCGGGCCGCCGAGGCTGCCGCGGCTTCGGGCGGGACCTGTAATTGTGGCTGTGTAGTGGGTGGGAGTGGGTGGACCAGGAGCCCGCCGGCTGCAGAGCCCAATTCAAGGCTCCGCCGCTCGCTGCCACGCCCCGCCGCGCCCGCCGCGCCCCTCCGCGGCTCTGTGCCGTACCGGCTAGCGGCCGATGATCCCCGGGCGGGCAGCAGCATCTCGTAGATCTCCTCTCCACGTGGAGCCTGGCACTGGCCGCCTCCTGGCGCGGCGGGGCGGGGCGGGGCGGGGCGGTTTCGTACAGTCGGCACCGCCCGCCCGATATCGATGTCTCGATGATCACCTCGGCCCGTAAGGTGCGACCGACGATGACCGCCGGGCATTATCGCCTCTCTTTATTACATTTTTTAATTCTTTCCCTCCCGGCTGACGAAAGCGACTAAACAAACAATTATCTGAACACGGGGTGCGTGAACTGCAGAAAAAACTGAGGGCCTCGGTTTATACTGCGTTTTAATGTGGGGCAACCTGTCAGGAAGGGTGGCAAATGAGGGCGGGCGTCCAGCTCATCCGCAGCACGAAAAGAAATTAAGTGCTTAAGTTACTACTTTTTGTGTTTCAAAAAACTTACGAAATCATACTGTGACTTCTGTACTATACTCTGCGACTATGTTACGCTACGTATTACAGTTAACGACCCCCAGTGTGAACATCAGAACAGAAAACTGGGACTTCCCTGTAATTGAATAAGGGGCGTAACCGTCCTGCTCAGCTTACCCAACCACGATATTCTGTACAACTTCGACCAGCCACCACGCTTATTGACGGCGTTTGACCAGTATTTCAGAAGACTGTCCAATTTGCTTCGCATTAAATCATGTTTTTAATTACTTAAGCGTTTTTGACCAAATTTTCCATGTACCAGAAATTTCACCCCATTCTCATTCCAACTAGAGCTAATTCTTCTCTTCGTCTCCAACAATGTTGTTGGAAGCGCGTGGCGTGGCGTGGCTGGCCGCAGCGATGAGCTATCTCTCTCCCTCCTGCAATGAAATATTGACGCGGTCAAAGCGGCATATTAAAAACAAACGACCGTGTGGTGAGGTGGCGACAGTAACGCCCAGGGCGACGGCTCGTGCACCTGCTGCCTGCCGACCAATGGGCAACGGTCGGCATAATGACTTAGTTTGGAACGGTCGAACCGAGGTGTTTAGACCGAATTTGATGGTTTGGAAGAAGAACTCGGAGGAACTTGATCTTAGTCGGAGGGCGAAACTTCTTGGTACTTGTACATCAATACTGCAGCCAACAAACCTTGAAAAAGGCAAAGCATTTTCATTTGCCGATGGGATGAGCTCTCTTGCATACCCCATCGTGCCAGACGACGACAGCCGCAAGCCCAAATCTATCGGCGATGTGCTATATGCGGCTTTGTAATCGCTGGACAGACGACAGACTAAGGGCAGGTGTATCGATGGAGGGCTTTCTGTAGAGCCCCCGACGGTTGGAGTATCTCCGCTCGAAAGCCCGACGCGGCCGCTGCAGCAGCGCGCTCCCACCCGCCGGCGGAGGATCGCTCAAGCTGCGCGCCGAGGCCGTGGGGGTGGATGCAGTGCCAACTCCCCCCGCCAGGGGCGGCACCAGGCGGGCAGCGAGCGATGGCGCGTAAAAACGAACGTGCGCGCCCCGCAGGCCCCGCAGGCTCCGCCGGCCAGCGCGCCGCAGTATGGCAGTTTTGTTGCATAGATTCTCGCTGGAGCGAAATGACTGTGGACGGCCGTTTGAGTCGGAGCCAAGCAGAGGGGACGGGCACGCCCGGGCATGCCCCGCTCGGGATATCCTAGGATATCCGCCGATCTGATTTTGTTTTGCTCTAATGCAGATTCCAGCGGGAAGTACTGAGCCCATAATCATAGCCTTATCGCCGTTGCGCAGCGGGGCGTGGCTGGCGGGGCGGGAAGGGAAGGGAAGGGGCGGCGGGGAAGGACCAAGACCGAGGGGCCGACCCGAGGCCTCAACGGGCGGGTGGGGCCGGGCGGCTGGGCGCGAGCGCGCCCGGGGCGTACGTCGCACTTGAGAAACGGTGAAGGCAAGCAATGTGTAGTGAGGTTGTATGTGCGTCCCGCCGAGCCCGGCCCCCGGACAGTCCCGGTCCGAACGGACAGGTGCCGCCCGAGGCGGGGCGGCGGGCTCGACCTACTCGATGTCGCCTGGTGTCGAATATCTAACGCGGATGTCTCCCGGGATAAGTGAGGGTAGCGGCGCAGTGGCGGCGGCCGCAGGTTTGAGAGCAGTTTTGCCGCGCAGTGTATGTGTATCGCCGCGGATTGCGGTTTACGCTGCGGGCCGCGCACGTGCCCCCCCCCCCCGGGGCTTGCAGCCAGGCCCCGCCGAGCTGCTGCTGCACCGATGAGTCAGCCTCCGTAGCGGTTATTAGCCTCGGCGAGCTCCATGAGCTGCAGCTCCGCGCAGGACGAAGGGCGCGGGGTAGGGCCGACGGGGGCCTTGAGACACGGAGTATCGCCGGGCTGGCCGCCCTTGATCTGGGCAAGATGCCGAGGCACTCCTGTAAAGATATTCCGTGAGCCCTCCCCC
>NW_026267170.1:515933-517308 GCF_000697945.3 Frankliniella occidentalis | reverse complement strand
TCTCTCTCTCTCTCTCACTCTCTCTCTCTCTCCCTCCCTCCCTCTCTGCCTCCCTCCCCCTGTCCCTCCTGTACTCCCGGGCCCACGAATCTCGCTCTCCCCACCTCGCACCCACCTCGAGCTAGCGCTACCGCTCCCGCCTGACGGACGTGGGACGTGTGATAGGCACCTGACCGATTAGCTTCGTAACTCACATTCCGGACCAGGCATCTGAACGGGAGAGGAGTGGGGAGAGAGAGGGGACGGGGCGTAGAGGGGGGAGGATAGGAACGAAAAAATATAGGTAGACACGAGAGCAGGGGGGAGGGGTTGATTGAAATCTTAGGGATTATTTACAGGAATAGCTGTTCGAACTGGGAGCAAACTCGTTCTCCGACCGGTGTTTTGGTGACTCAACAGTACTCGCAAAGCTCTCCAGCCACACGCGCGCGCGCACTAACACACACCAAATAATAAACACCCAATGTCTAATTCGGGGTCGATTCTTATCGGGGGTTCGTTACTAACGCCAGGAGGGTTACGGAACAAAACACCTATCGGTCGCGCGGGGCGAATCAAGGGGTGATTCACCCATGAGACTAAAAGAGAGGAACAGAGAGAGGGGGGACGTCGATACAAAAAATAATAATAAAAGAAAGGAGAAAGAAGGTGGAGGCGAAGGGGGTACCGAGGGAAGAGGTGGGGGCACTTTCATCGTGAGTCATACTTCGCTAGAAGCAAAGAGGGGAGAGGGGGGAGGGTGTATATGGCCGAGGAGAGGGGCAAGGGGGAGGGCGAAGGAGGCTGGGTGCCCCGAAGGGTCCGAGCTCTGGTCCGAGGCACGAAGTGGGTGCCAGGAGTAAGCAACACGATACCGAGCAACAGATTTTATTTTTGACGTAAGTCCGACGGCTGCTGAGCAGGGCCGCGGTTTATGTACCTGGAGAGACAAGCAGTAACAACACAATCGGAACGACTCGGGCTCAGGTCGGGCCACAAAACCAGTGATGGCCTTTTCATTCAATTGAACGGATTTAGAGGTGGGCGCAGTTGTGAGACAGCTTCGCAGCTGGAAAAGATATAACTTACTGAGAAACACAAAAATGTTATGTGTCACGGAACTGGCCCACTTAACCTGTAACTAGCAGCAGCTAACCGTGACAAAATTCAAGATTTAATGCACTCTTTCTTCCTAAATGGAATCGTTTATGTGATACCAACTCTGCTCCGTTTGGAAAAATTAATATTAACAAATCTGATGATTTGAATACCTCAATAATACGTCTGGCAACGCTGACACGGCAGGAGCCGTTCGGTGGCCCTCTTTTTCATCCTGCCCGCGGAGAGGCGAAAGAGAGAGGGGGAGAGAGAGAGAGGAAGAGAGAGAGGGAGAGAG
>NW_026267170.1:509841-515883 GCF_000697945.3 Frankliniella occidentalis | reverse complement strand
GCTTTCAACCCTGACCCCCCGGCCCCCCAGCAGCAACGACCTTGCACATTTCGGGGGATCTCCGCTTGTACTAATAGGTTAGCCTACTGACCACCACGGTGGCGCGAGTGTCCTTCGAGGTGTCTTTTCTCCCCGAACTTCTGGGGGAGTCGATATAAAATGAAGGGGGCCACTGTAAAATGTTACAAATAACCTTGATTGAAACGCGATCTATTTTCTATACGATTCTCTGTATTTCTTTTTCTGAAAAGTTTTCGACTGTTTGCCATATTGCTTCAAACGGGACAGCAGCACCCGGCTCAGTCACATTTCGGTCTGAGAGCGCTCGCTATTAGCATTTCCTCAACGGCAGCCTGCCCCGGGCGCTGTGCCGGGGGGGGGGGCACAGGTGCCCGCAATACACCCCCTTACGCCCTCGCAGCCGACGGGCTCAGGAGGTGCTCTGCTCACCCCAGACGCACCCTCCCGATGAAGCGCACAAGGGTATCACTTTGCTTTGGGGCTGTAGGTTTCCACCACCAACCTGTGGTGTTATTTTTCCAGCATCTGTAACGTATGTTTGAATCTATCGTGACGCCACCATCCTTGTCCTCCTCAGCGGCAGCACGCTGCCGAGTCATTCCGGCCACCCGCCCTGCCCCCGCTGCTGCTGCCCAGTCCGCATATTGAAATCTCACTCCGGCCAGACCGGCGGACTGAACAGGCAGCCAATCAACGTGCTGATGAATAATGTAGGCCCCAACACACCACTTCGGCCCCCGCCAACCACCCGCACGTCGCCCCAACCCGTTCGCCCCATCCCCCCGCCGCCACACAACTTTAACATTTCCGTCGGGTCAATAACAAATTTTTTCCACCGTGTTTTTACGTATTGTTTCTGGGTTGTCAGGAAAATATGGAAAATGCCGGAAAATTAGGGTGAACGATTAAGGAAAAGAGGCTTCAGGTGCGATAATTTCCTTGCTGCCCGCGAGACGGAGAGCCCCACGTTAGAGTGGTCGAGTGCCCTTCTGAGCCCAGCGTTTTGTCACTGGGCACTTTTCTGAAAAGTCCAGGAAAAACTGCACCGGAAACCCAAGTGTTTTTGTATACAAAGAGGCACGAGAATGTGAATTTCAAGGAAACTTCAAACCTTTCTTTCACACACCTACAAGTGTGCGACGTTCACACATTTGCGTTTCTAGTGCGTCTTTTCTGCCAGGATTTTGTCAGGAAAATGTAAGGAAATTTGACAGTCTGGATTCCGTTGCAACCGGTTGAACGCGAATAATTTCTTGGCGGTGTGTTTTTTGTGTGTACCGTTTTCCCCTTGGCCGCGCTCGCGGAGCAGTCGGGGGGCGGAAAGCTCCTGGGCAGTAGCGGCTGTGCACTCGCATTGTTGGTCTGGAGATTAATTGTTTCCGAGTGGTTTGGAGAGTCGAGTTGGCCCGCTTCCCCTTCCCTTTTGCTCTCACCCCTCCCCTCCCCCCTCTTACAGACACATTGTTGGCGGGCGCACCTGTCCCGAACTATCTCGCGCCCCCGCAGCGCCTGGCAGCGCCTGGCAGCGCCCCTGCTCGCCGCTCCAGACCCTCCAGACGCATACATCGTGGTAATGAAGCACTTTCTTGTCACGTGCGCTCACTGCGCTGCCCTGGCGCTGCCCGCGGCGCTGAGGCTCCGAGAAGCGGGCTATTTGAATATCCTTATCACTACCGTGCTGACCGGCCCAGAACACTGAGAGGTTGGCTCGATTTATCACCTCTCGGACCGCACCCGGCGGGGGGGAGAGGCCAAAGGGTGCGTCTTGCGCCTGCCCCGACATCAAAAACAATTAAAAATTCGTCAAGAGGGAACTCACTTTAAGGAAGGCGTATATGATTTGCATTTGGACTGCTCACCGACTCGGCGGGGCGCGCGTTCCGGTGCAGCACACATCGGCCGGGGGAGCTGCCGTTGTGTTGGTCAGTCTGCAATTAACTAATTCGTGCGCCTTCCCTTTCCTGATGAGCGTTTTCTGAAAGGTGATTAGTGCGGCTCGTAATTAGCTGCTCCGCGTTGCCACAAGGGCTTTCGCACTCGCCGCCCGCGCCTATAGTCCTGATGGTCTTGAACATGCGATTACACAGTGTTTCAGTTGTCTTGTATGGTCGGTTTTATTCTTCCTCGTTCAAACACCTCGAGAGATTCATCTCTTTATCTTTGTGCCGCCTGGTCAGCCCTTGCGAAATCTTCTGTCTCTGCGGTGTCCCAAGACTGTTTGCAGTCGCTTCGGACCCCTCCTCCCCGCCCACCCACGCTAGACGGGAGGTCCTCAACCCCTTCCCGTGAGGAGGGCGGCGCCTCTGCTCCGGGGCGGGTGGAGGCGGCGGCGGCGTGACTTTTGGCAGGCGTGCGATTGCGAGCGGCTTGCACTTACCTGCGGCAGGTAAACAGCGCTACATACACCTCAGGAAATGATTCCGCGAGCGTGCGAACCTTTATGATGAGAGAGCGGACACCTTATCTGGCAGAGTGTGCGCAAACACGACAACAACATGACATCCCGCACTAGTTTATGTTGTTAGCTCAGGACGAGCTGCCCCCCCCCTCCCTATCTCTCTCTCTCTCTCTCACTCTTACATACACCTGCCTACCTTAGCCTACTAGGCGAGAGGGTCGTCCAGGTTGTTGACAACGCCTTCGCTTATCACCCCAGTTTTGTTGTTGTTTTGTTTCAAAATCACCCCGACCGCACTATTATTCGTGATGTGCGGCGTTAATCCCGCCCAGTTATTGGGCTGGGGGGATAGATCGCCCGATAGGGGGCCGGCCCGGCGCGCGCGGCGGGCGCCTGGCTGCGCCTGCTGCAGGCGTGTGCTCCGGGCCGCGCCGCGCCCCGCCTCGTCTTTTAGCACCCTCATGTCAATTCCGGTCGTACCTGTTGTACCTGTCGCACCCTCTCGAGCCGGGACCCGCAGTCTGGAATGGATGGATGGGAAGGATTGTTTGTCTGCCATTAATTTGTTGTACGGTTGGCTGAGGGGGGAGGGAGGCTCCTCTCGGCGTGGGAAAGTGATTGACGCCTGCCGGGCCGGCCCTCGTCGTCACCTCGCTGCTGTAGCGCCGGGCTGCGCCAGGCGGGGGCCCGGGGAAGGGGTGAGGAGCGGCTTGGAGGCCGGGGCGGCCGACAGCGAGAGTGATCCGCTGCAGGTGGTTTGGATGGATGTCGCTGCTGTGGGCGGGCCGCCGGGCAGCACCTGCTCGCTGCGCCCGAGAGGTAGGCAGGCCCGCTGGCTGGCCCGTGGTCCTTGGTGGGTCCATTCCATGGGCCGCTTGTACAAGGGGCAGCGGCGCACCTGTGGCCTGCCTGTGGCTGGCAGTGATAAGTCACGGACTGTCCCGCCCCGCCTGGCCCCATGGCCTGGCCCCCGCCCCCGCACTGCGATAGCCATCCGGACCCCATACGGGGCCGCACTAAGCAAATAACAACACAACGCCCCTGGGGGCTGCGCACGGTCCTCCCGAAGCCCCATCGTGACCGAAGACGAGATGAATGTATGCCTAAATGTGGCCGATAGCCCCGGCGGGGCGCGCCGAGTATCGAACTGTTTTAATTGCTGAGCGCGCTTCTCGCGACACGGCCAGCGACACGCCCTTGACAACTTCCTCGGGCTGCAGGAGGAGGAGGTGCCGTGGCTGCGGCCCAGCGGTGGTGAAACGGGCCAGGTGTATCGGCATCGCCCGGGGATGGAACGCCCCGAAACGTACGAGTCGGAGGCGGGGCGGGGCGGGGCGGGGCGGTTTCGTACAGTCGGCACCGCCCGCCCGATATCGATGTCTCGATGATCACCTCGGCCCGTAAGGTGCGACCGACGATGACCGCCGGGCATTATCGCCTCTCTTTATTACATTTTTTAATTCTTTCCCTCCCGGCTGACGAAAGCGACTAAACAAACAATTATCTGAACACGGGGTGCGTGAACTGCAGAAAAAACTGAGGGCCTCGGTTTATACTGCGTTTTAATGTGGGGCAACCTGTCAGGAAGGGTGGCAAATGAGGGCGGGCGTCCAGCTCATCCGCAGCACGATTAGAAATTAAGTCCTTGAGTTACTTTTTGTGTTTCAAAAAACTTACGAAATCATACTCTGACTGCTGTACTATACTGTGACTATGTTACGCTACGCATTACAGTTAACAACCCCCAGTGTGAACATCGTAACAGAAAACTGGGACTTCCCTGTAATTGAATAAGGGGCGTAACCGTCCTGCTCAGCTTACCCAACCACGATATTCTGTACAACTTCGACCAGCCACCACGCTTATTGACGGCGTTTGACCAGTATTTCAGAAGACTGTCCAATTTGCTTCGCATTAAATCATGTTTTTAATTACTTAAGCGTTTTTGACCAAATTTTCCATGTACCAGAAATTTCACCCCATTCTCATTCCAACTAGAGCTAATTCTTCTCTTCGTCTCCAACAATGTTGCTGGAAGCGCGTGGCATGGCTGGCCGCAGCGATGAGCTATCTCTCTCCCTCCTGCAATGAAATATTGACGCGGTCAAAGCGGCATATTAAAAACAAACGACCGTGTGGTGAGGTGGCGACAGTAACGCCCAGGGCGACGGCTCGTGCACCTGCTGCCTGCCGACCAATGGGCAACGGTCGGCATAATGACTTAGTTTGGAACGGTCGAACCGAGGTGTTTAGACCGAATTTGATGGTTTGGAATAAGAACTCGGAGGAACTTGATTTTAATCGGAGGGCGAAACTTCTTGGTACTTGTACATCAATACTGCAGCCAACAAACCTTGAAAAAGGCAAAGCATTTTCATTTGCCGATGGGATGAGCTCTCTTGCATACCCCATCGTGCCAGACGACGACAGCCGCAAGCCCAAATCTATCGGCGATGTGCTATATGCGGCTTTGTAATCGCTGGACAGACGACAGACTAAGGGCAGGTGTATCGATGGAGGGCTTTCTGTAGAGCCCCCGACGGTTGGAGTATCTCCGCTCGAAAGCCCGACGCGGCCGCTGCAGCAGCGCGCTCCCACCCGCCGGCGGAGGATCGCTCAAGCTGCGCGCCGAGGCCGAGGGGGTGGATGCAGTGCCAGCTCCCCCCGCCAGGGGCGGCACCAGGCGGGGAGCGAGCGATGGCGCGTAAAAACGAACTTGCGCGCCCCGCAGGCTCCGCCGGCCAGCGCGCCGCAGTATGGCAGTTTTGTTGCATAGATTCTCGCTGGAGCGAAATGACTGTGGACGGCCGTTTGAGTCGGAGCCAAGCAGAGGGGACGGGCACGCCCGGGCATGCCCCGCTCGGGATATCCTAGGATATCCGCCGATCTGATTTTGTTTTGCTCTAATGCAGATTCCAGCGGGAAGTACTGAGCCCATAATCATAGCCTTATCGCCGTTGCGCAGCGGGGCGTGGCTGGCGGGGCGGGAAGGGAAGGGAAGGGGCGGCGGGGAAGGACCAAGACCGAGGGGCCGACCCGAGGCCTCAACGGGCGGGTGGGGCCGGGCGGCTGGGCGCGAGCGCGCCCGGGGCGTACGTCGCACTTGAGAAACGGTGAAGGCAAGCAATGTGTAGTGAGGTTGTATGTGCGTCCCGCCGAGCCCGGCCCCCGGACAGTCCCGGTCCGAACGGACAGGTGCCGCCCGAGGCGGGGCGGCGGGCTCGACCTACTCGATGTCGCCTGGTGTCGAATATCTACCGCGGATGTCTCCCGGGATAAGTGAGGGTAGCGGCAGTGGCGGCGGCCGCAGGTTTGAGAGCAGTTTTGCCGCGCAGTGTATGTGTATCGCCGCGGATTGCGGTTTACGCTGCGGGCCGCGCACGTGCCCCCCCCCCCCGGGGCTTGCAGCCAGGCCCCGCCGAGCTGCTGCTGCACCGATGAGTCAGCCTCCGTAGCGGTTATTAGCCTCGGCGAGCTCCATGAGCTGCAGCTCCGCGCAGGACGAAGGGCGCGGGGTAGGGCCGACGGGGGCCTTGAGACACGGAGTATCGCCGGGCTGGCCGCCCTTGATCTGGGCAAGATGCCGAGGCACTCCTGTAAAGATATTCCGTGAGCCCTCCCCC
>NW_026267170.1:499539-504741 GCF_000697945.3 Frankliniella occidentalis | reverse complement strand
AGAGAGAGAGAGAGAGAGAGAGAGAGAGAGAGAGAGAGAGAGAGAGAGCTGCTTTGGGATGGGCTTTAATTACTGGGATTGCCTTTGGCTTTATCTTCCACGGCTGCGTTACCGTGGCGTGTGCGTACCGATATCGATGAGGTGCGAGGAGGGCGAGGAGGAGGGCCGGGCTGTCATTATATCGCGCGAGAGCTGCTGATCCGATATCAGGCATAAAACACCCAGCGGCTCAGTCGATATTCTTATTCTCTGAATTTTTTTCCCTCCAACCTTCCCCTGCTCCCCACCCCCTCTTTTTCCCCACCTACGCACGCTCACTCAGTTATTATCAATGTATTTTTCATACCTTGCCGTATCCCAACTGGAATGGTCCACGAGCAGGCGGAGAGGAATATGGAAAGGCACTTTAGCGATAAATCTTTGGCGGTCGTTCGTCGCTGTCACTTACTGTCGCTACTCCTCCGTGACTGTGCCTCGGCGCGTCGTGGAGTCGGTCGCGGGGGGAATCCATCAGCGGCGCGCTCCCGGACACGTCCAGGACACCAGCGGGGCGCCCGACCCAACAGCAAGCCGACGGCCCAACGGGTCGTTGCAACATTTGCATTTTCGTTTCTTATCCGCGCCGAAGTCGTTGACAGCTGAAGAGCCCCCGCCCCGCCAGTGGCGAGAAGGAGGTAGGACCCCGAAAGTGACAAAGATGGGAAATTTACGATTCAGGTGGCGATCGTCGAGAGGGCATGGGAGCCGGGCTCTCGCCGGGCTGGAGGACCACAGGAGTGACTTTGGACGGAAGCCAAACGTTTTGTATTTTCACCGCAAGAGCGCGTTGTGATCACCCCATAAGGTCCGGTGTGGGAGGGACAAGCCGGGAATCGTAATGAGACTTGCCTTTAAACTGCGTTGGCATTTTTGTTATGACTGTCACATAACTGAACAAAAATTTCGGGGTAAGCCCCTTATTTAAAAATACATCTGTGTATGTGCTTTACCTTAGGTAACGTCACAAGGAAGAGTACTATGGTAAGTTCGAGGAGTCCCCAAATGTGGTCTGCCGGTGTATACATGATGTAGGCTTCTCGGTTTTCCTGAGTTTTCCTTGGGTTTCCCTAGTCATCTAGAGGTTTTCTTGGTTTTCTTACGTTTTATTCGGTCTTCCTGAGTTTTCTTTGGTTATCTTCAGAAATTTCAAGGCTTTATGAGGTTTTCTTCGATTTTCACTTGGTTTTCCTGGGTATTCTCTTGGTCTTCTTTGATATTATCTTGGTCTTCCTGGATTTCAATTGCCTATTTTTTCCTGGTATTCCCACAACTTTCCTGGTTTTCCTAGAATTTTTCTGGTCTTCCGACGAATTTCTCAGTCTTCCCCTGATTAAAGCGGTCTTCCCTGATATTTTTCGGACTTCCCACAATGATTCTGGTCTTCCGGAAACTTTTGGGGTTTTTCTATAAAATTTTTGAGGTCAAAATGAGCTTGGGCTTCTTTTTATTTTTTTAGTCTTCTTAGGTTTTCTTTGGTCTTCCTGGTGGTCTCCTAGGTTTTCCAGGTTGGACTGCCAGCGTACACGCTCGAACCTAGTTGGGGACCCCTCGGGTAAGTTGGTAAGTACTATATCTACTATATTGTGTGGACTTTAGCAAAGCACACTCTTGTAAGTGTATGCTTGCAAGTCGACTCTTTTTTGTGTGTGCTAAGTGCACTGTTATGGGTTTGCAGTGACGTGTAGGTTGGCTCCGAGGTTGGCTCGCTCCCTCGCTCGCTCCTCTAAATGGGAAAGGACAGGTATTTGGTGTCAGCGAGAGTAGATGTGTTCTCAAGCACAATCTCAATCGAATGCAAATTTGTATTTGAAAAGTTACACTTGGTGTAGTACCCAGTAATTAAAAGGCTTATACAGTTTTCTACAACTTTTGTTTTATATCATTTTTTGGCGGTAGCGCCTAAACGGCTTCAGATAGAGCAAAACGGACGAAATTTTCGTCGACAGGACTGTAATTTGACGATTTACCCACCCCCAAGGAAGTATTCTTAAAAATTATATAAAAATAGTTGAAATGGCCGCTTTTTGGAACGAATGCCCAAAATAACCCCAAAATATGAATTTGAGCAAAAAATCTGATGTGTCCTTCGATGACACATCTAGACAAACAATTTCCCAAAGAAGAATGAAAATTGGGAATTTACACTTGGAGGGGTTCCCTTATAAGTACAAATAACGTTTTTTGAATCTGTGAGTTAGATACACTGCAGCCGATTGAGTGTGCTTCAACTTCGCTGGATACGATACTGTCCTTTTCCATTTAGTGAGCCTAAACCACAATAAGCCCGCGGTACGGAAAATAATATTTTGATGGAATGTCACTCAATCTTCCACAAGATCAGTAGTTCACAACACTCCCCCGAACATCAACTCTCGCTGAGCCTCCCAAGTGTTCAGCCGGCATATAATTTAGCATATTATCCGAAAAGAAAAAAAAAATATTTCCCCTCTCCGACTCTGGTAAGTGGCCTGCGATTCGCGAGCCAATCGGAGCGGCCAGTAATACGGCTAATGACCATCGCAGGTAATCGTCGAGAGGAATCGTCATATCTCTGCGGCAGCAGGCAGGAGCAGAAGGGCATTGACTCAACCTAGGATCAAGCAGGCCAGAGACATCCCTCCTTTGTACTCATCTTGATCCAAGTACTTCAGGGTACAACTCACGGGTAAAAAGAAAACTTTTTCGTACTCATTTACAGTATAAGGAATTTTAAAATTATTTCTTTGAAACTAACTATAAAAGGGGGCTTTTTAAAGAAGTTGAACATATTTCTTGCTAATGCAGAATGCAAGAGCCTTTTGCAATGCTGCTATCAGGAGCATTCTGCTCAGGGCACGGCCTGTGGCCGCAGGGCCTGTGCAGGGCCGTGGCGAGCGGTGACCCGGCCAGTGCATGTATCGTGGTCACGATTTGGCGCACCGACCGCGGCATTGCATCCATGCGATTTCCTTCTCACCTGCGCTGGAGCAGGGGCGTGGCAAGGCCGGTAAGGCGCGCCTGTGGCTGCAGCCACCGCGAAAATGAGAACGGGGCAAGAGGAGGGGGAGGGTAAAGCATACCAACTGAGGTCAGTGATAAGGTTCTTGCAGGAATATACTGCTTACGGAGTACTCGTTCGCCTTCAATGCATCAATTCCCGTTCCATAATGAACATGAGTAAAGTAATGAATGTGATTGAGGCTTCTAAAATGTCATGCCTCAAAATCAAGGATTTGCTTATTGACGAAAAATGTTTATTTTATTTACTGCAAAATTAAAAAAGAAAATGAAAATACAGGAACACATGGCAAAGGGTTAATAATTGGCAGGGAAACATCACGCACGCACGTCATATGATTGTGGCACAGTGTGATGCTGTGGCCGACCTCCCGTTGTATTAGCATATGAAAGCACGGGGGCCAACACCAGCGGCCAACAGCCACTATAACCCTCGCAGGCTTTCTCCGCCGACAAGTCTTCCGTCGATGTCTCGGCCGAAGTGGATACTGTCCCGCCATGGAGGCGTGCACGGCGGGTTTGCCTATCGTCTCCAACCACGGCGCGTTTTGGCTCCGGCCAAGCCCGTAGACAACCCGCACGCACGCCTGCATGCGGCTCATCCACTGCCACGGGGCTGGGCTCGGGCCGGCCCGCGCGCAACCATGGAGTAGAACTATAATGGAGTTGCAACTAAGTACGTTCGAATGTGCGCCGCGCTGGCTGGCGAAGCTATCTCCTCTGAAGCCAATGTGCTTAGAAATATCACCCACTCAGTTTTTGGAAGCCGATGGTCTACTGCAGCTAATGATGCCTTTGTTTTGAGTGTAGCATCATTCAAGCTGGAGCTACGACGCCTGGGACGTCGCAAATCTGTTTTCGTCTATGTGCCACCCGTGTATGTAGAGAGAGATAGACAGAGTGAGGGTCATATTTCTTCGAATAGGGCCACTGAATTAAAAGCTTTTACTTCAAATTCTTCCTTTTGTATACAACCGTGAAGACCCTGAACGCCGCAGTGTCAGACGGTTATTATTTCATGGACATTCATGACCCTGGCTCTGTCTGTCTCTCTCTACATACACGGGTGGCACATGGCCGAAATCAGATCTGCGGCGTTCCAGGCGTCGTAGCTCCAGTTTACATGATGCTACACTCAAAACAAGGGCATCATTAGCTGCAGTAGACCATAGGCTTCCAAAAACTGAGTAGGTCAGATTTCTAAGTACATTGGCTTCAGAGGAGATAGCTTCGCCAGCCAGCGCGGCACACATTTCAACGTACTTAGTTGCTTCTCCATTATAGTTCTACTCCATGGCGCAACCTGGTTGCGGGGGCCAGGCTACAGGTCACCTACGCACCGGGCCTGGTTGTCTGGTTTGTTTTCCACCATGCGAAGCCCCTCCGCCGCTTTCGTCGGGGAGTCAGCCAGGGTGCGGCGGGGCCAGGGGGCGGCAGTGGGCGGCTTCCACGCCCGTCAGGAGCACTGCTACCACTCTTCTGAAAATAATAATAAATGATGGGGCCCAGGCCGAGGCGAGGCGCTAGGAGAAGCCCTCCGCCCCTCGCCCGCCTTCCCTCCCTTCCGGGGTTTCTGCCGGAGCTGCTTCTGTTTACGATCCACGTTAAGGGTTTACCCAATTAGAGGCGCTGCCGACGGCTGGGCTGCGCCAGGCTGCGCCAGGCTGGGCAGGGCCGCCACCTGTACTTATCCCCGACTGGACGGCCACGGCCCTACCGAGCGGGTAGTAGGGAGCAGGAGCGACTTTTTGCTCGACGTCTTGCAGGCCATCGTGTTTGAGAGGTAGGGCTTGGTGGAGGCTGAGTTTCGGACAAGTACACTGGGTGCACAATTGTGTGTGCGCATGAGTAACTTTTTCAGCTGCGTCCACCCCCACCCACTACCCTGCTCTAGAGCCCTAGAGGACTCTACCCTGCTCCAGCAGGCACGGTGGCTGGCAGTCATCATGTGCAATCCAGTCGACAAGTTTTCCGTGGCTTTTGACAGGGTGCCTTGGGTCCGGCCCACACTGACCCTGCAGGAGAGCGGCAACATCCGAGGCAATGGAGCGTCCGCTCCGCTACCTCCTGACGGTGGCGCAGCGGTGGCGGCGGCAGCTCGGCGGCAGCTCGGCGGCAGCGCTGCCCCCCTCGCCCCTCCCCCCGGGGCCGCCGTGCCCCCTCTCA
>NW_026267170.1:497487-498167 GCF_000697945.3 Frankliniella occidentalis | reverse complement strand
CCCGAAGTCCACTGCTGTCAATTGAGGGTGGCCCGGGGGGCGTACGCACCTGAGGTGGTCATGGGGGGTTGGGGGAGGGGAGGGGGCCGAGTTAACGGTAGCCGTGGACGCGTTAGCAGCCGAGGAAGTCCCTGAAGGGCGCGCCAATGCAGCCACGCGTTCACACCTCCTCAAAGGAGTGCGAGAAAGAAAGATGGGGCTTTGTGTTGAGTTCGGAAGAGCAAGTGGGACAGGCATGCATCAGAGAGAGAGAAG
Source organism: Frankliniella occidentalis (assembly GCF_000697945.3). Taxonomy (NCBI): domain Eukaryota; kingdom Metazoa; phylum Arthropoda; class Insecta; order Thysanoptera; family Thripidae; genus Frankliniella; species Frankliniella occidentalis. The sequence continues at coordinate 497,912 of NW_026267170.1, read as the reverse complement.
AGAGATGGCGGGGAGGGGGGGGGGGGTCACATATCGACCCGTAGGTAGGGGCGCCCAAATGAGGGTCGCTGAGCATCAGCGCCAGGGAATCCCTACAGTGGCTGAGCATCGTGACACTGCGAAAGGGGTGCGAGCGACGCGGGGAGCCATCAGCGGGCGCGGGGGAGGGGTGGGCGGGGGCGGGCGGCCTCAGGTAGGGTTACACGCACGGGGCTCAAAGCCCGTGACCCATGGCGGTCGGTGGGAGGTGGGTGACTGGTAGCAGGTGGCAGCAGGTAGAAGCAGGTCGCTCTGCTACCACTTCTAGAAGCACTACTGTTCAGGGCGTCGCGTCGGCCGTCCTGCGTCTTCTGTACACGCTCGTCTCGTGGGGCCCTGCTCTTCCTCCTATCGCCTTTCACCAGCAGCAGGCACTGTGACGACGG
>NW_026267170.1:487677-495172 GCF_000697945.3 Frankliniella occidentalis | reverse complement strand
ACAGGCAACAAAGAGGCGAGGAAACCCTAAAGGCAAGCTTTAAGCAACCGATAGTAAGCTACCCGAAGTCCACTGCTGTCAATTGAGGGTGGCCCTCATACCCCCCGTCGTGCCGCATGCAGTCGTGTGGACGCGTTGCCTACTCGCAAGGGGCATTAAAGGCGCCGTGGTGCGAGACGATAGGGAAGCCCGCCTGCACGGTCCCATACGGTACATGTACTGCAGTTCTCCGAAAATGTCCGGGTTATGTGGGCCACCCTGTATACATAGATTACGGGCATCCAATTGAGGGCAATATGAAGGCAACTTTGTCGTAGGCAACCTGACGCGGAGGGTTGTTGTGGGCGTCCCCCGGGGCGGGGCAGCCAGAGTGTGGGGCTCGCCTGCGGGGCTCACCTGTGCGGCAGCAGCGGCTGGCACAGTCGTCGACCCGGCCAGACGGTATGTATTGCCTTTGTGGCGGGCCCGGCCGGCCCTCGGCCCGGCCGTAATCTGAGGCACGGTACACCACGTCGGTACGGTCCCGTGCATACGGGCGTACGGGGTACGGGCGGGGCGGCGTGAAGGCCTTCGGGGCCGGGCCGGTGCCTCGGGGCGCAACTCACTGCCCGGCTGTTCAGGTAGTGCGGGCCGGGCGGGGATGGGCGAGGGGTTGCTTGCTCGTGGTGGCCCCGGAGGCCCCCCGCCGACCCATTAGCCAAGGGTGCGGAGTACCCGAAGGGGTACCCGAGGGGGTACTCTCCACTTGTCAGATGTGGGCGGCGGCTGATTGGTGATTAGGCGCATCTTTGCTGTTGATTGGAGTTAACACATCGAGTCCCAGGGGGAGGGGGGGACTTATGTTTTGCCGGATTCTTCTTATTCGTTGACATTGTTACAATGTTCCACTCATTCAATCACTAACATTTCAGAACAAAGATAGTATCCAACAAAGAACCCACCACACCGGATCAAAACACCTCAAAGTTAGTAGGGACTCGTCGCAGTCGTTGTGGGACGTCCCCTCAGGGAAGGTGTGTGCTCATTGCAATCCTCATACCGTACCGGGTTATTCAGAGAAGACGCAGGTGTGGGCGGGTTTGCCTACCCGCTCTGCCCGTAAGGCGCCGTAGCCCCTTGGGTAGACAAACCCGCCCGCACCTGCGTCTTCTCTGAATCACCCGGTACACCACGAATACATCCGACCGACCGAGTCGGGCAAAGCGACTGCGGGCTGGGCTGGGGCCTCCGTGAATCGAATCAAGGACGCTATCGTCCCCTGCGCCCCTGCGGTCGCCAGGAGAGGCCCGGCCCGACCGTGCCGGCAGCGCCCCTCCCCCCTCGGCTCCCTCCTGCCTTGAGGTCTCCCGGGCCGAGCAGCGCCTGGAGCCGGCCGGAGGCTGCTTGGCTGCTGGAGCTGCCGGAGCCTGCCGCAGGAGCGAGGACTGGAAGAAGGATCATCACGGGTCGCATCAACGCCCGCTCGGGACGGACGGTAGTTGTTCCCTGGCTAATTATGCGCGAAACGACTTATCGCGAAATCACACGCTGCGGATAACAATGGGGCGGCCGGGAATGTGACCGCGCTAAACGGGCGGCGCCGCGGAGCGGCTGCGGTGCAGGGAGCCAGTCCACATTGTCCTATTACAAGGAGCCAGCCACTCGCAGTGGTCTAGGATCAGGTGTTGCCACGGATCCAGTTGGAAACCGGAGAAGCTGTCGCGCCCGTCCCACCGCCCAGTGGAGTCCTGGCTGGCCTGCCTGCTGGCCGGTGGGGACGAGCGTTGTAAATATATGTCGGAGACAAATGATATAAGGCATTTTCGGCCATTTTACTACTGTGACTTGTTGGGCGGCAGAAGCAATGATGTTTCCAAAACCGTCGACATGCACCAATATTCCACAAAATATACAACTGCATTCGCGTTAGTCAAAGTAGGACAAACAAAGCGATGGTCTGATTAATCTCCTTCTAGGATTATCTGGTCATTAGTTTTCCTCTAAATTATGCAATCAAATATGTTTTTCCCGGGTGCTATAATGTAACCGCCCGACATGTGGCTACCAAGTCTCGTGAAATGTCCTGGTCCAGTGTTGGGGTCGGGTGTCACCGATTGCGGCCGCAAGCCCAAAAGTGGCCATCCGGAAGTCTGAACAAGAGAGCCAATGGCGCATCTGGTGGGCGTCCTCCTGGCGCCTGCACAATGCACTGGCGTATGGCTTCCCTTGTCTTGGGCCGTCGGGCCGGCGCTTCTGTGCGTCTTGCACTGGTTGTGTCCTGGCCCCTGCAGGGCCGTCCGCCCCGGAGGCTTCCAGACCCTCCAGGGCGCGCTCCGGACCGTCCGGATACTCCCGGCGACTCGGGAAGGTGAACCCTAATGAGGGCTGGAAAAAAGGTTTGGCTTTGGCTCGCTGCTCCTCCAGCCGATCTCTCCATCCGATTAGAGATAGGCATCGTATCTGTTTAGCTGGCTCGCTCGCAGGGCCCGGGAGGAGACAGCGCCTATTTGTCAGGGATGTGACTCCTCGCACGACTGCCAACCGCGTCGCCCCGACCACATCCACCTGCACAGTGTTGCCAACAGCAGCGGCGGGAGCGCGGCGGCGCACAAGGCGGTCCCGCTATAAATGCAGCGGTGGAGGCTGCACTGCGAGGAGTCGGCCTGCAGCCCGACCTGCAGCCCCTGCACTCCTGCACTCCTGCACTCCTGCACCAAGGTGTGCGGTAACGCCGTGCCGACGGTTTTTCAAACCCGTGTGGCTGAACTAAGTTACTAACGCCCACTTTATTTTATATCCAAACAAAACTAAAGCCCCCTGTCTGTCTAGCCAGATTATGACTTGGATCCAGGTGTTACTTACCGTGCGCCGGTGCCCGGTGCCTTCTTACATGTAGACGGGGTAGACAAACCCGCCCACACCGCAAAGAGACGCCCGGCACCTTCCCGATCACACAACGGGTTTCTGACGCTGCTCCGGAGACATCGGCAGCAGGGCCGAACCGACTCGCAAACACATTAAATGGGGCACGGCAACGGAAGTCGAAAATGTATTGGATTGAATGAGGGTGTAATTGAAACGAGCGCCCTCGGGCCCTGTTTTATATTCACCATTATTTATGGCCCGGTGCCTCCGAGTGTCAATATCATCAAATATGAAGCAGCAACAGCGATCAGAGCGAGGTCGAACGAAGGGGGGGGGGGCAAGTTTTATACTCTCGTCTTTAACGACGCAGCTATGCATAATTTAAAGGGCCGTTTGTTGTCGTGTCTCTGCTTTATTATCTTTTCTTTTCCGATCAGCTCTTTGCTGAAGTTTCAGTGTACACTCCCTCCGTGCACAAGAAGACACGCCACCCTTCACACATTACACGATCACTAATCACGCTCAAAACCCATTCCAGAGTATAACGCCCTTGCTGTGACCCGCGCTGACCTCGTGCTTATGTCTGTTGCAGGGAGCATTCGCCATGCCGACCAGCGGGGGAGGAGAGGGGGGCGGCGGAGCGGGGGGCCTCGTGGTAGCCCCGCCCCCGCGGGACCTGTCCATGCCCCGGTCCGTGTCGCGGGACGGCTCGGCGGGGCGGCCCTCGGGGGCGGGCGCCTCCGGGGGCGGCTCCGGCGGCCCGGGCTCCGGACGCTTCATGGCCTACCACATGGCGGCCATGGGCGGCGTGCAGGGCATGGGCGGGCTGGTGGCCGCGCACCACCGGGAGAGCTCGGCATTCGTGCCGGTCGTGCCCTCGCGCACGCTGCACATGCCCTACTCGTCGTCCACCACGTCCTCCATGGCCGCTGACAAGGCGGCGGCCGTGGCGGCGGCCAGCACGGCCTCCAGCAGCGCCGCCTCCGCCGCCGCCGGCGAGGAGCCGACGGGCCGCAAGAGGACCTTCGACCTGATGGCGCTCATGGCCGACAAGCGCAAGGAGCTGGCCCTGGCCGAGGCCGCCGCGCACGCCGCGGCCGCGGCCATGCTCATGCCTCCGCACCGCGCGCCGCCGCCGCCCGGCCTCCTGGACGCCGGGGCCGGGCCGCACCCCTACGCCTCCGCCTTCCCGACGGGTGCGCCGCCGGGCTTCCAGTACCCGGCGGGCACGCTGTTCCCCGGCGCCGGGCCCGGCCACGGCCTCGACCGGAGACTGCTGCGCGCGCCCGGCAGGGCGTCGCGCCCCAAGAAGCAGTTCATCTGCAAGTTCTGCGACCGGCAGTTCACCAAGTCGTACAACCTGCTGATCCACGAGCGCACCCACACGGACGAGCGGCCGTACTCGTGCGACATCTGCGGCAAGGCGTTCCGCCGCCAGGACCACCTCAGGGACCACAGGTAGGCAGCCATATTGTGTTTCTCCTCCCTCCTCCAGGGTCCCTGCGGGGGCGCGGGCGGGGCGCGGGCGGGGCGCGGGCTGGGCGCAGGGCCCTGCAGTGCCCCGGGTGCAGCTGGGCCCGCCGCGCCCCGCCGTAACTCGAGCGGGCCAGGGGGACGCTTGGATGGGCCCGACTGGGACACCGCGCGTCCCACGGACTGCCTCCTCCTCCTGCGACCCTTCGTCCTTCCATCGCATTGGGCATGCGGTGGGCTTGGATGCACTCGACTGACCACCTGCGTGCCGGCAGGCGCCGCCGGGCCGGGCGCCGGCTGGAAGGGTTGTGGCGCCAGGCGCCTAGGGGTGCGAGGTCCGCCGCGCATGGCGATGGGCCAGGCGGGCTCTGGGCCGGCCGCGCGCGCAAGTCTCCGCGCCGCGCTGCATAAGCGGAGCGGGCTGAGCAAGCGGAGCGGCGAGTGTCTGTCTCTGCTGGCCGCGGCCCGCCGCTTCTAGAAGCAAGGCCAAACTGGACGTGAATACCAAGCACTCGGGGCGCCGCCGCCAAAGGATCGGGTTTCGTTTCCCCGAATAAACGCCGTACTTTCGGTCGGCTCCGGTGCGTGGGAATCATTCCCTGGCGAATGTCGCGCGGAGCAAACAAACGTGGTGTCCGCGCGGCCCCGTGGGCGGTCTGTGGCCCGTGGGCTCGAGGGCCACTTGTTTTCGTCGCTGTGCTTGTGCGTCACGTCTTCTTCTACATTTTTCTTTCTTGCCCGTGGGTGGTGGGCTGAATCCCAATTCCGGCAGGGTAGCGGGAGATACCCGGCTTGGTAGCCGCTCGTTGGGGCTCACGTAGCCGTCGAGGAGCATGCTCCCGGAGCACCTGGGTCTGGGGCTGCCGGGCGGGGGCCCCGCTCACGCCGCGCTTGGCGGGAGCTTGTCACGCTCCCCACCCAGTAGTGGTCACGCCCGCGCCGCTCGTCTCCCGCCTGGACGTGAGGGCACAACACCGCCGCCGCTTTGTTTCTGTTCACATTTATTTTGAGTCGGGGTGAGACTTGTTGGTGTGCCTTTTCTTTTGCTGTGTACATGCCCCTGTCTTTCGCGCGCCAAGCGGCGGCCGGGCCGCTTCTCTAATCCCACCAAACGACGCACCTGCTGCGTGTTGGCTTGGCCAGCCGGAAGCGGGACAGTGGGCCGGACAGCGCGCTGTGCACACACGCATTAGGCAGATGGCTATCCCTCTGGTCCGGCCCCGGCCGGCCAGCAGCGCGCGGAACGGTAGCCCTGCGCGGAAGCACCACCTGTCCTTCCCACCTGCGGGACCTGCTGCAGGACCTGCCACCCTCTGCAATCAGTGTGGGTCTCTGTGGGTTCTAGCCCTCTGTACTTTGCCTCTGCCGCGACCTATCCCCGTGCGTGGCGGCATCTATTGAGGCATTCGCCCTCTATAATCAGAATCAGATGTACCGCGATTGCATAGCATATCCATATCGTGCGGCATATTCACCACCGAATTGTAGTATTGCAAACGCTCCGATACGGAACTGATATCGCGCAGCACCGGCCACCGACAACGCGCGCAGGTAACACACGGCAAAAACACGGCGGCCGTAAGCCGCGGCCGGCATGTGGCCATTGCCCCTGCTGCCTCGGGCTGCGCCAGGGCTGCACGGCGAGAGGGGCGGGGCGGGGCGAGGTGTAGTGCGAGAAGAAGTGCACGTCAAAGGGGCGAGCAAGAGAGGCGGGGGCGCGCGCGCAAAAACACGGAGGCCTCGGCGGGCGAGCGAGCGAGCGATCCTCGGGAGGAAGCGAAACGAGAAACAAGAAAGCAAAGGCACTACACGGCCCCGGAGTCCGGCGGAGATGAGAAGGGGGTGAGGGAGGCGGGAAGGTGGGGGCATCGGAACATGCCGCGTTGAGTCGCGGTGCACCATGCAAGGCTGCAAGTGTGTGTGGTGCATGTGTGTGTGTGCTCGTGCGTGTGTGCGTGCGTGTGTGTGTGCTGAATGATACTACTACGTAAAATACTAGTGATTCCCCCGCGGGAGCCGCTGAGCTCGCATCGCCATATAACGTCACTTTTGTCGAAATAATCAGATAATTTGATTTGACCCAAGCATGTCGGTCAATCTTAATGATACTGGCTTTCGGATCGGAACGCTTAGCAATCTTCATTTCGATTCCAGGGTGGCAATAATGCTGTGTATCAAAAGTGGCAGGGTCGTGCCGTATTTGTGTTTTTCGGCAGTGTGGTAGCGGGAGGCACGCGGGTGTGAAGGTAGTGAAGGGCCCCGGCCAGGCCCGGCCAGGCCCCGGGCCGGTCAGGCAGCAGGGCCGAGGCCGGCCGAGGGGCCGAGCGGTGCACCGGGCATTGCATCCAAGTCATTACGCAGCCCGACCAACCCGACCCGTACCCCGTCCTCGCCACGCCACGCCATGCCCGACTTGAATTGCTTTTCGATTCCGAAGTCGGCAGCGCCGTCCTCTCTCTCTCTCTCTAAATGCATGTGTGTGTAAGACAGAGAGAGCGAGAGGGGGATGGGGCGGGTTGGGGGCGGGGGGTTGAGAGGAGAGTGCCACACGCTTTTTCGCGTTGAGTTTGGGGAAAGTCTTTTTGAAAACCTTCGTCGTTCTTCTGTACCGGATGCAGGCGTGCGAGTGGGTTGCCTACTCGCCCGGACGGCCCGTGAGGCGAGCGCCGCAAGCGGTAGGCAAACCAGCGCGACACGCCTGCGCGCCGGTACAGCCTAACCAGGGCAGTGGACGGGGAGAAGGGGAGGGGCGCGGAGGGGGAGAGTGGACGCAGCAGGGTCACCTCATTAGGAGGCGCAAGTCGGGGTGTAGAGAAAGGAAAGAAGTACATACATTTATCGACGACTCGGCCAGCGGGCCTCCCCCGCCCCGCCCCGTTCTCGTTGTCGTGCCGTGCACCAGGGCCATGTACGTTTTCTTGCTCAGCCCTGACGGCCCCGGGCCGGGGCCCCGGCGGCCAGGCGAGCCATTCCCTCACGCGGCGACTTCTTATCCCGGAGAGATTTAATTACGCGAGGACCGTAAATTGCGAATCTGAAAAAAAGGGGTCTGGAAGTGCTTTTCGCTCAGGCGGCGGCGTTCGTCGCGCCGTCTCAGACGCCCCGGTGCTGCAGCGGCCCGTCCACCCCGTGGAGCTGGAAGCGGCTGGAAGCGGCTGGAAGCGGCTGGAAGCGGCTG
>NW_026267170.1:485569-487296 GCF_000697945.3 Frankliniella occidentalis | reverse complement strand
CTCTCTCTCTCTCTCTCTCTCTCTCTCTCTCTCTCTCTCTCTCTGTGGCGTGGCGGGGCGGGCCGCATCAATATTCAGGGAGTGCCAACATTCCGAACGCCCTCTTGCGCCCGCTTTGCGCCCTTCCTCTTGCAAAGCAAGGACCACGCCAGCACGTTGGACGTGGGGAGGTTCAACAAACACCTGGTCCGGGGCGTTGCGTTCTGTGGCGTGCTGTGTATGTGCGTGTGTGTGTGTGTGTGTGTCTGTTTGCGCGTGTGTGTGTGTCTGTGTGTGTGCCGTGTTGCCGAAAGGGGCCGTTGCGCCGCGCATTTGGCAGTGGCTCAAAGCAGTTGTACATGCCTCGCCGCGCGCTGCGCTCGCCGCCGTCATGTCCCTGACTGTCCCTGATGGCCGACCGTACGTCGTCCTCGGCGGTGCTGTACTCTACACACTACCAAGCGCCCGTCCCGCGGCGGCAGCAGCAGCAGCAGCTAGACGAGGTTAAAGAGTGTCACTTTCTCTCCCGAAAGCCTCGCGGCGCGGCCGGACACGGCCGAGTGTGTGTATGGTGTGGTGCGGTGAGCGGGATGGAATGAATATAGAAGAATCTTTAGGATTGAGCCGTCACTGAGCAGCGCGCTGCACGCGGAGACCTCACTCCATTCTGGTTCGTCTCGCCCTCTCATTAGTCATAAACAAATCGCCCGCTATGCCCGCCTATATACGTAGGTAAGCTGCTGGCTCTGCTCGCCGGGCTCCCCGTTTTGAAGGATGGCCGCCCCGGCACGGCTAAAGCCACGGCGCACTCCTCGTGTTTCGTCCATTTCACGCCGCGGACCGCGTCCTGCCGTTTGCCTCTTGATTACAACGGAGTGGCTAGTCCTCGTCGTCTCGCTCAACGTCAAACCTGTGAGTGTGTATGTGTGTGTGCACGGGTGTGCCTCTGTGTGTGTATGTGTGTGTGTTTGTTTTTATTTTCGTGCCCGCGGCTGCGAACTGCAGCCACCACGCTGCTCCCGGGGCGGTTGACATGATGCCATGTCATTTCAAATGGGCTTGCATTTCTCAAGTCGATACGGGAGTGTTGTTGTTTTTCTGGCCGGGCCTCGGCCGGGCCGCTTATGGCCGCTCGCGTGCTCCACTTCCACTGGACGGGAGCGACGGGAGTCCCGGCGCGGCGGGCGCGCGGGGGCGCACGGGGCTCGCTGCTGGAGGCTGCCCACTGCCCGAAAATATGCCCCGGCCTGCCTCCTTTATCTTCACGTTTTTCCGCTTCATTACGAGTCGTAATTACGACCGTTTCCGCTGCCCCGCTCTCCCCGCGCTCCTACCAGGTCTGGGAGAGCGGCCCCCCTCACTCGCACACCGCGGTCCGTACAGTAGACCCCGCCCGCGACCAGAGGAGTTCTAGGTCCATATTTCCACCGTTTGCGCCCTCCGCCGCCGCCACGCCGTGGTAGCGATACGTCACATGTCGCTGCTGCCCGGCCCGGGCCTCCTGTGGTCACTGGCCGCCGCCCCCCGCTGCTGCCGCGCCCCCCGCCGCTACCACTCGGTACCGACGGTACCGCGGGATATTGAATCGGCTGAGCCGCTCCTCTTGTGTTCCACTCCTGTCGATGGATCCCTCCTGGCGCGGCCGGCAGGGCCCTCGGGCCTCCGCGGCGATGAGAACGTGCCGTGACTACTTATGCAGCATGAGTCATCCGCGTCGTGGCTCGGCCCTACCTCTCCACCTCTCGAGT
>NW_026267170.1:482821-484794 GCF_000697945.3 Frankliniella occidentalis | reverse complement strand
CGGCGGGGAGGGGAGGGACATCTCCTAGCCTTGTCGCCAGCGCTCTTGCTCGCATGTTCCACCCTGGTGTCCTGGAGGGACACCTCCCAGCATCCCCGTCCTCCAGAAGTCCTCGGCCTCCAGGGCCCGGCAGCCTGCGGCGCCACTTCGGCAGCGGGTCAGGTGCGGCGGAGGCAAGGGGCGCCAGCGTCGCCGTCGCGCCGGGGCCGCAGGCCGGGCAGTGGCGCGGCGCGGTTAGGCCCAACACCAGTCCCGGCCGGGGCCACGGGCCGGGCCCTAATGAGGAGACCCGTAAATCAGGTAACCCATGGCTGCCCATGGCGCGGCCGATCCGACCGACCGGACCCAGCGCGGCGCGGCGCGGCGCGTTATTAAGGTGATATTTGAAGAGGGATTTATAGGCCCTGTGCTGTGCACTGCACCCCGCGCCGCGCTGCTGCTGCTGCTGCTCTCCGCGCTCCACCGCTCCAGCCGCTGCTGCCGTGCGCCGCTATGCTCGACTGTAAAATAAAATACACTTTTTATGGGTCGAAAATTACAAAGTACGGAGCATTGCGAGGCGGAGGGCCCGGCCCCCCTGCACCCCGCCCCGCCACGCCACGCCTCGCGCGCCGCGGTAGCCAGGCGTTTAGCGGGCTAATGAAGCCACCGCCTTCCCCGCCCGGCCGCGTTTACGGCTTCTGCTGGCTGCGTTTTCCAGGAGACCCTCCAGGGGTGGTCCTGCCGGACCATTAAATGATTGGACCCTTTTCTTCTTTTTTTGTCGTCATCGTCGTCGTCGTCGTTGTTGTTGTTCTCCTTCTTGTTGTTGTTGTTCTTGTTGTTTTGCGAATAAGAGCCGTTTTCGCTGGTGACTGGGCCGTGACTGAAACATGCCGGAGCCTGCTGCTGCAGCCTGCTGCTGCAGGGAGACTCTGAAACCTGCGTGCCCCGTCAGCCCTGCTGTACAGCCCCGCTGCTGTCCCGGAGAGGAGAAGGGCCTTGTCCAGCGGGGAGGGCACGGCCGCGGCGACCCGTCGGCCTTGGGCTGCGCTCGGCCCGCTGGCGCAGGGGCAGAGCGGGGCAGAAAGAGAGAGATCACACCGTGAGGGAGATGGAGGAAAGGAGAGAGACCCATTCCGATTGAAAAGCTTTGTGGTCCGGCTCCATCCCATAGTGGCCGCCGCCGGGCCTACCGATAACTGGAACTGGAAAGGACACTCACGCACCGCGTCGGGAGTGCTCGGAGCGCCCCAGCCGCTGTGGCAAGAGTGTGTGATTTCGGAGGACAGGAGGTGTACGGGTTACGGGTGAGCTGTGTTGGTCCAACGCACACCGGCCAGGTCCGGCGGGAGGCCCCCCGGCCCCCAGCGCACGCGCTAAGTGCCTGCCCACACAACACGCGGTCCAAACAGCTTCGAGGAAACAACAGTGGCCCCGGCCCGTCCCGTCGAGGCGGCTGGGGCTGCTGCTGGGCGCCTGCGCGGTGGGCAGCCCGTGGCGCATCGACAGCACCACAACTCATCAGCCCCAGTACGTCCGCCCCGCTGGCCAGCGCTTTGGCGGCGCCCGCCAGCCTGACAGCTGCTGTCGGTGCCGGGCTGGCCGCGGTGGCCACGGGCTGTCGGCGCGAGAGACGCGAGTGCTCCGTCACCGCGGTCCGGGCCCGCAAGCGGGACAAGCAGTCGCGGTGCTGGTGCGGGAGGGACGCAGTAAGTGAATGAGGGAAACCCGGGCGAGCGGAAGAGTCTCGGGCGAGCCGTGGGCTCAGCACAGCGGGGCGCTCCGGAGCTCCGGGCTGCCGCTGGGCCGCTGGGCTGAGGGGCACAACTCTCGGTGCGGCGGCGGCTCCGGGCCTCCAGCGCGGCTCGCCACGGCGCGGCCCCAGCCATGGCCGGGGGAATGTGCTGAGTCTGACCGGCTCCTGCTCCTGTGGGGGCCCGCTGGGGCCCGCCGGAGCCCTGCCGCAGTGAGTGCCCCCCCCCCCCCCCCCC
>NW_026267170.1:480746-482771 GCF_000697945.3 Frankliniella occidentalis | reverse complement strand
CCGGCTCCTGCTCCTGTGGGGGCCCGCTGGGGCCCGCCGGAGCCCTGCCGCAGTGAGTGCCCCCCCCCCCCCCCTCCGCCCGGAGGCCTCGTCCGGACCGTAGGCTGCGCGGTGTGGCGCGGCGCGCTCGTCCAACCGGTCCGGCCCGGCGTAGCCAGGGGCCTAAATCACTTCCGCCTTAAAGATAGCCAGCTGTCACTTAGGACTGACTAATCTCCGAAACGCGAAAAAATAGCTCGGTCTGAGCGTGAGTTAGATCGCGGGACAGTGGACGGCCGAACGGCGGCCGGTTGGTTTGGTTTCAGCTCCAATCGGACAGTTCGCCGCCGTGTCCTCCCTTCTTTGCTAGCTACCACTGCTTGTCGAGTTTGTTTTTACGGCAGAGATAAAAATTTGTCCCAGCGTGGTGCGTACTTTTCCATCCTCCCTTTTATCTTATTTCGCACTTCTAATACCAGAGATGGTGGATTTCACCCGTCCCCGTCCACATTCTAAGTCTAAGGCGGTTTTGCCTGCCGCCGTCTGTGACCAAGGCGCCTTGCAGCCCGAGCGAGTAGGCAACCCGCCCGCGCGCGTGCGTGGCGGTACAGCCCAGCTGCGGAAGTGCGGGCGGTCGGGCGAATCAGCCACCTGGTGCAGGGCGAGTGTGGTGACCACACTGTGGTCGTGGTATGCACCGAGTCGGTGGTGCGGTGCGAAGCGCTGTGGGCTCCTCGGTTAGTGCCCACGGTGCCGGCGGGTACCACGTACTGCACTCCCCGTACCCGTGACTCATCGCGCCGACAACAGCAGCGGCACGGCGGCGCGGCGAGGCAGCCGACCACCATCGTAGAACACGCCTCCTGTATGGAAAGATGAAATTGTTCGGTTCTAAGAGAAATTACATCCATACGACTTTGGTCCACGGGCCGAGGCGTAATTCTGTTCTTCTGCGCTCACACCGTGAACGCCGCTTCGACGTGGTAAAGAAGTATAGTGTCGGTTGTCGGGAGTACGTGGTGGACATGGTGTGTTCAGAATGCAATTTCGGGCGTCCTGTATTTTCCAATACGCCGCGGAGGTTCCGAACACTTGTTGGCGTGAGATGGCCCACCGCTCGCGGCCCGCGGGAGAGTCCGCGTGCGCCCCCGGGCCCCCGGGCCCCCTCACGGGAGCTGGCTCCAGAGCTAGGCCGGCCCGGCCCGGGCGGTGGGCCTCTTTGTACGGAGTGACAATGCACGGCCCGGGCCAGCCATTATCCCCGGGTCCAGACCAATAATGATCCAATATGGGCCGCGGGGCGCAGCGGGGCCGCCGCCCGGGTCTCCGCCGCCCGACACATTCTCCTCGGCTGGAAATTAAATATTTTGTGACGTCATCGTGCGACCCCTGCAGTGGGGAGGTCGGCCGTGCGGGACGCGAAGCCCGGCCGACGCGGCGTTCGGAACTGTTTTCTAAACGACCGCAAAACACCCCCCGGTCGTTTTATTGCCGGCCGCCCCGCCAGCCGGTTACACACACAGCAACACGGTCATGCGCTTTCTCTGCCGGGCGGCCGGCGGGGCCTACAGGCGCGCCTACAGGCGGGGCCCGGCAGACCGTCGTCGTCGCCTCATCGACGCATTCGATCTCTTCACGTGCGCTCCGCATTGTTGCGGACCCGCCTCCTGCCTGCGAGGTGGGCGGCATCCTGGCCGTCGGGGTCCTGGAAGGTCGGGAACCTCAGTGTGACGCTGCGGTGCACAAGAGAGAGCCTCTGGGGGCACCGTGTCCTAGAGAGCTGCTCGCTGGCCGCGGTGGTTCAGCGTGTCTCCCTCCTTACTCGGCCCGGCTGACCCGCCCAATGGCTTCATCCCAGCGCCCGGAAACGCGTGTTGCCCCGCCGCACGTCCGCCCGCTCGAGTCTGGGCACACGGGAGCAGACGTGCTGCCCCGGCCCCACCCACTGCACGCCGGCTGGGGGGCTGCAGCGTGCAGCAACCCCGTCATTGAGCGCATCCGACCCCGGGCGCGGGGGCGGAGCGCGGCCTGGTGCACGGCAGCCCC
>NW_026267170.1:474000-474450 GCF_000697945.3 Frankliniella occidentalis | reverse complement strand
GAGAGAGAGAGAGAGAGAGAGTGCGCGCTCCAGACTCCAGACAACGTCAGTGGGGAGTGGGAGGGAGCCCGCATCGCCGCTCAGGCCTGAGTGATGGCTACTCGCGCTAAGCACCGTCCGCCATTGTGCTACCGACGCTGCTCCCCGCTGCAAATTGTTTCCAGAGTTTTTTCCCTGCTGGCAAAATGCACTCGTATTCGCGCCGCCGAGAAGTCCGAGTACGCCGTTGGGGCCGGACAAGCTGAGCGGTGCCCCCGACGCCGCCCGCAGTGCAGAGCGGCGCAGAGCGACGCAGAGCGCGGGGGAATTGCACCTGTTTTTTCACGGCCGACTGCGCCGCGCTGCGCGCCTAGACGCCGTGCCAACGTGTTTCCGTTCGCGGGGAAGGAGGGGCCGTGTGTAATCGCCGCCGACACGCCGCCTCCTGCGTGCGACGGCGCAGAGCGGCGC
>NW_026267170.1:471922-473555 GCF_000697945.3 Frankliniella occidentalis | reverse complement strand
GAGGGGCGTGCATGTGATGAGGGGAAAGGAGCTGCAAGGGGGCCGACATGCGCGCAGCAGAGTCTGGACTCGGGGCGCAGCACAGGGGCCTTACTAGAGCCCCGCAAAGAGCGAGCTACGCGAGCTAGACCCCTTCTTCGACGGGTGAGAGGGGGGTCGGGGTAGGCATTTAGCTCGCGTAGCTCGCTCTTTGCGGGGCTCTAGGCCTTACAGGGCTTGCCTTCCCTGTCGGGTGCAAAGGCGTGAACAGGGTGCTCGCCGACATTCAATAACCCCCGGAGCTCACCGCACATAGCTCATCCCGAGGTTCCCATGGTGAGTCCGCCCCGACTCTGCGGGGAGGCTCCGGCCTCGGCTCCGGCCGCAGGGGAGGCTGTGCTCGGGCTACCGTCCGTCCCGCCCTCTACCCCGCCCCGCGCGCCCCGCCCACCGCCGGGCGCCCCCTCACGAGCTGCGCTGCTGCCGAGCCCTTGCCTGCCTACCTTCGAATTCCTATCTTAATTGCCCTACTGTTCGGTAGTCCAGGCGGGGAGGGGCTACGGAGGAGGAGCAGCCCGGCCCGGAGGAAAGAGGGGGGGGGGGGGCTTCTGGCCGCCTCGCCTCCGCCGAGTAGTACCCAGTGAGTCATTCCCACAGCCCGTCCCGACCGTCCTACTCACGCATGAAAAATACTACGGGACAATAACCATCTCTGCGTCGGCTAAGGGAGAAAACAAGAAGCGAAGAAGCGGTAGTGATGTTTGATACGCATAAGCCGACACAGGAGGGGCGGGGCGGAGCGGGGCTCCCTCTGGAGCAGCTCGAAGTGCAACAAACGAGTCGCAGTGACATTTACGCTGGGCGGTGCGAAGGGGCCGAGCAGCCCGCCCGCTTCGTGTTTATGCCCCGAGTGGGATCATCGTAAACTGGACTGTAAATTAGGATTTGGTTAAACACGGCCCACGAGGGACCAGCGGAACCAGCCGCCGCACGGCCGCAAAAAAAAAGCAGGGAAGGGGTGCGGCGGACTGTGCGCGTAATCTGGATATTTACGGCGCACGTAATCTTTGTCGTAAATTCAGGTTTTGTTCTCCTCCAGACCTGGCGGGCATTAGGAGTCGGAGACAGGACGGCTGGTAGTAGCGGGACGGGCCGCCGTGCCATTCCGCCATGTTGCGTGTAAATTAGGATTTATTGACGCCCCGGCTAATAAAATAATGTATATGTCCGATATGCTGCGGTGCCCTGCAAGTCCTGCTGCGGACGGACAGGTGCCCGGCGGCAACAGACCTGCCTGACGACGGCCTCGGACGACAAAGTTAAGGGGGTCCCTGGGCGGGCGGGCGCCCCGCGTTGCGAGCAGGCTTTTATACCATGGGGATATTGTTGCGGATCTTATACGGACAAGGCTACTACTTACTTTGCACTGGTACGCATGTAAGCCGCTGGTATAGTGTTTTGTCAGGGCTACTTACGCAAGGGGCGCACCTCAGCTGCACTGGGCCGGTGCTGCAGCCCTGGACCAGAACGTGATAGAGATCAGTGGCCGGTCGGTGGGGCGGGAGGGGTGCTCCATTCCTTGGGCCGCGTCCCACCGCGCGGCCGCGCACATACGTACGTGTACGTACACACACACATACACACACACACACAC
>NW_026267170.1:450433-471837 GCF_000697945.3 Frankliniella occidentalis | reverse complement strand
GACCAGGCGACCCGCCCGCCCATCCCGGCCCCGGCCGTGCAAGACGCGTTTAATATCGGTGCAGCAGGCCAGCCTGGGCCAGCCCAGCCGCCCAGGGCCGGCGGGAGGGCAAGGCAGGGCAGGACATGTTTGCCGCGAGGCGAGCCGAAACCCGTTTGAACGCTCTGCGCGCAACTTTTGCACTCGGGGCTCCCTGGGCTCCTCCTGCAGCCGCCCCTGCCGGTGCCGGCCGGGCCCCGGGCCCGTGGGACGCGGCGGGACGCGGTGGTTCTCGCACCGGCCCAGAGCCCCCGTGGAGTCGCCTCGCCCGGCCCCTCCCGGGGACTTACAGAGACATTGACGGGGTGTAAAAGAGCCGCCGGGAAGGTAATCGCCCCTTCTCTCTGCAACCGCGCAGTCGTATTATTCTCATCCGAAGAAACCGGGTCCGGGGCGTGGCGTGACGCCAGCGCGAGAGCGCCTGTCGGGTAGGCAATGAACGCGCCAACGACGCAGAACTGCTCGGCGGGGTTGCCTATGTCCGCGGCGGCCCGCTGCGCTGTATGCTCCCTACTGGCTGCTGCGCAGCGGTGGCGATTGCCCCCCACACTGAATACAATAATGTTGTACATTAAAATCCATGCAGCGATGCACCTTAAAAAAAATACTGAGTATCACGCCCGATGTGACGAAAGTAGATCCCAGATTGATTGCGTGAAGCCGGAGTGTAAACAACACAGTCGATCACAAAAACGCTTGTTTCTCATCTCAAAGTGTTCAAACAAGGCTTTCGGAGAGCAGCGCGCACGGCAAATGTCTAGAGAGGAAGTCTGTATCAGTGTGTGTGCGAGCGTGCGTGAGTGTGTGTGTGTGTGTTGCGAGCGGATATTGGAGGACTCTTTACTACCGCAACAAAAACGGTGAGGCGACGGCAAGAATACTGCCCCTGCTCCTTTGTCCCCCCCCCCTCTCTCTCCCTCTCTCTCCCTCCCTCCCTCTCTCTCTCTTTCTCTTCTCCTTCCTCTGCTGTTCATGCATCACCCAGCCATCCTTGTGTCTGTCTCTCTCTTTCTCCCCCTTTCTCTCCCTCTCTCACTCCCGCTCGCTCTCCTGCTCCAGCGCAGGACCGGTTCACATCCACAGCGTTGCCAACTTCACGCAGGGAACATGTTGGTTATTTTTCAATTATTTTCTCCTTATTTTAACCGGGCGGCAGTAGCAGAGCGTTCGATTCCTACCGCGGCAGCTCAGCCTTTCTATCATGAGCCAAGTAAACGTGCACACACGCTGTGTATTCCGACCTTGTCCCTTTTCCCCCTCGTTTTTAACGAGGTCTTATTTACACTCATATTCCTATCAGATGCCTAACAATGACAACGGTATCAATTTCTCGTACGTTGTCTTAGCAGCTGGGTAGGAATGAAAATTCTTAATCTCTCGCCCCTCCTTGAGACTATCTCGGCTCGCTTTTAGTGCCTTTGAACAACTCGGCGCCTCGGTGGGTTGAGTGGCGGTGCCAAGAGGCTTGCGCGCTGGAGTCCGCGCTCTACCAAGGGCCTTGTTGGTAGCCGTGCCGGGGTGGGCCCCCCTAATGGAACACCCCATGCCTTGTGTTATGCATATGAGCCTCGGGTTTACAAGGCATCGGGTCCCCGCGGCCCCTGGGCATGTTGGCCCTCTATTGTTGGAAACACACTCACGCCCCAACGGGAGCCGAGGACGGCGGGGGCCGGGCCGGACCATGGCGGGACAGGCCCAAACCACCAGCACCACCACCCTCTTGGGCTCCCGGCTCCAAAATAAAGGAGATAAAGGAGAAGAGAGAGATGAGGGGGTGCGGGCGAGGCGGGATTTGTATTCTTTTCAGGCGGACATCGTGTTGAAGTTTCCGAATGCCTCCGACGACGGCCATGTGGGGAAAAAGGGTTTCGGCTTACTCGGCCAAAACTTGCACACTGCCTGTTTCACCGCCTGATGTTAATGCTTCGTCACTCTTTGCCTGTTGCAGGTACATCCATTCCAAGGAGAAGCCCTTCAAGTGCGGCGAGTGCGGCAAGGGGTTCTGCCAATCGCGCACCCTGGCCGTGCACAAGATCCTGCACCTGGAGGAGTCGCCGCATAAGTGCCCCGTGTGCAGCCGCTCCTTCAACCAGCGCTCCAACCTCAAGACCCACCTGCTGACGCACACGGACCACAAACCGTACGAGTGTGGCACTTGCGGCAAGGTGTTCCGTCGGAACTGTGACCTACGCCGGCACGCCCTCACCCACGCCGTCGGGGCGGATGTTCCTCCAGAGGCCGATGACGACCCTTCCAGAGCCGAAGAGGACCCGTCCGTCCAGGACGATGACGACGAGGACGAGCCCGAGGACATTCACGTGGACACGGACTCCGACGAGGACGTAGACTCCCGCCTGTCCCCGAGGCCGCGCCTTCTGTCTATGGACCGGGCAAGTCGAGAGGTGTCGCCCTCTCGGTCCCGGTCACCCTCACCGTCACACTTGCCGCTACCCTTGCCGTCAGCATCGCCCTCGGCCTCGGCGTCTACGTCCACCTTGCCGGCCGCGCCCAACTCGACGCGCTGTCACGAGACGTCGTCATCTTCCTATACCATGCGTCCCGGGCCAGACAAGCCCGACGCAGCCCCCGAGTGCACCCCCGGACCGGCCCCCAAGCTGCAGGTGCGGTCAGACCTAGAGGCGCCGAGGGAAGCGCCCAGCGGGTTTGGCATTTTCCGACGCCGCGTACCCGACCCCACCGATCCCTTTGGGAGGCCCGGGAGGCCCAACCCCTTCTTCGGACGGAATGCGTTCCCCTTCTCCAGAATCGGGCTGGCCTCCACCACCCTCGGCTCTGGTTCAGGATCAAGCTCCAGCGCTGGCGTTGGACCGCGGGACCTCCTCCGGGAGCTCCGGGACCCTCTCCGTGATAAGGAGATGCCCGGGCCGTCGGGTTTGTCGGGGGTGGTCAAGAAGGTCGACGCTCCCGGCCTCGGCCCCCTCCCATCGGTGGCCGACTCTACCTCCCAGGCCGCGGCCGCACCTTCACCCGCAGCCTCCGGGACGTGTCTCGGACCCAACTCAGGACCAACACCCGTGCCACCCCCAGTACCGCCCCCGGGGCCACCCGCGGGCCCCTCCCCACCCGCCCTTCCTACCATTTCAGTTCAGGCGCCGCCCCCTGCCCCCAAAAAGCAGGGTTTTAGCATAGAAGAGATCATGCGTCGCTGATGACGTGTAGTGACTGATGAATGAAATGCGTGTGTCCAGGATTTGTGATCAGTGATATGACTTATAGGAATAGTTATAGTGAATTTACGGTTCGCGCTTCCTTCTTGGGGGGATTGCGCAGTCATGTGAATCGAGGCCAAACTACGATTGTTAGGGGCGCTGGCTACTTTGGCCAGCGGCACCCACCTTGTGTTCCTCTATAGCGTGTTTTGGAATAATTTGGTGATGTCATAGAGTACATAACACCTGACCATTTTAGTCTAAGCAGGATTAATTTGGCGCCATGAAAGTTGCAAATACATGTGCATTAACTGCATTCCGTTCTATATCTCACACTACCATTTTCAAAACAACTAATTGTTATAAATTTTTGTTTGTAAAAAAATAAATCTATATAAAACCTTTTGTAATTTAAAGTGATATTATGTGCACATTTTCCAGATAGAATACATGAATATTATTTAGAGTTAGGGACTTTCAATGTGATCTTGATTGTCTTTGTACAATATGTTAATGATTTTTGTTACTATTTGAATTTATTGTATATGTTTTATAGTGATCTCAGACGATGGGAACACAAAGGAAGCTCTCAAATGTGATACTTTCTGCTAGATACACTAGATTATTGTGTCCTTCAAATGATGTATGATCTGCACTGTCTGCACAGTGTCGGAGGGACAAATCTATGTGGTTAGTTATTTACAAATTTTACCTAATCTGACAGCATAAAAATGCAAAATTGCACTCTTAATTGTCTATAATATCATTACAATTGCTTTAGTAAAATTGAATGTTTGGGATGATTTCCAAATCTGAACCACCAGTTTAGCCAAATATAACCAGGAAACTAGATCTAGCACGAATCATGTACATTTAATTTCATGCCACTTTTATGTATATATGCAATCATGTGAGCTTGATTGAATAGACTGTGGCTTGAATTAATTTCTAAGAGGGTTTTCTCTAAGAAATGTCCCATCATATTTATGAATTTAATGTAATGTTTGCCATTCTTGCGTTCAATTTGACGCTGTTTCCTTAACTATAGGATTCTTCAGGTGTCCTACCTATGGCTGTTAGATCTTTATTTAATTTACCCAATGGCATATTTCAGTAAAAAGACTGAAAGTACAAGCTTATATCTTTTTAAGCTTATACATAGGCAAAATAATGCCTTAAAAGTCAACATTCAAAGCCAGGAAGTCTTTAATTATCAATGAGTAGGCTGCAAGTTGCTCCCGTTTATGTTTATAAGCAAGTCTGAGATGACAACCCACACAGTCCCATATCTAATAAAGAGGCTTGACTGATTTTCTGCCTCTCTTTGTTTGTTATTTGAGTGCATGGTAAACCATGGTTGTTGCTTAAAATCGTCCCGAAGAAACGAAAAATAAATACACTTAAAATTATTTTTAGCTTTTGTCGAAGCCTACTTCCCGCCACTACGGACAAACATACCACTTCCGCCACAGAGAATTCCGCGCCATGACGCGGGAGCCGCAGCGAGGACTTCCCTGCCACTGCTAGCAACACAACGCAACGGGTAGCTCAGAGACTAGATAGACCATCAAAATAAACTGTAATGAACGGAACAAGACGCATTTTTCTCCTGGAAGCTTGGAAGTAAGGATTGATTTATTACGGGCGGCTGGCCAGCCGGCCGACCTGCAGCAGTTGCAGTGACGTGAGGTTGAGAGGGAGTACACTGGGGGCAGGGTCTCTGTGTGCTCAATACCGCCTTGCTCTATGCATGTGAGATCAGAGTATCTCATTAGAGAGCAAAGGGAATGATATTATTCATCCGGGATGTAGGGGACCAAAACAAAACTGCAGAGGCATAATCAGCAATAATACAGCGTCTTTTCTATGAATCGAGGTCTGCTGTTTTGGCACTTTTGACCATACCATCACGTCCTCCTGATAGTGACTCATATCTCGGCTCCAGATTTTCACCCGAGAGCAGCTTCGGTGCGACGGCAGCAGCCCTGTGCAGCCGGACGCGCGGTATGACTCATCGATCATGCGATGGCCGCCCGTACGGGGCAGGGCCCGGCCACAGGCCCGGCAGGGCACACTATCATTACGATCATCATCAGGACATGATCCGGCCAAGGTGCGTCTGCGTGCGCTGTACGGCAGCCGGCGGCAGCGGTCCTCCACGGGACCACGCAGCGGGAGCCACGCCCTCGCCTCGGCCCGGTCCCCTCCAACGCAGTGTCCAAGACTGAGAGTGCATGCAAACCCATACACAAATTAGTCGCTCATGCCCTCCAGGAAAATAAAAATATTAAAACATTAAAGTGATTTACATCTTCCTTATGTTTATGTTGGATACTTTGAACCAGGCTCCAATTAAATCTCACTCATGAATAAATTTGCTCTTTTCTTTACCTTCAAGATGTAAGATATTGCTTACATTGCACATTGCACTGACTGATTCCAAAAGATGTACTGATGATGCTTTTAATGTTAAATCGTCATAATAGGGTAGTTAACATTGATTACCCCTACATCGAATACATGTACATAGGGCAGATAAATAATAAGTTTACAATGTAAGCTTTCATTGCATTTATTGCCAGCTTTTTTAATTTACTGATTGACAAACAGTGATAGTAACAGCTATGGTATCTGGCTGCTCAAGAAAACTTCTGACAGGGTAAGAAAAATGTTGGCAGACTCTAGCACATTCTGTGGGAACTGATCTCCCAATAGAAAAGTACAGAGAGGTACATTGTGGTAAAAATAAAAAGGACGCTTGAAGGCGATGTTAAAATCTAAACAGAAGAGTAAATCACAGCTTTATAAAATGTGGTTCCCTTCATCATACATCACACCTCACTAAAGGCAATACAATATTAAGTTTACAAAAAAATTGCAGAATCAAAGTTTTAACTTAGTAGCACACGGAAGAAATGGTCAACTTAAAACATGTTGAATGATGATTGCATTCAAAATAAATTCTCTTAATGAAATATACATAGTACAGATAGATAGATAGACAGTAATAAATTTTTAAAAATTATAAATATTTAAGTACAAAGTCTAAACTTGAGAGACAATGTCCTTCACAGTTGAAGATAAGAAATTTCCTGCTTACACCTCATTTAGATTATTGTAGTTCTTCCCATCAGATTCACTCCTGATCATTTTAGAAAACCATGACAATTCAGAAACAAACAAAATTTTCAAGAAGGCTCAAGAAGTGCAATGTATTTAGATAATATTAATATTATTCTACAGGAACATCAAAAATTTGGCAATTGGTCCAAAACTAACAGGAAACATTTAGCAAACCAGAAACATTTACCAACCTACTTTAAAAACAAGATTGTTTGGAAAAATATACAAAGACTGATAGTTCTTTGAGTATTTTTTCACTTCGATTTCTTTTCAAATTGATTTGACACAGACAGCAGATACCTCTCATTTGATGAAGTTACCACTAATTTTACAAATACCTAGGTTTGAATTTAAAAGCAAGACTTGAGGTATAAAAACATGATTATTAGAACAGTCTTTAGTGGAGACAGGGTAAAATAATGGAGTTGTCTGTATGATTTTGAAAACACACAGTCTCGCTTATAGTATCAGTTAACATTACACTGTAAAGCTATTTATTCTGTTAGTATGTACATCAATTTCCAAAGCTTAGCCACTTACCACTTCAAAAGGTTAAGTAAGTGTAGTTGTGAACAGTTTAATTAGTTTTATAGTGCATGGTTGACAAAAATAGTAGATCTAGTGGATTATTCACGCCTGTAAATAAAAACAAGGATAAGGTCGCATTAAAAATTATTCTTTGTGTACATGAGAATGATAGAGGTGAGTAAGTACTTCAAGGGAAAATAGGGAGGAGAGTTTTTCTAATTTCAAAAGCAGGCAGCATGAAATGTATAATTTAAACATCAGGAGATGTTCTGAAATCATACTTGCTCTTAGATAGAAAACTATGGCAGTTGTAAGATTTCTTTTGAATTTCAAAGAAAGAGATACATAATAAATAGGAAAAAACTTTCATACTAACCTGCACATTGTGGCATCTAATTGTTGTAGCCATGGAAGGGTAAGCATAACTTTGCGGCGATATGCAGCATCTTTTGAAAGTGGGTTGCGTTCCAAATACACTGTCACAAGTTGTTTATTTGCTGTAAGCTTCTCAACACAATTCCAATCGGCTACTTCATTATCATTCAACTGGAAAAAAGATAAAAGTTATTTTTAAGTAACAAAAGTTCGTTTTGTGAACAATGGGGAAAGAATATACAAATTTATTGTAAGATACTAACCCAAAACTCTTCCAGTTTGGGGAGGTGATCCACATTTTTAATCTGATTTATCTTGTTAGAGGCAAGATCCAGAGTGGTAAGTTCCAAGTTGGCCTCCAATCCTTCTATTTCTTTTATACCATTTTCTGACACATAGAACTGCTCCAGCTTGGTCAGGGTTTCAAGACTCTCCAGCTTTGTCAATCGATTACTCTTAAGAAGAAAAAAGTTATTAAGAATAAAATAATTGATTGTTGATGGGAGGGAAAACACTTAGATATTGGATGAAGTATTTGGTTTTACTTTTGTTGATTTCTTTATTTCTCACCTGAAGGCTAAGTACTTCTAGCTGAGGCAAACACTCCAGGTTCTGAACTTTGGTTATTTTATTCTTTCCTAGAAATAGACTTGTCAAACTTGACAGTCCTTCCAAATTTTCAATAGTCTGCAAATACAAATCAAAGAATAACTCAAAACCCAATGTCTCATACTAGAAAAATTCAAGACTTCAAAATTAGAGTACCCTCAGTTTGTTATCCCCAAGTTCCAAATACTGCAAGTTTTTCAGATGGTTGATGTTTTCAATCTTCTGGATTTTATTCGAGCATAAAAATAATTTTTCAAGCTTTGTAAGATTTTCCAGTCCACAAATGCGCGTGATACGATTGAACGACAGGTCCAGAATCCTGAAAAATAAATAATTGTGAGTACATAAGATTTGTAAATAATAATATTTTTCTTTGTCTTCTGCTAAAAATGATGGTCACTCAACCTACTCAAGGTTTACAAGGCAGTCTAAGTTTTCAATTACAGTGAGCTGATTATCATAAAGCTCTAATTCCCTCAATGTCACAAGAGTGGACAAGTTTTCAATTTTCTTGAGCAGATTCCAGCGCATGTACAACCTTTCAATGCATTTCAGAGGTTCAAGATTTTTTATTTCTTTTAATTGGCGATGATTAAAATCAAGCTCCTGAAAAATATGGTAAGCATAATAGACAATTAAATCATAAATGGAAACACGTGAAGAATATTAACTTAAGTAACTGCATCTAGGATGGAATCAAAACAGATATATTCTGAATATTTCTTACCAAACAATTGACATCTTCAACATCCTCAGCTGTAATTTCATCACCAGTGACTTCTTCTGATTCAGCTGAAATAAAACTACAAAATTAAAAAAAAAATGTCATTCAC
This sequence comes from Frankliniella occidentalis, assembly GCF_000697945.3. Lineage (NCBI taxonomy): Eukaryota > Metazoa > Arthropoda > Insecta > Thysanoptera > Thripidae > Frankliniella > Frankliniella occidentalis. Next base: position 463,160 of record NW_026267170.1, on the reverse strand, counting down.
ATACTCTAACAATGGAAAACAAGAACATACCTGGTTCAGGCTCGTCAACTGATGGAGTTGCATCAACACTGACAGTTTTCCTCACCTTCCCAGGACTTTCTGGAGCTGGAGTCACTTCAGAACCGCCTGAACGGAACATAAGGGTTAGGTAAGAAAGTTAAATACACCATACAACTATCTTGATATAAACATGGGAAATTTAAGTACAAAGATATAACTGCCATTGTCATAATATTGTTGTTCCTAAATACAAATACCTACAGGCGAAAATTTGCCCAATGTACTTAACATTGTTAGGTTATGGCCATTTTAAGACAGGTTTTAGGATAGATTAGATTGAAAAAAATAGGTTTAAACGTACCATTTTCTGCCATATTTCCCTGTGCCTTTTAAGGCGCTGTAATCAGTTAATGAACAAACTGTTCGAGCAGCAAAATTCTGTTTTGTCTTCAATGTTTTGAATTGAAAGCGCAGAGCCTAAGCAGACGAGCCGCAGTTGTGCAAACATCCCGCCGATGAAGTGTGGTGACGGTCGGAGTGGCACTGGGGAAAGTTCCATTTCTCGACGTTTTCTATTCTGAATTAATTCATAAAAATGCCACCCGTTCTTGATACTGTAAGATTTCGCTAGAGTTATTTTCCAAGGCAAAAAATTTCCTAGTTCAAAATGTTTTGTCCAAGGTTTTGAACTTCCAACCCACCTACCGGCGAGTGTACGAACCACGCTGCCGGATAGGGTGCGCGCGACGGCCGAAAGAGGTGCATCTCTGTGGTAGTTGTGTGTGTCTGGTTGTGACCTTCTTGTTGGTTTTGGAATTTTTCTTGGCTTTAAAGTTGTGTGTTACGGTCTGTGTGAAAAAACTGTTCTACTAAATGGTGATAGTAATCTTGAAGGTTCTGAGTTTGGCCAGTTACATACTTGTTAATTAATAATGTCTTGAATACGTCGTTCTGGCAGAAGATCTTCTGCGGGTAAGGTTATCCAGAACTTTGACAGTTCGTGGCAAGTGCCTATTGAGCTCAGTCTAGGCCCTTTAAGTCTCCGTGGGATGTTTACTTACGCATATGTATGAACCCAAGTTGATGGTATCCTTTCGATTATGACTGAAGTTCAAGTCTTTTGCTCAATACTTCTATCGTCAGTGTGTTTGTGAACCGTACTCAGCAGTATTGGCCGGGATCCGGGTACCGTCATTGTCTGATGCTGACAGTCATCTTGTGTATTATTTTGATTGATAAAGTTTGAATGAATTTTGGAAGCACAGTGTTCTATAGAACGAAATCCTCAGCGGTTACAATTGATTGAATTAGTGAGCAAGATTTGTCTCAGCCGTAGACAAGGAAACCTAACCTTCAAACAATTCTTGAAAGTGGAGTATCTTTTATTCTACTTTTAAGTTGCCAGGGTCTATTTCTCACTGGTCTATAAAATTATTTTTGATTCAGTTGTTTTATTTTATTTTTTGTACTTTTATGGAGCTTGATGTGCTTGTACCATTGACTCAGAAGAGACTTAAACTTGGACATATAATATTGCTTATTTTTGTTTTACTTTTGCATCTGTTACTTACTATTTGTTTTAGCTTTAAGTGTATATTCCATACCGCAAACAATTATATCCTAACCTCATAGGGTTGTTAGGCTTCAACCTTATTATTGCATTTTGACCTCTATTTACAGATTGCTGTCCAGTCAGATTCAACTATTTGTTATGAAACATGGTCTTAGAAAATTTATGGTAAGTTTGTTTGGACATTATATTAAAATGCAAAGCTTTTGCTTTCAGCATTCACAAGTTGCATTTTCTGTTTCAAGGGTTGACTCGGGTGAAGTTAGTGAAACTCCCGTAGACATACATTCATTACCTGCTGCGCCCCCAGAGAGTATGTCTTTATTTGGAACTCCACCGTACCCTCCAATAGGTGATGATTTGTCATCAACATCACATGACAGAACTTCAAGTTCATCCCAGAAAGACCTTTCTCGTGTTCACACAGAGACAGGTGATGGATATGAAGAGGAGGATGATGAAGACTTAAATGACAGGTATATTGACTGGTAAGTTAACATGCTGTTTTTACCATTCCTAACTTAATTGATATTAAGCTATATTTTCTTTCCAACTCCTCCACAGGAATGATACATCCTCTAAATTAAAATGTGATGATGATGATGGAACTGAATACAGCAACACTATGTGGTGCGTTTAATTTTTATATTGACCAAAAGACTTGTCTCTTTTGTATTACTTTAGGAGTACTTTTCCTTTCAGAAAATTTGATCATTTGAGCACTGTCTTTTTCCTTCTAGGTCGGGTACATTTGGTCCATTCAATGTTGACTACATGAAATGTGGAAGCTCTTTAGACAGAGTAATTCAACAGGCCTCCATGCCATCAGCCCCTCCACCTCCCTCTCCTACTTTTCCAGAAGATGAAAATGGATCATTATGCCTACCACTCGGGCTTGATACACTCTTATCAAATGGAGATCCTTTAGAGGATGTCAAGGGTAAGTTGGCCAATAATTTTGTCTCTAGAAAGTAATACTTCTTCATCTTTCTTGGAGTTATCAGTGTATTCTTCTGTCAGATTCTGCTGCAGTCCCTGGTGTATGTGGTCTAAGAAATTTGGGGAATACTTGCTTTATGTCAGCTGGTCTTCAGTGTCTTTCAAACACACCTACTATTTTGCATTATTTTGGTGCACGGCCCCTGTTGGATAAATTACCAGCTGAATCTTTAACAGCTCAGTTTTCTGCTCTTCTTCAACGGATGTGGAGTGGGGAAAACCGTGTTGTGCACCCAATTGAGTTTAAACAAGCTCTAGGTGTCCATTTTCCTCAATTTCAGGATTATAGACAGGTACATAGCTCTCTCACTTCATTTGTACATTCCTTTCCAAGTCTCTGTATTTTTCTAATGATGATTTTTTATTGTCTCAATAACCTCCCCAGCATGACTGCCAGGAATTTCTTGCATTGCTGCTGGATAGTCTTCATGAACAGCTTAACTCGGCTGGGCAAGCAAGTCCACAAAATCCTGACCAGGTAACTTTTTCAAAACAATTGTAAACTAATCATTGAAAATTTTTATGTCTTCCTATTTTTTTGTCTTGTCTAGGCTCGATCACTTGATAGATTTAGCAGTTCCTCACTTTCTCACAGTTCAGAAAGCTCAGGAGACACTCAAAGTACATTTAGAATTCAACCTATTCCTGAGAATGTTGCTCCCTTTCGTTTAGCTGAATTATCTAGTACTCTGAATGTCAACAATCAGGCTATCAACTTGTCATGTAGGAAAGAAAAAAATGAGTTGGCAATGCAAGTCAATTGTACAACAAATGGTGCTCACTTGCATGGATTGCAAGATATTCTGAAAGATGCTAAAACCTCGAATGTGAATGTATTAGTTGAAGAACAAGATGCTAATAACTCAATACGTTTTGACTCTGATAAGTTTCCTCGACATGATGCAGCGAAAGGAAGAGAACTTACAAATCCAAATTTATTAGAAACTTATGATTTTGATAACAAATCAGTTAGTGTGAAACGTATCAAAGATACCAATCTAACCCAGGAGCAGAGAGATTGTGAAAATGCTGAGTCAGGAGGGCTGGACCTTAAAAGAATAAAGTTAACAGAACAAAACAACTGCCAAAAAGACCATTTCAACTCAATCATGGATGGAACAGAGGCAGTTAATGAAGCTCCTGAAAGTACAAAGCAAATTAATAATGAAACAAATTCACAATTTTCCAAGAATACAACAAGGAGTGTTGTGGATTGTCCATCAACAGATTCTTCATCTTCAACACAACTGACTGATACTGAAGACTGTGTGGCAATGGAATCTTTTCCAGAGAACAATGATAACCACATTGCTCATCATAATGGAAATGTTGCCAGTCCAAAGGAAGATGTCAATGCTGACCACCATTGGGAGAAACATTTGTCATCCAATAGAAGCTGTGTAGCTGATACATTTTTAGGACAATTTAAAAGCACAGTAAGTTTGTTTTTGATAAAAAGATAAAGTTTTTGCCATCTTTTTTATTTTGTAATAATTTTCTGTTATCTTTTTTAATCCATCAGGTGGTTTGCTCTGAATGCAAACACATCTCTGTTACCTACGAACCGTTTATGTATCTTTCTGTACCTTTACCTCATGCCATGGAAAGACAAATATGTAAGTGTTTTCTTCCTTTGAAAGTGTCTCCTTTGTATCTGCAAACATCTTGATACCCTGCTTTATCATTTACAGGTTTAACTTATGTTCCCTTAGAGACTCGTCCTATTGTAAAAGTTCTTCTTACAATGAACAAACAGGATAAAGTTCGCCATCTCAGAGATGCAATTATTGCATTGCGTTTAAAAGAAGGACATGTTCTTGATGACGGTGTTACTTTAGTGTTAGCAGAAGTGTTTGATCATCACATTGCAAAGTTTCTCGTAAGCGCACACAATTTGATGGTGTTTTTATAGTAGGATAGCATTTTACTGATTGGATTATTATCTTTGCAGGATGATATAACACCATTACGATATGTAAATGACACAAATAGAACAATTTATGCTTTGGAAGTAGTTCCTCCACCAGCTTGGTTTGAAAGAACCAAGCAACCAAGTGAATGCATGGAGTTGATTGATGTACCTGACCCTTTGGAGGAAGATCTTCCTGTACTAGTAAGCATATGTCTGTTCATTTAAACTACTTAACTCACCATTTCTCAGTATCAATCACCAATGTCACATGTATGTTCAGGGTTGTGAACCTCCACCTTTATCAGTTGATTCTGAGACTGGAGAAGCTCTTGAAAGCCTTGATGATAAGCTTACCGCTGATTCAGCTGGTGTCTCAGATCATGAAGTAACTTCAAGTGATGATGAAGACTTGGTAGATAAGTCAGGAAGTCCCCCTTCAGGGCTCCCATCTTGCCGTCCTATATTTTCACGACATTCTTCGATCAGGGTAGATGTTGTGGCTGAATCTTACAGCAGTTGCGACAGAGGTGATGATTGGAAGAGTTGTGCAATATGCTTGGAGGAAATGAACAAAGACATGAGAAGGCATGTAGGTTGTGAATGTGTTCTCTGTGAAGGATGTATTGAGGTAAGAGCTTGACACTTTAATACATATTATTAAAAACTGATAATATATTTACTTACATTTAGCTATTTTAATCATTTTAATTTTTAGAATGCTTGCAAACACAATGGCAGTTCGGACACAATGCCATGCCCTATGTGTAATCAAATTGTTAAACCCAATTCAGAATTTGTTCGCATTGATAAATTTATTTCATCTAAGCCTGCTGTACGGTGTGTAAAATGTTTTATTCCGTTAATGTCTTACATTGTGCTAGAACTTTCACTTATTGACTTTCTGTTTCTCAGGCTTTTGAACGTACCTGTTGTGTTCAGATTAGATACCGAAGGAGATGGAAATAATAATCAGAAATCCTTAAAACTTTTTGGCCATCCTAATGTTTTGAAGCTGCCAAGTGCAATGCCAGCAACTGAGCTGGCTTCAATTATTAAAAGACTGGTTCATTCTGATGATAGTTACACAATTCTCACTGTCGATGGTGTTGTAAGTACCCTTCATTTGCAATACTTCCTTGAAGATATTGTAATTGCTATATCTTTAAATATTTTGAGGCAGTTCTGAATCTGTTTTGTCCTTTTCTTTAGGGTTATCATTGCTCTCGCTGTCTGTACACAAAGCATTGCCGTGGTTGTCCTGTTCCTACTGATGGAGAAATTTTGTTACGTCCTGTTGATACTCTTGCTGTTCGTTTCACGGAAAACATAACTGAGTCTCAACCCATTAATCATCCCAGTGTGCAAGACATGAGGAGCCATGACCCTCTCTCCCTATATGACTGTTTAAAAGCATTTAGTGAAAGGTAGGTAAATATTTTACCATTGCCTACCCACAAAATTTAGGCAGAAAGTCATTCAATGTGACGTCAAAGATGACTCTAAAGTTAGATTTTCGTGTTAGTGTTTTTTGTGTTTAGCCCGCGGGAAAGTTGACTGGGTAAACTTGACATTAGCCGAACAATCATTAACACATTCCCTGCATCTCATTATTGATGCCTATGATTTAACATGGAAGCGTGACCACATAGTAGTCATGCCGCAAGGAACGTGTTAACTGGAACTCAAACACAGCATCCAAGCCTCTTTCTTTACCTAACATTTTGTTCTTCAAGTTTCTTCTTGTACAATACAATTTTATTGATAATTGTTCTTAATTGCAGTGAACTACTTGATGAGCATAATCCATGGTTCTGTCCTGTTTGTCAAAAGAATCAGTGTGCAACAAAAACACTTTCTGTTTGGCGCTATCCAGATTTTCTGATTGTTTATTTGAAGAGGTTTGTGACCATAATTCATTACCATAGAATTACTATCTATTAGGCTTTGTCAATTTTACACTCCTGTGGATGATGTGTTTCTTTATAGGTTTGTCTTTCATAATGGGATGAGCACAAAGTTGGATAACAAGGTGACCTACCCTCTTAATGGTCTTTTAGTAAATGCACCTTCAAGCAACCATCAGGTTTCTCCTCACATTTACAACTTATACGCGTGTGTTTGTCACTATGGAGGTAATTTTGATTCAAGAAATGGAATACACTGTACTGTACTCTTTGTTCTATCTTGATAGGTAATTTAACGAAATTTTGATCAATAGGTGTCTCAGCGGGTCATTACACTGCCTATGCTAAACATCCTGTCAGTTCTGACTGGCACAATTTTAATGATGATACTGTAAATCATCAAAAACCTCAAGAGGAGGACTATAGCAATGCATACATTCTGTTTTATCAAAAGCAAGGTGAGTGTATTCTCTATTATCACATGTAGGGTTTTAAGTAAACAGGCAGAGTATGGAAAAATCATTAAAGTGTGGCGATGACATCTCACATGGTTGCGTCTGCTTATTGAAGACTTTAAGAAAGGCGTGTTCTTTCTTTCTTTACATCAATGCAAATAATGCTCATACCTAAGACCCTGATTCTCTGTAACACGTGAGTTTCCTGAGTTGAATACTTTTTTCCACAGGTGCTGCTTTTCCAGAACTGAATTTAGAGGAGCCAATGAAGCCAAACATTGATCACTTAATAGAAAGGCTGGATTCCACCATGGACCAAGATCTGAACCAAGACTCAGGTTAAAGTAGTTTTCTTGTTTTTTTTTTTCTTTAATCTTTTTGGAAAAAGCAGAGACATGATGTACAATTACATAATGTTTATGATAGAATTGTAATTGTCTAAGCAAAACTTTCCTAATGTAATGAAATTGTATGGTCTTGTTTTTATGCTTAATATTCAAGCTTGATGTACTGTTGTTTCATGTTATTACGTCATCACTTATATTTTAGGAGTATGTACCTAATGTTTCCGTTTACTTGTGTTGAGAGAAATTTCAATGAAATTGAAGTGACTAGGTACACGTTTGTTTAAACAGGATGATCTATTCATTATCGTTTGTCAGTTTCATACTTTGTTAGTAAACAGTAATGTTTCCCTGTAATCGTATCTATTAATGTCTATCTTGAATACTTAGTATTTTATTCATACACTAATTGGACCCTCTCAAAGAAATTTTTCATTTGGTAATTGCTATTATTGCTGTTTTTGTTTTTTTGTTTTGTTCTAAAAATAATAAAATCAGAAATGTTCATTTAGTTGGTTTACATTAATGTATTGGTGTTATGCTGGTTTTGGTGTGATTTGTGACAGGTATTTTCTGCTAAGATTTCCACCTGCCTGATCTATTCAATATTTTTTAATCAATCAGTATTCTATGTTGATCTTTGGCCAATTTCGTGCTTTATGTCTGAAGGAAAGTTGTCTTTCTCAGTTTATCACTGCCTAAATCTTTTTATTTTGCTGACTGCTTTACTGTATTCAGAATCTTCATCGATTTTCTGATCAGTTTCAATTCAGGTAGTAGTTACTGAAAGAAAGCAGTTCTGCAAAGCTGCCCCTGTGAGATTTGAGTAATTTTACTTTTTCTGCCAGGTCACTTTCAATTTCTTTCCAGGATGCAAGTGAAAGTACCTTCATTTCTGTCATGTGCTTTGAACATTAAATGAAATTCAAGCTTCCTCTCTATTTCCTACTATTATTTTAATGTGTAATTGTTATATTATGTTCTAGATCTTTTTTTAAATGTTTCTTTAATTTGCATTGAAATTTTATAATTGCACAGGTACTTGTTTGTATCTAGTGAAATTGTTCTTAAGGTGTTTCATTAAAAAAAATATATAAGCCTGCTGCAATCATTCTAATAGTAACTTTTTGAGTAGTTTACTCACAATGAGGGAGTATACTTTGCATGCATCTTCTGAAGGGCTCTTGTGATGGATGAAGCTTGCTTGTAACATGATCATCAGTTTTAGATGTGGAAGACAAAATATTAGGCTCATTTATCTGAAATTTATATCATCTTACTTGTCAAAACGCTTTTTTCATTGTTTATGCCTTACACTCCAGATCAGAGGTAACAAAATGTCAATTTTTTTGTTTTTTTAATGTAAAGGAAGTTTAATACTTTGAGCAGTCAATTTAATAATGTTTTCTCTGCTTTTATTGTAGTTGGGTAGTGGAAAGCAGAACAAAAAAAAACCCTTCAGAAACGGGTTTGATTTGAAAATACTATTTTACTTTTCCAGGAATTTGTATTGTAAGTTTTTTAATGTCCTGTTCTCTTTTGTCATTTTGTATGATTTAATGTACTTACTACTGTACCACAGAGTGGCATTTGACATCAGTTGCAAGTCTGTGATATCATATCTGTGTGTCTAATAGTTTCTGAGTAAAGGAGACAATGAAATGTATGTTGCATTAACCCTTCTCATTTTCAAGAATCATCCCTTCCAGTTCAGTGTAAAGCCTTATTTTCATTTTGAATATTATTCATCTGGCACTTCCATGTACTGCACTGAATGAAGAAATGATCTCAAACAGTTAACACGTTGAGTCCCAGGGGGTCATTAATCACGTGCTTTGTGACTATACATGTGGTCACGTGGGACTCAATGTGGTAAGGTAGTGTGAATGAAAATTTACCAGTAATGGCAATGGATTGGAACTCGTGCCTTTACTTTCTTTGACATACATATCAATCGTTTGGTTGCATTGCAGAAGGAACACATTGAACTGATATTTTAAACAACTGTTTTCTATTGACATTTATTCTCTTTATTTTCGCAACGAAATGGATAGGCAAATAGACCCACAGAGAGATGTAGAATTAACACAATAGCATATCACATTTTACAAGCACACAAGACAAAAATTCGATTAGCACTTTTTAAGGGTTTTCATCCACCAAAAAATAGAACAGCCACAGCACATGTATACTTTCACCATTTGCTCAATAGATTTTTTTTTTTATTTTTTTTGGCAACTGTTCAAAAACTATCCTGTTACAAAATGTGGGGAAAATTAGATAACTATGCCTTGACTGGAAGTTTTGCACACCTATCTATTTACAATGTCTCAACAATATCCAGGCAAAGTAGTTACAAGTTGAATACGTACTACCTCTGATATTTCAATCTTAAAATTTGTATAGTCCTTCTCCACAGTTAAACTAACTTCCAGCAAAACAAGAAAAAGCAAATAGCTACAAGTATAAGGCCTTGCTCGTGCACTTTGATCCTAGGAATAAATCTACCAACTAAAAGTAACAAAGTAGATTGGTTTTGAAAATCCTTGATTATTTACAACAAAAGCAATGGGAGGTACTAGAATAATCACACTAATAACTGGTTAACAAAACAAAGCACCTAAAATAGTTCATGACTAAGAAGCATTTCTACTATGAGGTATTAAAAACGTAATATGGATAAATTTGATTTAAAGCTTGCACAACACATTGAGCAGTAAAATAAAAGAGGAGTCTAATTAAAACATGCAGCTTTTTTTACATTCTTTTCTTCTTACTTTATAGATAAGATATGCAGCTACTGCAATAAGCCTAAGCCTTAATATTCATAGAGAAAAATGTAGGCACTCATAACTTTTGAGTAATAGCTAAACAATATTTTTCCAATAACCAGCTACTGTGAAAGCATTGCAAGTTCTAAGGTGAGACATGTGATGTAAAGCAAAATGTGTTGCTTCTAACATTTTGGCTTGGAGGGCCTTTATTTTTCACCACACCTTCCTTAGCCATTCCCAAACCATAACCAAATACAAACACAGTGACCCACTTTCACCGTATGTAAAATTGTGCACTTTCTCATCAAGAAGAATCTTTTTTCACCTAGTTTTGAAAAGTTTTGATTACAATTTTTTTCTTATTCTTAATAAAAGGTGGACTGTAAGTAAAATTTACTTTTAGAAGTGGGTGTGGGAGAAGACAATGCTCAGATGGTGGAATTTAGATAAGAAATCACAAGAATGGTTTTCTTTCTTTTAAACGTTTGCAAGCACCCCTAGAACATTTTTGTGAGGCCCACATTGTAACACAGCCGCATTCAACAGGCCTTAGGTTTTGAAAGCATTTACAAATAAAACAACATGAAAATAAGTGTAACCCGAACTGACAATGTGAATTCTAAAATGAAAAGAAAGAGGAAGATATAGAGAAGATCAGATAACCACATTCAGTTAGAACGCAAAACATTTACTTCACAATGCCTTCCTTGTGAACTTTTCATTGAACATACAATACTAGAAATTGTCACAGGATATGTTTCCAAAATTTCATCAGTAATATTTACTTAAACCGAAATTGGGGTGCATGACTAAGTAGCATTGTGAAATAGGCAACAATATTTCTTTTTAAAAAATGAGGTCCTTACATTTGAATAATCCAAAATATCACACAAATGTGGCATATTTTGACACAGCCAATATCTTGTAGAAAATGTTTTTCTTTGAATAGAGCAAAAATTGAAAGAAATATGAAGCACGCCTTAAAATAGTCAAAGGAAGAATGCCTACACCAAATTGACCCATTGAAACATTACAAAGCATTGTGGATGGGAAGCTGTCATATTCAAACCTGAAAGAAATGTAAACGTCACAATTTTGTCATTGAGGTCACAATAACTTCAACACAAAATATTTAAAGATATAATATTTTCAGAAATTGTGACTATTGCAAAGGTGGATTTAAGATTTACAAAAAGCAAGAGTGTTTGCCGAACAAAGTCGACCCATCATTGGCGGCTTTAAGTTTACTGTTTACTGTTTTCACTAATGGGGTCACAATAACTTCTTTCTAACTCGAAAATCATACTATATATAGCACAAAGAGGTCAAACATTGCAACATCATTGATTATCTTGAGGGTATAGATTCAAAGCAATCCAATCCTTTCATTTGTAAGATGAATCATAAACCAACATTTGGAAATTTAAAAGTTTGCAAAGGGAAAGTGTTTAAAAAAAAGAAATATTCAGAAAACAGATAAAATTCATAACATCAAAGATTATGGTAGCCCTACTCCAAGATCAAAGAAAGTCAGGTGCTAGTTAAACTTCTTAACAAAAAAGGAAACTTTTAACAAAGACAATACAACATAATTAGCAAAGATACATCGACATGGATATAATGGGCTGATACATATGTTATGCTTGACATCATATTATTCACAACATTGACAGAGATGAACCACGGAAGGGTGACCCAATATATCCCTGTAAATACATCACTACATCTCTTAAGAAAAATTAAAAAGAAAACAGCTCTAGTAGGAAAAAAAATATAAAATCACAGGTACTTCTTGTACATTCTCTCACAACAATCAAATAGAGGATTCCAAGGCCTAAATGGTCTACTTCAATTATTTTAGCAAAATAATAAGACAAAATTAAAACTACTTTCAGTAAAGGAAGAAACTTGTTAGTATGAAAAACTGTAAGTAGCTCAATAAAGGTGAAAGTTTTGGAAAATCTGTAATCCCTGAGACACAAGTAAAGAACAGAGATTCTGTTGACAAGGCAACACAGATGTTTTTATAGCTTTTCCCAAGGGTGTTTCCAGCACTGCTATCAGCCCCAGACAAAAAGCAAAACTGCATGCTATCTATTGTAAGGGCAAGATTCAACCAATAGCCACCACACTCCATAACATCATCTAATATACTTCTTACTCTGTGATCGAGCCAGCTCTACCAGCAAAGTATTCTGATCCCCAACTTAATTAAACATGGTTATAATCAATCCCTACAACTGACTAGCCATTCGTACAAAAAAAAAGGTGTCCAGCACTGTTGAAAATAAATAGAGCACTGGCAAATGCTCTAAAGAAATTGGGTAGAAGTTTCAGGATATTGTTTTGAAAAAATATTATTTATAATTAATGAGAATAAGCCTGAGGCATAATCTAAATTATATATCACTTCCATAGTTTTAAAACACCTAACAATCCACCATTACCTTACTTTACCTCTGAGAAAGACAATTTATTAGCACCTTAGGATAAGTTAATTGTACAAAAATTAATGCCAATCATAATCATATTAAAGAGAGGCATTTGACCAATTTGTTTCCTTACATTCAATGAATTTTGAAAGTCTAAAGCAGAAAGAAACTTTGGCAGTATGTGTTTATGGTGTTTTAGGATGTAAAACCATAGCTTTGCACAAGGCACAAACAAATATGCATACCTTCTCCACAATACTATCACAATCATCACAAGATCCATCACATAACGTCAGTCACATCATCTAATTTTATATCAAATATTTTTTAAAAAGGC
>NW_026267170.1:443452-448998 GCF_000697945.3 Frankliniella occidentalis | reverse complement strand
ATCTTGACCAAGATCTTGTCCATAACTGTTGATATATACCCAATATAATTGTCTTTTTTATTGAGAAATTTAGTTTTTGTTTTTATATTTCATATTTTGGTTTCAATCAGTACTAATTTTCCAGAACAGTAGATTGAGTGGCATACCAGATTCAGTAAAACTTTCTACATTTGTTTAAAAACCTATTAGAAAATAAAAACCGGTGAGGCGTTCACTCAACAAGCTATTTTGGTAAAATATTGCTAACTGACAGCGTACCCTTCAAGGTAGAATGATAGCTTACAAAGTGAAAGCTAATAATCTTCAATGACATAGTTATTACATTAATGTTAATTTCAAACTATTCCAACAAGCCTAGGTACTTCACACATGAGCCAAAAAACTTGTATGGTGTTCAAATTAGTCAGAGAAAGTTTGGCCACATATTATATCAGAAAGACTGAAATATTATGTCAAATGAGCAAACAGTTTAGCCCCATATTAAAATGTACTCTGTGTATAATTCACACCAGTCTTTGCTATTAAAAGATTTTTTTTCAATCCCATACCCATCATGTCAAAAAGACTTTGACACTGTTCCCTCTTGGATTTTATATTAAAATTGAACTACTACTGAAAAAGAAGAAAAGCTCAAAAATGACCAGTAAAGGGAATCTCCCTTGTCACACAATTGAAAAACACCTTAAAAAAAAAAAAAAAAAAAAATACCAACAAAAACAGTTCAATGTACATAGAAACATTATGGTATAAATTTATAAATATCTGATACGCAAAGTGCATACAACGTCATGTTGTAAAATTTCATCTCGTTAGCTTCCCATGAATTCTTCGAGCTAGATCACTAGGTTTATGTTACAAGAAGAAGATTTTTTTTTTAAAAAACCTCCCAAATTTAACCTGAATGGAATACTTAATGCTGGAAAACAACAGCTTTGACTTGTTTAATAGAATATGGCCATTATTTTAAAAGATACTTTTGTTAGCCAGCAATACACTAACTATCACAATCCTGCTTCAACCTCTTATGACTTACTCTCTTCACAGCAAAATTTGTGGAACATTATCACAGGCCACAGGCCTACATCGCCATGGTGTTGGCCGAAGATTTAAACCTTAACGGTAACCATAACCATCACAGATCCTCTATCAATGACCACATCAAATATGGCCTCCCTGACTGCTGTATGGTGACAGCCTGTTCACTAGTGCACTAACATCAGCTCTTAGACTGAGATCTTGAGCATTCTCTCTTCAACCTATCAGATTTTTACTTTAAGTAGGTTTGATACAGGTAACTTATTTTCTCCCTTTCTCAACATACCTCTAAGATGATGAAAATGGAAAGCAAAAAGTAGTAAATTACTATACAAAGAAAAATGAGAAAAGCGAAATAAGAAATCAAAATAGAAAGGAAAACTTCACAGGTGACCAAAATTTCTTGCCCAGGAATATAATATTTACAAATCTATGGCATAGTTTCAAAAGGGTTGGGAATCTATCCAACACTCTAGTGACCTATGCAAGCCTAAAGCAGCACCTCCCAATTGGTCCCCATGGCATGAAAAGTTGAAAAAAACATGGAAAATGAAAATAAAAAGCAAAGACAAGAAAACTCCAATTCCTGAGGACTTTCCAAAGTGACAAAAATTCTTACTTAAGTCTGCCTGATGTATAAGAGAAGAGCACCAGTGATGCAGGCACACACCCATCAACATTTTCTCAACAAATACCAATCACAGCTCAACTTCTACAGTAATGGACAATCACAGTTTAGTTAGCTGACAATCACAGCATAAATATGGTACTCTAATCATAAACAAAACCACAAAAATGACAGCGGACTATATTGTGTGAGATTTGACATGCACAGTGAGATGGCCTTTCAGCTTGTATGATTTGTTACACTGTGTGCAACGATATGGCCTACTGTCACTATGCACCTGCTTATGGCGATACAATGTACCTGACTGAGCGAAGGTTTTCCCACAAACTTGACAGGCAAATGGACGCTCACCCGTGTGGGATCGTGTGTGGTCTCGCAGTAAGCGGGCATCCTTGAAGCATTTACCGCAACGTTCACACCTAGAATTTAAAAAGCATTAATTGGAGCACAAATGGATTTTATGTAAGAGAGAAACTTTTAATAAAGCTGCATACCTGCATGGTTTTGGAACAGGTTTAGCACCAGGACCATGTCTGCATTTGTCACAAAGCTGAGGACTTCTTACCCAACGGCTAGAGAAGGTCAGATTACAATCATTACACGTATAGGTACGCTCCTCAGCATGGTAACGCATGTGACATGCTAATGCCATTTTCAGTCGAAAACCACGACCACATGTAGAACAAATGAATGAACTACCATCATTATCTGTTGACAGCTTCTGATCTTGAGATGAAGTGCTAATCTCTCCCATCAATTCTCCTGAATTTGATGCATCAGTGACAGCTTTCTGCTGTACCTTGTGCTTCTTTCGGTGAGCTCGCTTGTGCATAGATAACTTGTTCCGGTTCACAAAAACTTTATCACATGAATTACAAGCAAATCTGTCTAATGGTGGCTCTTGAAGAGATGTATTAGAGCTTGAGTTAGGGCTCAATTCTTGTGACGCATCTTGACCAAGATCTTGTCCATAACTGTTGATATGGATACTAGTTGATACTATGACACTAGCTTCAGAATTTACAGAGGGTGTGCCTGTACTAACACCTGCATATAAACTGATTGGATATGAATTTGATGTCAAATTACTTCCATCTTCCTCAAGCCCCGGTCTGGAAAGAAAATAATATCTTAGATGTAAATTAAATTGTATTATCAACCAACTATACACCACATTCAATAAAAAAATAAAATTGATACTTATATCAATGCATACCTGTGTTCATGATCACCTCTGGGACTGACGCTTATGTCCTCTGCCAGACCAACCTGCTCTGATACCACAGGTAGCAAACTGCTCATCTCTACTTGAGAATGACTTCCTGTGTCCACAGGGGAATCAACGTATGAATCTTTAGGATCACTCAGTTCATTGACAAATCGTTCGGCCACTTGCAAATACGGTGATATAGGAATGGTATTCAAACTTAATTTTGTATCATTACGACTTGCCATGGAAGGGTCATAGGGCAGCTTTTCCAACCAAGAACTTTCCAAATCATGGCGGTCATATCGGTCTGGTTCTAATTTAATTGGATTATGTGATGAAGAAAGCATTGGTTTTATTTCTCTATCCAAAGGGCTAGGTTCAAAGTCCCACGTTTTTCTTTCCATCCTATCATCTTTTCTCATGATAGTGGAATACACAGGATCTAGATGCCTCATATATAGATGTCGTGGGTCAGAAGTAAAAGACTCATATGATATAGGTTGACTAATGTCAAGAACTTGAACTGATTTTGGTTCACCCGTCTGGGAATGAATAGGTGAAACATTGCCATCTTGACAACCTGTGTAGTAGGTAACAGGTGTGTAACTGTTCCCTGACATTGGATATAAAAATGGAAGCCGTCACGTTCCAAATTGTATTACGGCAGGCAAGCAGACAGGCAGGCAGGAAGATGGTCTGGCAGAGGAGGTCTTTAGACCAGCAGCATCCAAACACAGGGCTCCATAACTTTTCCAAAAAAAGGTGGCTGCATTTTAGCTTGAGAATGTGAAGAGTTATCTGAACAAGCAAACCTGAAAACAAAAACCGAGCCAATTTTGTAATATACAAGTAAACTTCATTCATTGCTGATACAAACTCATTTTATTTTATTTTCTGAATAGCAAAAAAATAAATTTGGTGCAATTTTGGGGGGTACTAAACAAAATAAAAGTAATATGATTTTAGAATGACTTAACATTTATATATATAACTGATGAATCATATTTCATTCCTTGAAATAACAATAAAAATGCTACAAAAGAATACCATATGTAATCTTGTGTTCTCACCATGTACATGGCTAGCATGGTAATACAATTATCCCCAAGGACACATTGTACAATTGAGTCAATGAATTATTATGGATTTAAATAATGTAACAAACTTCTAACCTTAAACTGACATTCACAAGGGATTGGGCCGGCGACTAATAAATGACACAGGAAGTAGGAAAAAATATTGGTCATCCTAAACTCTTCCTTTCACTCATGCATGAAGGTCAGTACATTAAAGGTATTTGTTACTATAGCAACGGCCATTTTCGTTGTCACTTAGCAGAAGATAAAGTAAAGAGGGGTGGGTATCGTGACGTAGATAATATTCCAATTAAGCTTGATTGAGAACAAATTGACGAGTATGGAGTACAACAAAGAAGCCAAAACACTGCAATTTGACTTTTTGGAAAAGACTGGGCGTTGATCACAGCTTGGAGTCAATTTTGGCCAATTAATTATGATTTGAATAGGCGATATACACACAGACACAAAGTCTGTCCTTCAGATACCGGAGATAAGCGAAGTATCCAAACACACTCGCAGCTATCGCAGTCGGGCAGATTTCTCAAAAACGTTTCATACTTACAATAAATGCTTATTTGGCGGTCCCAAAGAGGTAAAATTTTCCGACTTAAACACTAAAACGATAAAATAACGTAGCCATTATAAGTATTCTGCTACGTTTTTCAGAAGCCTTTCTTACTCCTCACTTCTTCAAAGCGGACAGCTGAGGGATAGCGTTCGGTTCAGCCACACTTCTCACCTTCACGTTGGCAAATCAATTTTCCATCAAATACTTGTCACACATAATTGAAGAGACAGTGAGGACTTACCATTCGGTCCTTTGCTTTCTTAAGATATCACCAATTCCTTCAAACCTCATGACTTTTTCATTGTTCAGTGGATTCGCATTAGGCCCCAAGGCAAAGACCCGATCGTGATGTTCCCCACAACGCCGCCTGGCCGCCTGCGCTCCGTCCGGCTCGTCCCCGTTGGCCTTCCCCCACCCCCACAACTGCCGCTTGGCTCGGCTCGTTTCGCCTGGTTGCTAAGCCGCCGGATCGCGTTAGTGACGAGAAAATACCAGGCATCAACTAGTTGCCTTTTCAAAGGTCGTGCGTACTTTTTATTGTACCTGAGTTTCAGAGGCCGGGCGTCTATCTGAGCGAACAAAAACGAAAACGTTTTGTAGTAATCAACAAATAAAAGGATATCTGGCGCCTGGTGGAGGGAATGTAGCGTCTATGACTACATGACGTGAAGCTTGCGGTACAAGAAAACGAAAAATTTCAGAAAAGCGCCGGTAGATACTAACAAAAGAGGGATGTTTGCCGTCAGTTGCGGGTCGCGACTGATCAGGACGACGACGGCGTGTCTGGTGGGCCTTTGATGGTGCCAAAAGGCAAAAGGGGGAAGGGAGGGGGGAGGGGTTGGCGACTTTTTCCTCATCTGACTCTGCCTATCGTTGTCCTCGATTGCGCAATGCGATTTGGAACGGAATTGGAAATAAGAATTTGAGATGGTAACGTCTGACGCGTGGTTTGCCCCGCCCGAAACCAAGATTAGCAAAATGTAGGCCTACTAGCTCTTCAATGTGCGCTGGTGGTGGTGGTGGTGG
>NW_026267170.1:429059-443402 GCF_000697945.3 Frankliniella occidentalis | reverse complement strand
CAGTACTCCTGGTGGATGTAGCCGGGGGTGGACAGCTGGTTGCACGCGGAGCGGCCGCCGTCGTTGGGGTCCACCCAGCCGCAGGAGCGGATGACGGGGTCCCAAGTAGGATAGCCCCGCTGGACGGAAAAACCTTAAGGTCAAGATTGACCGTGGTTCTCTAACGTCAAAAAAAGTAAAAGTTAAGTGTATCTACTATCCGAGGAAATATTGGAGGGGATGGGGGGGGGGGGTTAGATATTGACGATCGGCAATACTCTACTCGGCGTGGCACTAACTACGAGTATTGCTCGTGAAATAAAGTTCGAGTGTGATGTGTCTATGTAGTCTATGTAGTGCGTCCGTGTGCCTGATTGCTAGCACGATGTGTGAGTTAAACTAAGCCCAGGACATGGGAAAAGAAGGGCGTGGCAGCAGGGTGGAATGGGGCGAGGCACCTCCACGAGGTAGAGGTGCGGCGGGGGGCGCGGGTGGGGGTGGTGGGGGTGGCGCGCGAGCGGCGTATTGACAGTGTAGAATGGGTTGCCTAAGCAGCTCCCCGCAGGCGCTGACGGGCTCTCCATAGCCTGCAGCCAGTCCGCCGCCAAGCTTGTACTTGTGACTCTTTACGAATAAATCGAATTTCATGGCTCTTGCATACGGGATTATCCAGAAAGTACGTCTGTGATTCGTCGTTACGAACTTGTGAAGTTCAGCCTCTGCAAGCTCCCATAGCGCCTGACAGATAGGCAACATCATGACCGCAGTGCGTGCGTGTAGAGCGGGATGGCCTACCCGGAGTCTTGCAGGCGCCGAGCTCGTGTAATTTGCCGAATGAATTTACGTATTTTCTGGACGATCCCTTAAGGCATATTCCCTTTTAATCCTTCTAATGCGGACTTTCTGTTGATTTGGTGAGCCAGCCATTCCACTTTGCAAATGCAATAAAGTTGGCATATGCAAATTATCTGGCTAAGGTGTCTTTACGACGTCTGGCGCCTGTCTGTGTGTGCCACTACAATGTGAAACCTAGAGACTTGCAATGTTCAGGGATCTATCATCTGGATGACTCGTGGAAAGCAGAACGCCAACGACCAATGAATTAGGGAACGGAAGAATAGTGGTGTGTCGGAAATAATTATTAGATTCCCAAATTTCTTGCGGTTTACATCTGTTTTGTTGCATTTTTTAAAATCCCAAAATATGCCGGTGTTCTATGGGAACGAAGTACTACCCCGACCCCCAGATAGAAAAAAAAACTACGCTTCTGAGTTTGAATTACTCCCGGGGGTGCGCTATATTGAACCGTTTTGGAGCAGTTACGCCAGCGCCTGTGTACATGGATTATTGGCCTTCCGAAATAGAGGAGGTGGGTTGAATTTACGGTACAATATCGTAAAACATTATTATAGTATTGCCCCATCTATAAGAGAAGTCCATCTCCGGCGGCACGCTCGCCAGAAAACCGCAGTTACAGAAGTGTAGAGTGAGGTGTACGTACACCGCCTGCCTGCAGGCCTACCGAGGGACATTTTTATTTTGTAGGCCGGTTATTTTAGCTAAGTAGGTGTAAAAGGATGGGTAAATAAATCAGCCAAAGTTTCTTTTCTTGTTCTTTTTTTTTTCGACAGACGGCGATTATAGGTTTACTGATGAAAAGAGCAAATGTACGCTACGCCTATCCGCTTGCCTTCAAAGATCTACACGCCGCATTCAATTAAGGAATTTTATCGAGCGCACGGTCCTTTTCAACGCTGATCGTGCTTTCGTAAAAAATGCCATTAATTGAATTTAGCAACTTATAATTAAATATGAACATTCACGCTGAGACACATCAGTAAAACACATGCATACGTTGATCTACACGCTTCCGCTCAAGGCCGCAATTAAATAGAAGAAATGAAAAAAAGTAGTGGAGCATTTGACATAAGGCTCAGAGGCTCAAATGCCGCTTAAAAAATAATGGACGGAGTTCTGACAAAAAATAGTAAAATTAAAAGTATGTTAGTGATTGTACCGAGCTGTAAATTTCACCATCATGGTACGTTATCAGATGAGAAGCAAAAAGAACATTAAAACAAATATTTGCAGGCGTTTAGCCGAAAAAGTTCTTAAAAAGCGTAAAAGCGCTAGAGGTAATTTGTAATAATAAAACTAGATAAGGGATTTGTCATTCCATGTATTCTGTGATCGGTTATACATTCTACTCAATAACTCTCGACATTTTTGGTACATACATCTATTTAAAGACTACACTTGCTAAAGAGTTAAGTATCCAGCGAAAAAAGCACAATTTTCAGGAATATATTTTAGGAGTCGTGTATGGAAGTATTTACGAGGTACAGGAAATAAAAGTCAATACTATATTTGAGTATCACCAATTTACATTATTATTCATATCGCTAACAATCGCACACTGATGGCTGACAGTCAGTGGATATAATATACAAAAAATACAAAACAATTAACATTACAGTCATAGAACGAGAAAACAAAGGAGCTTCATTGCAACATCAAGAGCACAAAACGTCAGGGGGAAAATTGCCTTATTGACCCGTTAATGGTCTAAGCGGCCCCTTGATGTGGCAACTATAACTGGCCAGTGATCGAGAACGCGCATTTTGGAAGAGAATTGGCCTCGTAAACGTTCTAAAATCGAGAGAGAAACTATCATAATAATATTTACCAATAATTAAATTATAGAGCTAAGGAAGTAAGAACACGTAAATTTTGGAACTGGGCGCGCGTTCTTCCGGTTGCTGCCTGCAGCTGCTTGCAGTGGGGATGTGGTGGCCGCTGCCGGCAGTGAGGAGGTGGGTCCATCATGTTGAGCTCTTGTCCCATCGGGGACTCGGGGCGTGTCCTGGCAGGGCAGGAAGGTTGTCGTCTTTTCCCCTCTCGGCCGAATAGTCTGGGACAGGCGTGCGTGGGCGGGCGGCGGGCGCGGTCGGCCCAGTGCAGCTCGCGCGGGCCCCGCGACACGCTCCAGTGCCCCGGACAAGGCCACCGCACCGCTGCACGCCGGGCCCCCGCGCCGCCGGCCCCGCCGCTGATGGGACGCGGCGCCACGCCCTTCCCGTCGACGACGCGCACCTCTGCGTCGTCAAGACCGCCCCGGCCCCGGCCCCCTGCGCCCCACCACGACGTGGTCCATTCATTCATTAGTCCACCACAGCCTCACTCAAGCGGTGAAGTCATCTCGAGACGCTCAGCGCGGCGGACAGTCGAGTCGGGCGAAGCTCTGCCCGGCCTGGCTCTGCCCCTCGGGCCCGGCGGCCCTCAGCGCAGCGCCTAGCGCCGCATCCAGGCGGCGAGCGCGGCCAGGGGAGCGGCGAAGATGGCGGCCGGCACGTTGGGGCGCGGCGCCGAGTTGCACGCGTCCGAGTTGCAGATGGAGCAGTACTCCTGGTGGATGTAGCCGGGGGTGGACAGCTGGTTGCAGGCGGAGCGGCCGCCGTCGTTGGGGTCCACCCAGCCGCAGGAGCGGATGACCAGGGGGCGTCCGTCAACTGCTGACACAAGGCAAACGCGGTTAGGGCACTGCGGTGTCCGACCTCAAACTGTCAGTCGGTGGTGGGTGCGCGCCCGAGAGAGTAAGGCCTGCATGCACCCCAGAGAAAGTTTTAACTGAGAACTGAACTGTACAAATTGTACTTAACCGAAAGTCTGATTAATTATTGATTGAGGAGTCTGGCTGATTTTAACTGGATATGCTCGGATATACATGTACCATATGCAAAGCGGTTACGCTCAGTTAATCTCAGATATCTTTTCCTCTGGGGTGAGCGAAGTGGAGCGAAGAAGCGTTTTTTTGTCGAACACACTTGGTGTTACGCGGAGAGCAGAGCAGAGCAAAGCAAAGCTGAAGCAGTGGAGGTTCCCACGTTGTGGTTGACTCAGTCGTCGTCGCATGGGAGCGCGCCGTCATGTCGAGCGCTGAGCAAGGTTTTACGTTTGCACCGCGCACGCCCATTGAGCTTTTTGGAACATCGAGCACGACGAGCACACTTCGAGACGTCAGTGCAAGGACCCGAGTGTCGACTAAGGTGTCAGCGCGAAGGCCGAGTCCCCGGCACAGTCCTCCAAACGGGCGGCGCAAGTCTCGCCTCGCGTGTGACGAACAATCAATGGCTATTCCAAGCACGCGCACGCGGGCGCAGGTAGCTCCCCGTCGCACCGTCACACCGTCACACCAATCGGGAGCGCGAGGGACGTGTCTGCTGGACCACTCCCTTGGTCTGGACACGCAACTTACTAAGGAAAGAACCCCGGCATATTCAATGGAGCATAGAAAATGGGTTTTTAGACTGCCCCCAAGACTGTCCCTACCGGAGGGCAGAGTTCCCCCTCCTCGTCCTTTACCATCTAGTTCTAGTTTTTTTTTAAATATGACGCACTGTTAAATTCCTGCAAAGCAATACGCTTTGCAAATTGAGAAGGATTTGAATGCTTGGTAACTACGAAGCATTTACTTTTCAATTACAAAGCAATGCTTTTCAGAATGTAAAGCATTGCTTCTCAATTGCAAAGTATCGCTTTGTAATTGCTTCGTAGTTACAGTATATTATGAATCCGTCACAATTTTCAAATTGTCTGCAAAGCACTGCTTTGCAGTTATTTAACAATGTGGATTTTTATTTGACCACTCGATCTGATAGTTCGTATTGTTCGCGGGTCGGGTCGCCCACGTGGCTCGCCAGGTGAGTCAGGCCCACGTACACCTGTGTTGACTCAGAGCGTGAACCTCAACCTCCTACTCTATAGCAAATTATTTTTGTCAGATATGATGACAGAACTTTTAGTGATGCCTACCCCCTCCCCTTCCCCCACCCATCCTCTCCCCCTACCCTGACCTTAAAACCTCCATAGCAAAAACAAACGGATTTCGTCTCTTGTTGTAATAGAAAATGACTCTAAGTAAGTAGCAGCAGCAGCAGAGATTTCGTTGCCGCTCTGCTTTGGTTCATTCGTATCAACTGATTCTCCCCTGTCGCTACCAGACGGAGCCCTCGGGTGCTCGATGCCTGCGCTCGCCTTTGTCGGTCGGCACGGCCCCGTAAATCAAGTTTGAGACCCGCACGGCCCGTGTACGGCTGTAAACGTCCGGAGCGGCTCGGCCGAGCAAAGGGTCTTGATAACGCCGTACGTGCGGCTGCGCTGCTCCTGCTGCTACTCGCATGCGGCTGCCCGCGGCGACCTGCGACTGCTAGGCGGCGAGAGAGGAAGGAGGAGTGTCGGGCGTGCATCGTGCGTAGCGTGGAGGGCGCCCGGCAGGCAGGCAAGCCTGTCGCGCACAGCTGTACGGCGGGCGAGCCCACCCCGCAGGCTGAGAGGGGCCGGCGGCGGCGCGACCGACGCCGTGAGCGCGGGAGGACGTCCGCGCTGCATCTGTTCGGCGGTCGATCGTTACATTGTAACACTGGTTACTCTGCCAATTGAAGTGTGCGGCCTTCGACCTCGCACAAATACTTGAAGAGAAGCCGAACTATCGCGTCGATCTTTGTCCACCAAGCTGACCAGCGGCATGCACAAGCAAGCGGGCGCGCGCACCCACCACCGGGCTCGAAGAGATACTTACTGCGCTGCTTGACCTTCCTGCACACGGGGTAGCCGTGGTAGTAGGCGGGACCCTGGGCCGCCCGGTTGTCGCACTCGATCAAGGCGAAGCGGTTGGCCGTCCTGAAGGGATCGTCGCAGGCGTAGTCGTTCTGGGAGTCGCACGACCAGCAGCGCAGTGCCGCGGCTGAAACAGAAAACACAAGTCAGGAAAAGCAAAACTGGACGAGTTTGTCACACTTCGTCGTGCAGCTCCACACTCCACACACCTATGATTCACGCTGAGATTCACTCACAAAACAACGACCAAAAATATCGTTTTTCTAAAAAAGTATATTTTTTCTATCTTATCAGAGAGCGGGTACGTGAGCCTTTTCGTACAGCAGCACGTGACCGAGGCAGGCATTGAAAATACCGCAGCAGGTGAGGAACGTTTGTCGCCGCTGTGCTGTGGGCGGCCTTCACTATCAGCGTGCTCGGAGTCTCACAATGCATGACCGACGACAGACCAGCAGTCGGCTCCGTGTGAATCTTATAGACCGGTAAGGGGGTGGGGGGGCGTCGGGATCAGCAGCAGAATGCTCTCGCCTCCGACAATCACGCGCGAGGCGAGGATGGGCTGGAGCAGGGTGCCGCTCGAGTTATGTCACGGCACGTCGCGGCCAGGCGAGAGCTGTGTGTGTGTGTGTGTGTATGTGTGTGGTTACTTCTACTTGCTACACTGAGAGAAATGTTTCGTTGCAGCGATCAAAAAATGTTCGATCAGTCCGGATTAGTCATGGCCATCAAACTTTTAGTCACAGCAACTAAACTTTTGGTTACACCAACCGAAATTTCGGTTACAGCAACCGAAATTTCGGTTACAGCAACTAAAATTTTGATGCCTGTGACTAAGCCGGACTGACCGAACAAAATTTGGTCGTGGGTATCAAAATTTTGATGGCTGCAACGAAACATTTCTCTCAGTGTATGGATAATAAAACCCGACACCCAACAGCGCTGAGATGACTCATCCCCACCACACGGCACAGGCAGCGTGACGGCAGCCAGGGGTGCGGCGGGCGCGGTGCAGACCCACAACACTCCGGAGGAGGGGAGCGCGGGTGGGGAGGGGGGGGGGGTAGAAGAGCAGGGCGCTCCTGGGCGGACAGGTGGAGAGCCACCTTGGCCGTCAGCCTGTTGCTCGTCCCAGTGCTGCCACCGTGCACGCCCGTTGCAGAGTTACACGCACGCACGTCAGTCTGCACCGTCTACCGTGCAAATTCCTTTTTTCTTTTTTTGAAGAATTCACTTTTATTTGATTTTGTATGCGGGAACGAGTGGCTATCTTTCCTCATCACGTAAGCCTGCGGTTTTAACAGCGATCTCGTCGTCGTGAGATGGGACCTCAACAACAACAACAACAACAACAACAACAACAACAACAACAACAACAACAACAACAACAACAAAAACAAAAACAAAAACAACAACAACAACAACGCCACGACAAAGACCGCTTTGATCGGCGGGTGTGCGCTGCGCCACACCACGTCCACCTCGCTAATAGGTCGCAGGCGCGCTCGTCGGCTGCAAACACTTTTACGTCCACATCCTACCCTACCGCGTCACACTCTTCGCCCTCTGGACACCTTCAGGAGCAGGTGACTTTGATACCCGAAACCGGAAGTGAATCCGCTTCCTCAGGCGGCCCGGGACCTCTTTCTTTTTTTTTCACTCCTGCGCCCGGTACGCGTCAGTGGGCACGCGGCCCTTGAGAGTGGTTACGTGACTGCTCAGGTAAGAAAGGTGACGCTCCGGTAACGCTCGGCCAGGGCCGCAGTATACCCCGCGTCCGCAGAGACTCTCGGGGTGGGAGTATTGGCACCTGGCCGGCACCACCAGCGCCGCCCTCCTCCTGCTGCTTTGGGCCCTTTGGGTGCCCCCCCCCCCCCCCCAACTGCAGCACGCGGCCGCACGCGGCAGCACGCCCGCGACCCACTTTCCCTCCAGCCACGCCGCGCCACGCCGCGATACGCCGCAATGTTTACCTGCACTGGAGGGGGCCCCGCCGGCCGCGCCCGTCGCGCCCCGCGCCCTGGAGTACCTCGAGTACGACCCCACCGCCGAGGCTGCCACACAGGTCCGCTACATCCTTTATACTATGCCAGGTGCGGCTGTTGCCCCGTCGACGGGTACCTATCGTATCTGCCCATAGTGCCATCCTGCGCGGAAGAATAGGCAACCCGCCCGCACGCGTGCACGCTGTGCGGTCTAACAACAGAAGTGAGCCCTGCGCACACCAGAGATCTTCTGAGACCTAAGGGCAGGCTTGCCTACCCGACGGGTAACACTGCTGAGCCCTGCCAAACGGTATAAACCCGCAGTCGCTTCCGGCCTCATACAAGGTGGCTGATTTACGACGCGCAATTCTGTAGTTATGCTGTACCACATGTACGAGTGCGGGCGGGTTCCCTACCCTACTCGCTCGGCTCGTACGGCGCCGTGGGCAGGGGCGATAGGCAAGCCCGCCCGCACTCGTGCGTGTGGTACAGTATACCTTACAGTGCAGTGTAGTGTACCTACAGAAGTGCGCGGTGTGAATCAGCCACCTGGTATACTGAAAACCCAGTTTATGACCATGTATGTAGGAGTTACTGAATACCTTCACAGGTACAACCCTACCCTGTGTGCCGAAGTTTGTACTGTCACGGAGAGCATAACAACTATTTTCTTCCTCCGTGTACCAGTGCAGAGTGTCGCCATGTCGAGCTGCTTCGAGCTGCCCCTAGTCGGGGTGAGCCGGTACGGTGGCTAGTGACTTGAATGGCAGACGGAGCTCCTGCAACGGCCTGGAATGCCTTCGACTCCAGCGGAGCTACAGGCGGCTCCAGGCCCTGTCCTAGTGCCGCGCCGGGCGGACGGACAGGCGCCGAACAGGCGTGCAGACCGCGCAGTCGACTGGACGCGAACCACGGACAGCGGAGCGATGTAGGTGCAGCGCAGTGCAGAGGTGAAGCCGCCGGAGGAGGAGGAGGTTAGGAGGGGGGGGCGAATCTGGTTTCAACCGGCTTTCCTGCGAGCAGCGGGAGAGAGGTCTTTCTCCTGGACGAGAGTTCCGGCGGCGACGCCTCCGCCTTCTATATTCAAGCCTTTCCTTCCGCGAGGAGGACGTCTTCCTCGCGCCCCTCGACGTCACCCTCGAGTCCGCGGACGTCCTCGGCGAGGAGAGCCGGTCCCAAGGTCGCGCCGCGGCCGCGCTGCGTGCCGCCGCTGTTACCGCCGCACCGAGCTCAATTCTCACAACCATGAAAGAAAGCACTCGCGAGCACGACCAAGGCGAGCGCCCCCCCCCCCACACACACACAAACCAGCAACAACAACAGCAAACGTGTGAAAGAATGGTCTGCTGCCCATGGTGCGCGCGCCCGTCGAGGTGTTCCCGCCATCGTGGCTCTGGCATTTGTGCACTCCCTCAGTGACCTGCCAGAGCGGCCGAGTAGAGCGCCCGGTCCGAGAGCTGTCCGCTCGACCTCTCGACGCGCAGATCCGCTCCTGGCGGCCCTCCAAGTGTGACAGCGGGGCGGTGCGGTGTGGGGCGGAGTGGGGTGGGGCTGGGCGGAGAGAGGTACCCAGCGCGCCGGCTCTAGGCTAGGGCAGGGGCTAGGGGCTGTTGTAAGGGTCAAAAGGTCAGCCTCGTGCGACGCCTGAAAGTAGGCAACGTGCGCCTGTACATAGGCGACCCCCTCCACACCACCCCGCCCGCCCCCCTGGCTATGGCCGCAGGCCGGCTAGCTGGCTAGCTGGCTGGTTAGAATACGAGTTGGTGTCATCGTCAACCACCACGCCACGTCAGCGAGAGGGGCAGGCTGGCGGATCTCACAGGATTGTGTGAGGGAGGAGTGTGGCGCCCCGAACGCTCCGCGGAACGATCCCCCCCGCACGGGACGAGCGCAAGACGGCGCAGCCAGCGCGACGCGACTTTAGACGCGGCAGTCCGTGCGAGGTCGTATGAAAAGTTTTCTGACAGCAGCGGCCGCGCACCAGCATTCAGCGAAAACAAAGGACTTTTGCACGGCGACCGCTGGGACTTCCCTCGTCGCACCGCCCGACTTTTGCACGGCGACCGCTGGGACTTCCCTCGTCGCACCGCCCGCCGGCCCGCGGCCTCGACGATGTGCGGGCGGTGTGTGTTGTGTGTGTGTGTGTGTGTGTGTGTGTGTGTGTGTGTGTGTGTGTGTGTGTGTGTGTGTGTGTGTGTCTTGTGTGCGTGTGTTCGTGTACGCGTGTGAGTGCCTCGTCCGCGCTACTGCCCTTGAGCGAGGGTGGGCGGGGTCCTGTTTGGGGGCGCGGCGGCCTGCAGGCAAGGGCACAGGGCGTCTCTCGGCGTTACTGTGCCGGTTCTGGTCGGATTAGCATGGCAAGGGAAAGGAGTGGAATGTTTGATCGGTTGTTTAGCTTCCGCCTTCGGCTGTAGTAAGTCCGCGAGTAAGTCGGGTCCCCCCTGAAGGAGAGGCGCCTAGCGCCAGGGGTGGTCGGTCAGGGGGCACGGCCAGCACGGCACGGCGTGAGAGGGAGGACGCAAAAACTTGTACTTGTACTTGACGTACGAAACACTTTTCTAACGATGTGGACGGTCGCTGCGTCACGTTTCGGCCCCTCCTCTCTCCCCACCTTGTCCGACGCTGGCTATCGCTGGTAACGCCGCGCGACCGTGGCGGCCGCACACTGTTTGGTCTTGCAGCGCCAACAGGGCGTTCTTAAGTGACCTGGCCCCCACTGGGTCTGTGCACCTTGCACACGACCGTCACTTGAGCGATTTGCGAAACGTTTCTCCAAACAAAATGAACGATACCACTCCCCCTCCAAGGACACCTTGAAGAAACCAGGGGCGTGCGGGGCATTTGACCGGACAAAAACCAAACCGGAGACCAAAAAAAAATAAAAAATAAGAAGGAGATGAGAGCCGGGCGGTTGCCGAATGTCGGCGAGACGGACAGGCAGGAGGGGAGTGAAAACCTATATGGAGAATGGGACGGGTACGGGAGGGTTCGGGCTCAGTGGCAGCGGCAGGTAGGCGAAGCCTGGAGCCTGGCCCAGGGTGACACCTTGCCCGAACAGAATCAGACTGGGTGCTGGGCGCTTATTACGATTTGGATTCGTGCTGCGCTCTATCGATTGGCTGGCTCCGTGCTGCAGTGCTCGCTGTTGCGGGCTCGCCCTATATTGGTAACGGCCACCTCTACGGGCCCCGCGGGGGTCAAGGCTGCCATGAGGAGGACCGACTGCCACGCCTTAGTGAGGCAGCCGCTGGCGCCCCGCTCCGCCTCCCGCCCCGACACGCAAGTCGCGTGCTCCTGCGCTTTTACTCGATTTAACTGATCTGTACTTTTTATTATGTAATGGGGTTAGCCTCGTAGCTCCGCGTTGGTGCGGCCTGTGACCAGGTCACCCAGGAAAAACACTTTGAAAAAACAACAACAAAAGAGCGGTTGAGATTGAGATGGAGGGAAAAAGGGGGGGGGGGATTGTGTGGCGTCGGTCCGAACGTGTTGGACAATAAGCGCACTATGATGGTGGCCGATGAATCACCGGACATAATGCGGATGCCTAAGTCGCGGGACACGCGAAGAGGCCGCGACGGGACGGACCGTCCACACCCAGCACTGTGTGGCCTGGCCGGCCTAGCCAGCAGTGTGCGGAACACTGCGCTCGCGGTACGTGGAAGCGCCAAGGGCATGGTGCGCATCGACTTATTGGTAATGAACTAAATTACGACTCTACACCGCTCTACACGTCCCCGACAGGACGGGCTTCGCTCGGCAGACTACACCTCGGCAGGCTCCTGATCCTGATCGCCCCGCTCCCAGGCTCGTGCAGCAGCAGCAGTCGCGGCCATGGTGCAGCGGGCCGCCACGTCGCGCCACGTCGCGCGGGGCGAGTCGCCCAGTCGGAACCAAAGTAGGGGAACATAGGACCCGGAGCCGGAGAGGAAGTCCGTGTGGGCGCGCTGAGCCATGGCGCAGCCGTGGAGCCCGCGCTAGCAAGCGGCGCTAGCAGCGCTGCCAACTGTCGGGCGCGTCTCTGCACCAGTACCAACTGTTGCGGACCCATCTCGCTCGCTCTGCTGAGACGACTCCACCTCGCCCGCAGTGGGTACGCGGAAGATTCTGGAAACACCTCTCTGGACTGGACTTTGCATCGCGGCGGCGGGAAGCGAGTTCCTCTTTGAGTACCGAAGCCTTTGCCGGCCACAGATTCCTGAACCGGCCGGCCCGGTTAGATGTGGGTCGGTCGGTGGGGAGCGCGCTCGCATCCTGTGCGGCGGGCTGGCGGGCTGGGGCGGCCAGCCGGCCAGCCTCTGCGGTCGCACGCCATCGGGATGAAAATACTTTGTGCAGCGCTGCCGCCCGCTGCCCAGGTTATGTAATAACAGCGGGGAGCCACCCGTCAGTCAAGCTGCTGCTCCGCAAAGCACTCTTAACGACCTCACTCCACTGAGTCATGTGTCGCGGGTGACACCCTACGATGCCCTACGCAACCATCAGCAACACATCTTGTTTGCTGAAACGCCAGGAAGTTCGTGTACACAGAGCAGCCTAGCCTCAGACCGTCGCCCCAGTGTCGGCATGGAGGTCGAGTGCAATCTCCCAGCAGTCACGGCTTTCTTACGGGATCTCTAAATGATAATGTATTCCCAGCCACCGCGGTGACTTCGACAACAGCGCCTCGGCTGTGCGCCATGAGGCTATACGCCCCACGCCCGTGAGGTGGCGTGGCGTGGCGTGCCCGCAGAACGAACCGCCCCGGCAAAAGCTGGACGGGCCGGTTGTACAACCCAGTCTGTGCTGGCACGCCCCCTCCCCTCCCCCTACCTGCCGGGCCCAAACAACAACAGCAGCAGCTTTTCCCCCGCCACCGCCCCTCCCTTTCTCTCCCTCCGGTTTGTTTTGGTCGGGGAACCGGACTGCGGCCCGCTCGGCAGGGGCTCCGTTGGCGGCTCCGGCTCCGGGGGGCCGAGCAGCGCCGGGCAACGGAGCGTTGAACCAGAGCGGCGTTCAGGGGAAGAAGAGGTAAGGCGCGATGAGGAGCACTTGCCGCGGAACGGTCGGTCGGTCAAGGCTCCGGCATTCTCCAGCCCGGATTAAACAGCCTGGACTGCTTAAAGCAAGGCAGACGGCATAGGGGTCGTCCAGAAAGTTTCGTCTGTTTTCCTCAGATTCATTCGGCAAATTACAGAAGCTTGGCGCCTGCGAGACTCGGGGTAGGCTACCCCGCAATGCACGCACGCACTGCTGGCAAGATGTTACCTACCTACTAGGCGCTAAGAGACCTTGTGTAGGCTAAACTTTGGCAGTTTCGTTACGGCGAATGACGGACGTACTTTTTGGAGGATCCCACTCCTCACGCGTGAAGGTGTCCACACATCGAACGTTTCACGAGGCGACGCTAATGATAGCGCCTGTCACGCGATTGGTAGGCCACCCGCCAAGCAGCAGTGTGAAGACAGCGGCCCGCCAAGAGCGCCAGAGTACGGGGGCTTCAGACAGGAGATCGTATGAGGGCTCAATGTCCCCCGCCAAACTTTTAGTATTGTTCACAGAAGAGAATACCTCGTCATAAATTTCGTTGTTAATCGGAGAGGAAAAATACCCCCAACGTAACGTAACAATTTAATATAATTATGGACGATTGGGGTATCGAGTTAATGTTACGTTAGTTTTCTGCTGAATATTCTCCCCACAAGCTCCGTACGTACATAAGACACGACAACGATTGAACAATTTAGCTTATTTCCGATGTATCTTTTTAATCATTGTTTTGTAAAGATGGTCGCGAACTTCTCCCTGGTCCTCTACGGCAGCGTTCTCTTCGCCTATGAGACGCAGCCTGACGTGGAGTGTGGCGTGTTTCTCTCGGGACGGGGGGACGGGTTACTAGACTCGCGATCGACTCGCAGAGGCACTGTCGCTCGCTCAGTCGTCGACGCAACTTTGGAAAGTTTAACCCGGCCTGCTGGACTCTCACTCTCGGCCACCAACCCGTCGCGCAAGACTCCGTCATTGACGGATTCCGTCTCCGCCCGCCCCGCCACTCTGAGCAGAGCGCAGAGTAACCTCGACCGTGGGAGGGAGCAGAAGCAGCTCACCATGCCAGCCGAGGAACGGCAAAAAAATACCACCAAAAACAGAACAACTATGACGAAAAATCTTTGGGGCTGTATAATTTCTGATAGTGAATGAATCTGATACTGTATTGCATCAGACAGACGGGCGGTTTGCAAATCAGTGCCCCAAGCAGCCCAATAGGCTAGAAGTGGCGAAGCACTGTACGGATGGAACACAAGTCCACCATTTTGCCACATGCCTCCTCGACTTGCGATTGACGGCCTGTTGAAGCTAAAACCGTACACTGCAAGTCTGAGGTGTCCAGCAGCTGTGGTCGACGTAAGTTACAGACCTAAGAAACGGGGCGACTTAAGTCGCCAAGTTACTCTGAGCCTGTTGGATTCCGTGAATTGCACCCTGATCCATATGGCTCATCTATAGGGGTCTTCCACCCCAGGAATGAGATGTGATACACACTGTGGCATGAAAAACCAAAAGGTTTCCAGTTCAATTTTAGGCAAACTTAAGCCTCCCCGATTCTGTGGTCGGGCACCTTAAGTCGCCCAGTTGCACGGGACCCCAGATTGACAGAGTGCAGCTGAACGGCGTGCTCGGGTAAATGATCTGAAGCCCGCACCTGCCTGTGCCCGGGAGGGGCGGCGTGTTGAATGAGGGGCATAAGCGCGCCCATTAGGCGACCCAGGCGGCCCCGCCCAGCGCG
>NW_026267170.1:427414-427919 GCF_000697945.3 Frankliniella occidentalis | reverse complement strand
CTTCCCAACACAAGTTCGGCCGACGCCGCGCATCCGCCGCACCGCAGAGCGCGAAAGTGAAATCTGCGCACCGCATCACTCAAGTTCAATGGCAAGGCCGGTGCCCCGCCCCGCCCCGCCCCAATCCACCCCACCTCACCGGCGCATCGCCCCGTCGTGCGAGCGAGTCGCAGCCCCGGCAGTTACTGCATACCTCGGCGAAAGCGAAACACGTTACCGGCGTGCTGAAGAGCACAGCGCTCAGCCCGGCACGTCATCGTCAGCACGGCAGGCAGGGCTGGGCCTGGGCCGCGGCTGGGCCGCTGTCCCCGGCGACGTGAACGAGTCCGCCGCCAACTCCTCTCCCCGCCCCGCCCTTCTGGCCACGCGACATCAGTTGTTGTGGTGGCGACACGGCGGATTGATAAAGCAGCCAGTCCATCCCCCCCCCCCCCCCCCCCCTTCTGGCCTACGCGCCGCTCGTCGTTCGCTACGTTAGAAGCGGCTCGGCACGGTCTGGCCTGCA
>NW_026267170.1:425527-427194 GCF_000697945.3 Frankliniella occidentalis | reverse complement strand
GGCGCGGTGGGTGGGGTGAGGGGTTGTCGCCCCGCGGGGACGCCTGCCCAGCAGGGGGTCACGGCCCACGATGGCAAAACAAAGGTACGCTGAAGTACTGCATCAGTAACAAAGCAAGGGTGGGTGATCCGCGCCGTCTGTTTTTCCTGCTTATACTGTACCGGATTCATGCGTGCGGACGGGTAGCATACTCGCACGGTACCATAAAGAGCCGTTGGCAGCAAGGATAGGCATATACCAGCCCGCACACGTGCATGCGGTACAGTATTACTACCAAAGTGCACAGTTTGAGTCAGCCACCTGGTGTGCTTTGTGGACTTCGCTCCACATCACATAATGGCCAGCAACCTGACGGGGACGGCGACACCCGCCCTCAGGTCGCCGTACAGCCTGGGGGGCTGCTTCTGCACGAGGCGCTCGGCGCGGGCCCCGCGAGCGGCCAGTCAGGGCGAGAACAAAGGAGTTGAGCGGAGCGGGCCGGGGGCGCCTGGCCCTCGGCCTGGCCTGATGCAGGATGTAGGTCACTGTACTGTGCGTGTCGGGGGCGGGGGAGGCGGACGGCGCCGGCCAGCGCTTGTTGTTTGTGGGGTTGGCGCGGCGGCCGAGGGTGGCCCGCACCCATCTCGGGCCGAGGGGCGCTCGAGGCGCGCTCGGGACCCGCACCCCGCCCCGAGGCTAGGCCAGGCGGCGCCCGAGCCCGGGCCGAGCGCCCCCCAGCTCCAAGCACCGCTGGATGTCCGGCTACTCGTGCCGCGGCGGGACGCGGCGCGGTGACCGCCGGGCTTGGCCCCCGCGGGACACCACCGCGGGCTGCACGCGGTTTTATGGCCGGGAGGCTCAATTAGAGACGAGGCGTCGTGCTGGGCCAAGGCGCGGCGGGGCCGGCCGGGGCGGAGCGGGGCGGCGCGAGTCACATGGTACATGACATCTGCATGCAGCCTCAGGCCCTCGCGGGCGCGGAGGAGTGGGACGGCGCCCCAACTCATGCCCGCCCCCGCCTGGCCCGGCCGCGGGTGGTGGTGGGGTCCTTTACCGGCCTAATTCGATAACCACACGACGCCCACACTCAGTGCAGGGTCCATAGGCAGCCTCTCCCTTCGTCTCTCTTTGTCACACACGCGGAGTGGTGCGCAGCGCGTATAGCCCTACCGCCAGCCCCTTGGCGCCACGAAGGCCGCGAGGGGGAGCGGGGGCGCGCCGAATGGCGCCTCACGTCCAGCACTTCCTCTCCCCCTCCCCCTTCCCCTTTGAGTTCCACCCCTTGCACTCCGCAAGGCCCTCTCTAGTCCACGGCCTATATCCCTGCCTCTAGAATGGAATGGGCGAGGGGAGAAGCGACGCCAGTTAGATTTAGTGCCCGCGAGAAACACATGCGCCCCCCCTCCCCACCCCAACCGCACACATACCCCCGCGCAGCACCCCCGACTCGTCAGTGAAGAATGAATGTGATGGTGCGGGTATGGGCCTGGCGCTTCAGGCTTCGAGTCGCAGCACTATCTGCGGCTGGGAGGGGGGAGAGCGGGAGGAAGAAGAAAGAGGATGGGAATGTAATTACTCCAATAAGCTGGACAGACGACCCCACCGCCGAGCCCATCGGAAGCGGGGCAGCGGTAGGCGTCCGGAAAGAGCTGGCGACACTAGGGCGGCCCATGTGCTTTCCGTTATCC
>NW_026267170.1:417454-423857 GCF_000697945.3 Frankliniella occidentalis | reverse complement strand
CCCCACCCCCCTTACGCCCAACGCCTTTGCGCAAAGAGCAGCCCGTAACCTGGTGAAACCTAAGAGCCACCGCTGTGCCATGCTCCCTGGCGGGGCGGACCGAAGCCACTAGCACGCTGCCCTGCCGCAGGAAAATACAAGAAAATCATAGTCGCGTTTATAACTTCAGATATCAATCCGCACTTTTGGCACGTATGGGGTGAAAATTCCAACTTATTTCCGCCTATCGCCTTAGAAAGCGATCGGCCCACGACAGCGTACGGTCCGTAGCTGAGAGCCGCGCGCCGAACACGCCCAACAAGCCCCGTGCCTATGGGCCCCGGTCCTGGGCCCCGCGCGGTCGGTGTGCGAGAGCGGAGAGCTGAATGCCCGTTTTGGGCCACAGCTGAACCGCGCAGTAGGCGGCTGCAGGACTGCTACGGGCCGCTCCGGGCATAGCAGCGTTAGCGTTGCTGGAGTTGCGTAACGGAGGCAGAGTGCCGGATGAAAACGATGATGAAGAAGAAGAAGAAGAAGAAAAAATCAGCGATTGAGATTTTTCTTTAAAGGTAAAACAACTCCCGTTGAATGGGCATCATTTCACGCTGCAGCGGTCTCGGTCGGTGGGGCATTGGCTCAGAGACCTGCCTGGGGGCGCTGCGCTCGCAGCCCCGCCCCGCGCCTCTCTGCCGCGAGATATCTGTCAGACCACGCACCAATAATGACTCCCTAACGACTGGAGGTTTCCAGCCGTCACTCGGCCGGCCGCCCTCCAGAGCCAGCGCTCGACTTGACTAACCGTGAGTCGCTGGCCGAAACATTCAAAGTGCTTACAGGGGAGGCTCAGCTTATGCTGGTGGGACTCGCAACGGCGCGCCGTGGTGCACGGGCAACGGCGATACCGCAGTATGCGTAAAACGAGCCTTGCAGACTGGATATCACGTACGCCACGCAGCACACTGCAAGGGAAAGACTTTGACCCCCCCCCCTTTTCTCCCCTCCTTTTCCTTTTCATCTCTCTCCTTTCTCTTTTCAGTATTGTCTTTGTTCTGTTATGCGTCTCATCACACACTCGAATCTTGAAAGTTTCATCAGTGCCCAAGTAGGCACTCATCCCAATCCAGAGTCCGTGAACAAGCCCAGGCCCAACGTCGCGCTCCCCGCAGCCGCAGGTGTGCCAGCGCGCCATGTGATCCTGGCTGGGGGGCGTGGCGGGGCGCAGCGCGGGTACAGCGCGCCCTGTCGCTCCGCGGGGTCCACGACGACGCCCTCTTGGCCCTGCTACAAGCACGGGTGTACTCACCGGAATGCAGGGCGGCGAGCGCGACCAGGCACAGGGCCATGACGCTGAAGGGGGACATGTTGTAGGTGGTGGTGGTGGAGGAGGAGGTAGCGGAGAACACAAACACACACTCGACGAAGTGGTCGGGTCGGAGCGCGCGCTGCAACTGAGGCGGTCGAGGCGCGGCCGTACGAAACACGCGCCCAGCCCGCGGCCCGCCCGCCAGCCCCGCTAGCCTCGCTGCGCTAGCCTCGCGCCGCACCACCCCGCGCCGCCTCGCCCCCCCCCCTCCACCTCCACCTCCCTGTTCCCCTCTCGCTCGCTCCCACGGGCCTCAGGGTGTGGCGGCGGAGGAGAGGGCCAGAGGGCCGGGCGTAGGCCGCCCCCACCACCACGGCTAAAGCCGCGGCGGCGTGCCCGGTGCGAGGCTTGTCGTGCCAGCGCTAGCCCGCGCCCGCGGAGCTGAGGCGGAGGAGCTGTGCCGATGTTCCTTCGGCTGCCTGCCTCGGGTACCCTCGGGTACCTTCGGGTACTTTCGGGAGAGCTCGCCGCGCGAGGCCCACGGCAGCGGCGAGTCCAGCGGCAGCAGTCGGGTCAAGGGCGTTGGCGTGGAGGAGAAGGGTGAGATCGGGGGTGGGGAAGGGGGGGGGCGTTCATCGGCAATGAAAATAATGCAACGGGAAGGCGTAGCTGCATCGCGTGGCACGGCCTGGCGCAGCGGGCGCAGCGGGGGAGCATGAGCAAGCCGAGCAAGCTCGCATGCAGAGCCGTCCCGTGGCGCGGCTCCTCTTCCCCGGCGGAGGATCGACGGGACGAGGCTTCGGCTTCCACACCGGTTTCGCATTCTCGGTTTTACTCCGTTTGACTCCGCTCCTCGGTGCACCCGCCGAGTCCTGCACTTACACACGCCCCGAAGGCTTTTGTCGGTGCATGCGCACGGTGCTGTTTCCTCCATGCTTGCCGCCGTTTTGAAATTCTCCGCAGACCTCCGGTGGCTTCACCTCGGGCCTCGCCGTGCCTTGCAGAGCACTGCTGCCGGCCCGGGCGCGTCGCGTATATGCGACGTCCTTGTCGACCGACGCCGCCGTCCGCAGCTCCTAAATCTGTCTCGGAGCGTCGCGGCGCCCGGAAAGGCCGGGGCAGGCCTTGATCCACGAGTGCCGTGTGACTCAACGCTGAGAGGCCCCTCAAAATCACATCTCTACTGTACCAGACCCAGAGCGCAGAGCGGGCGAGGCCCAGGCGCGCCTGGACGGCACACAACCGAAGCACACCGATGCTAGTAGGTAGCCTAACACAAGGGGGCCACCACCTCTTCTTTGGTAGAACACATGCATTGTTACATGGATTAACATGCACAGTTGCATGAATTGAAGAATTTCTCAGGATTTGGAGGTTTTCGCATAGTATTTCAGAAGATTTCACAAACCTGCCGGTAGATTATATCTGTATTGGTAACTACATAGTGTTGAGGTGAAGCTGATGCCTTGCGGATGATCCGAAAGCTTCTGCCTCCGATCAATAATTTTGGTGATATGGCAAGTTAAAAATACGCCACCACTAAGAGTCCCCGTTTAAGCGCGCCGTTCGGCGACATGACTTCACCAAAAATAATTAACACTGCACTGAGAACAGAGACCCATTCTTGTTCTTTGCTCTTAGGGATAGTCTAAGTCTAGAAAGTACATCAATTTTCTCAGATTCATCCGATCATTCGGCAAATTACGAGAGCTCGGCGCCTGCGAGTCTCGGGATAGGCCACTCCGCAGTACATCCATGCACAACAGGCAAGATGTTTGCCTACCTAGCAGGCGCTCTGACTTGCCTTGACAAACGGCCAGGCCACTTTTGGCCCAAAGGTTTTCGATCCGGTAATTTCGTAACGTCAGATGTGACGTGACGGACGCACTTTTGGGATAAACCTACATCAAAAAGGGCGACAATTTAAGTTAAAGAACGACATTATTCCTTGGCACACAATCAATTTTGTGTATTAATTTTGGCGACTTTTATTTCAGCAGATTTCTGAAGATATTTTAAAAGGGTACAAGCTAAAGTAAATTGGCAGACTACAAATGATTTCATGATCGGTTAGAACACATGATTTCAGGAGAGGTGGCCTCCCCTGCCTAATATCATTTGACCGTCCGTCCACTGCCCAACAACACCAGGAAATGTTTACACGAACGAAAATGTAGCAGACCGAGCAGACCTTTGCGGAAGAGGAGGCGGGGAATACCTTTTTCGCAGGAA
Organism: Frankliniella occidentalis; assembly: GCF_000697945.3. Lineage (NCBI taxonomy): Eukaryota > Metazoa > Arthropoda > Insecta > Thysanoptera > Thripidae > Frankliniella > Frankliniella occidentalis. Next base: position 420,343 of record NW_026267170.1, on the reverse strand, counting down.
TAAAATTTTCCAAAATAGGATATAAATGTACAAACATACATCATGAGACTTAAAGAGTAGTTGTCAACTTCACTTTTCGAAGTAAAGTTAGGCGTGGTTTGTCGTATTGTTTTTAGCTTGTATACTTTTTTGTGTCACATGTTTTCCCTGAAAACCTACAGTTGCGGTGGAAAACGGCCCGCCTGTCTGCCTTTGCGGGCACGGCCGCAGACGGCGGCGGGCAGTGCGTGGACACGCGTGTCTTTGTGTGCGCGCCCTGAGGCCCGGCGGGTGTGGGGGGGCGCCTGGGAACTCGCCCCCCCCCCCCTTTCCTTTCCTTCCCCGTCGCGCCGCACCCTGCAGCCCTGGAAGCCTGCCGTTCGGCCGCCCTGGCGTCGCCGGAGTGCCGTCCCAGCTCCCCGCGGGCGCCGTGGCGGCCCGTGGCAGAATGGGGGGGGGGGGGGGGCTGCCTCCAGCCGGCAGGACTCGCTAACAGGCGAGAAGGACCCCCGCGCCGCCCGCACGCACTGGCACGCATGCGTGGCCCGAGGACGCCTACGCCCATTGTGGCGCCGCGGGCGGCCGCGGGACGAACGCACTGCAGCGCCCGCCGCGCCGCCCGCCGAATCGCGCGGCGCCGCGGCGGCCCGGCCGACAAGGGGGGAGGAAAATAATAATATCTGGGTCAGATAGGGAGAGCCGAGGGCGGCGGGGGTGCCCGCCGGGCGGGGGCGCCGCGCGGAGGACCTGGGCTGGGCGCGTCATTATACCGCCATACACGAGCGGGCGGCCCTCCAGCCTGATGACAGGGTGGGGCTGGAGGGGGGGGGGGGCGACACCATCCATGTGATTGCGAGGAGCCGCGCGCGCTCCTAGTTGTGCGTATCATACATCACAGCCTGGTTGTCCTGCTCGCGGATATCCGCGCCGCTCTGGCGGCCGCCGGGGCCGGGAGGGGCGGGGTGGGCCCACCCGGTGGGGGCGCAGGGGGATCCACTCTCGCTTTTTAGCCCGCCCTTCTGCTTTGAAAAAGCTATCCAGCGGGCTTATGCAATCGACCTCGTGTCTGTCTGTGTGTCTGTCTGTCTGTCTGTTCCACTAGAAGGAGATGTGCTAGAGACTTGAAATTTTCAGGGTATCTTAAGGTCCACTTCTAGAGAACGAAACGCCTACGGCAAATCCTGGCAACCACCCCTAAGGGTGTGAATGGGGGTATCCAAGGTTCCAAAATTCTTCCAAAAAGTAATTTTTTTTATGTTCCCCTAAGGGGAAACTCGTCAAAGTTGAGCCCTCTGGGCGAAAATTTCGTCCGTTTTGCTCTATCTCTAACCGTTTAGGCGCTAGAGGGTCTTTTTTGACAAAAATAAGCTAAAAATTGCCATAGTGAAAAATAAGTTGTATGACAAGGCCTAAAAACCGCAAAATAGAAAGGAAACTCTTCCCCCACCCCCAAAAAACGTTTTCTAAGCAGAAGGGTGGGTTGTAGTCACGGTGCTTCACCGTTACATCTAAGCGGGCCGAAGGCCCGCTACATCATTTGATCATGTTCTTCAGCAAATCGCGTGACAGAAATGGTCGGGCCGCAGGCCCGACCATCGCCGCCGGCAGGCCAAGCAGGCCCGGCCCCTGCCGAACGGAGTTGCCGGCGGAGCGAAGCGGAGCTGGCAACTTCGTTTGGCGGAAGGGCGGGCCTGCTTGTTATACTACGGTGACGTACTGTACAACGGGACGTAAACAACAACACGGGGGCTTCAGAGCCACGTCCCTCCCTGAGGGGTCGACAATTGGTGTGCTCCCGTGTCCCGGGCTGACAGTAGTACTCCGGGCGCACGGGTGTACTCCGCTTCCGCGTACTCCAAATGCACACCAGATGTACACCGGATGTACTCCCGGTGTACTTCATTCACTCTGTGTGTACTTCATTCACTCGGTGTGTACTTCACGTACTCCAAATGTACTCCAGGTGTACTCCACCCTACGTACTCCGCGTGTACTCCTCTCCCCAAAATATGAGTCGTCAAACACTCGCCCCTCCCCCTTTTTCGCCGGTCCCACTTTCCCCTTAATTTCCCCACTGTTTCCTCACCCCACCCCACCCCTCTGTTTACATGCGATCCAACCCCACGTGATGTGACGTGTATACGCTCAAAGATTATAATGAAGCCTTCAATCTAAAATTTTGAGTTTTGCTCACGTCAGTTGGTATGACGTTTTGCATAAATGACCAGCACCAGAACCCCGTTCTCCTCCGCCCGGCTGGCGCAGCGCAGCAAGGAATGGGGGAGGGAGGTCGAAAGGGCGCTCCGGGCCGGCCGCCAGCCCCCCCCCCCCCCTTATTACCGGGTTAATGGGCCAGTGGGCAGTACGGGCGATGAGCCCGCACGCCATTTACTCGCAGCCCTATTGCTGCTGTTGCTTATGCTGCCGCCTATGCTGCCGCCTATACCTTGCCTCAACGCTATTTCTACCTTAAAAATATGTACATGTAAAATTGTCTTAAGCTTAAGGCAAATGTCGTTAAAATAAAGTATAAATTTCCTTCGATTAACTCAATGTCATTGAAAACAATGGAAATGCCTTAAACCAACGTCACAAAATTTCCAAAAATACTCGTCCTTGGTTTTAAGGATATCATTTTCTGTCTGTGTGGTCTATTCTCGCATAAATTGCGCCCCCACCCGCTCACCCGCCCCTAGGCTCACCGCCCCCATCTGGCGACACCGCGAAGGATAGCAAACCTTCTCGATTTGTCCGCTAGCGGATCGCTCCCACTCATTGCAGTGTTGGCGTTGGAGTACGCGCGGATGATGACCTTATCAGCTGAGCTGGGCGATCCCTCATGGATAGCAAACTGTCAGAAGGTTGGGGGTGGAGGGAGGCGCAGGGAAGCGCTACCGAGAGGCGGGAGGC
>NW_026267170.1:411829-416684 GCF_000697945.3 Frankliniella occidentalis | reverse complement strand
GCCGGGGCCCCGCCGGGGCTCGGAAACAGGATCCTGGTGAGCGCCTCACTCCGCAGTGACCCGGCCGCGCCCCGCCCCGGCCTCCCGGCCACCCCAGCTCTTGTAACCCGGCACGGGTCAGGCTCGAGCCCCTGATGGCGGCAGGGTAGGCAACCCTGTTGCACGGGCGCGTGCGTGGGTGCCTACGCCGGACCGGGCGGGCGGGCCTGGGGCGGGCCTGAGGCGGGCCCCCACCACCACCGCCCTCCGGCAAGATAAGCTGCACTCCTGGCTTGTGATCGCTCAGTTTATACTCATCCGAGGCCGTCCACAACAGACACATTTATACTACCAAACGGAAACAAATTCAGTCGGGCATCGTCATCAGGCCTCGGCGACTTCCGTGGCGTACAGCGTTCGGTTTTCGGTCGGCAGCAGCGGACAGTAAACAGGGTACACTCCGGTACAGTAGTGGCCGCCCGTGTGACTCACAGGCCCGCTTGTGTAGTGTGTGCCGCCTCTGGCCGCCACCACCGAGGCTGCCGTGAGGCTGCCGTGAGGCCGCCGCCGTGCCAACCAACAGAGTCCGACTTGTTCCTGCTCCTCCCTCTCCCAGGCGGGGGAGGCCCGGGCCGCCGCGGCCGTGCCGTGTCGCTGCCTCATGTCTCTGATTGTATGTCGCTCTGATTGTAATGATTAATCCGCGGTGCGTACCGCCCAGGTTGCCCGACCTGGCGGGCGATGAGGATGAGGAGTGCCGGGCTGCGCCGCCGCGCGAGCACGTCCCGGACGAACACGAAAACATACATACACACACATACACACACACACACACACAGCGGGGAAGCAGGGCGTGGCATCGCCGTCGCAGAGCGAGGACTAGGAAGCTGAGGGCCCTCTGCTGCTCAACCCGACGATCAATTACTTTGCCAACGCTGAGGTGTTTGGTGCTCAACTAATACTACTGCTCGCTCGGACAAGAGGGCGCGGCGAAGCGAAGACCAGGTAAACATGATCAGCTAGCAGCGTTCAGAACAGCAGCGGGGCGAGCGCGCAGAGGTGACGTATACGTCCAACATGAGGCAGCCTGCGGCGTACTTACACGACAACAACGCTGCTCGCGCCTTCACGACCAACACGCCCACGCCCACAAGAAGTGATCCAGCGGCCACATTCTGAGCGTATGGCACACACACAGTCACAGCCTGGTGTCCGCGGTCCTACTCATGTCACTAAATTGAACGGTCGCCGCGCCTGGCCCCGTCGCGTCGGGTCGGTGCTTCGTAGTACAGACTGTAGAGCAGCGTCAGGCCCGGTTATGGGAATGATGGCCCAAGTAATGACTTGAACTGCTTTGAATCACTTCACATATCTTCAAACGGACTGCTGGCGCATCGTTGTAAGTAAAACCCCCATTGGAAATGGGAAAGTTTACGACAGGACTTCAGTCATGGGTGGTTAAAAGTTACCTTCTCCCTCCGGCTGTGAAGCACTTGCCGCGTTCCCGAAAAAGCTCGCCCAAAAGACAAGAGGAGATGGTTCCGAAGCGAAGGTATCGGAGGATAATACCGGCAGGTCACAAGGCCAACGGGCTGCTAATTCATAGTTTGTTGTCCATTCCGATTCGCTATGGTCACAGTGACAGATCGCGAGCCGAGATCGTTTTGCGAGCCAATCGATCTGCAGCCTGTCAAGAAGAGTGTTGAGCGTGTGGAGCGGCTGACTTGCGGGTGCTCGGGACGCTCCTACCGCGCCAGGCCGACATTCATGTCACGATTGGCATTGAGAGCCTCTGTTCCACTCTACTCTTGGCGTACAAAGGCGGGCGGTGTGCGAGTCCAGGGCTCCGGTACGTTTCGCCCAATCCGTTTCACCCAAAACCACTTTTCCCAATGACAGTTGCCCCGAGACATTTCACCCATAGCACTTCATCCAAAAAGATTAAGCCCAATTTCCGTTTGACCCCATAGTATTTTAGGCCCTAAACCATTTAACCCAAAATGCCACACTTTTCGTTCCTTTTCCCCCAATTCCCTTGCCAGGACACCCAACTCTCCTATTGTTGGACCCTAACAGTGGATTGGTGAGAGGGTGAGAGGGGCGGCAGCCGCCAACATGGCACCGCATTATATTAAGTCAAAAAGGGGGAATAACATGCTAGTTAGCAAGGGTCACATTTATTGCAGACACTCGCGCAACAAAGCCCACGTGTACTGGGTGTGCGTGCGTAAGCCGGAGTGTACGACACGCGCAACGACCACGGAAGAGCCACTGCGAGTTGTGAAGGAAGGAGAGCACGCGCACGCCCCCGACCCCGAGGCCATCGCTGCTAGGACGGCTGTAGAGCGGATCAAGGAGGCAGGGGTAAATGCTCCTGAGCGTGCCCCGGTCAACATCATCGACCAAGAGATGCACCGGCTGAGCGACGGGGTGGTCGCAAAGCTGCCGCTCCGTCCAGCCATGAAGCGGTCAGTCAACCGGGCGCGCAGTAGGCGCCTACCCACCAACCCCAAGACCATCAAAGACCTGAAGGAGTTGCCACCTGAGTTCCGACATACGCTGGGTGGAGACCTGTTCGTGGTATACGACTCCTATGATGACAGAGACGACAGCGACGACGACGACGACGACGACGACGACAGGCCAGTGGAGGACCGAATCATCGTCCTGGCCACGAAGGACAACCTGAAGAAGCTCGGGCGCTCAGCGACATGGTTCAGCGACGGAACTTTTGTCGTGTGTCCGTCACTCTTCACGCAGCTGTACACCATCCACGGCATTTACGAGGACGTCGCCTTGCCCCTGGTGTACGCTCTGCTGCCCAACAAGTCCGAGACGTCGTACACCAAGGTCCTGGAGGTGATCAAGGAGAAGGCAGAAGAGCTCCAGATTCCCTTCCCTGAGCCCGAAACTGTCGTGTCGGACTTCGAGGTAGCCATTATCAACTCCGTGAAGACAGTCTTCCCCCACGCCACACTGCGACTGTGCTTCTTCCATCTTGGGCAGAGCTTGTGGAGGTGAGTTGCCACTCTAAACAGTCATCAGTTTTTGTGTGACGTTGTGGTCTCATGATTCCCTGTCATAAGGCATGTCCAAGGAGCTGGCCTTCAAGTTGCGTACGGCGACCCGGACAACAGGGACTTGAAGGACGGGGTGCACATGCTTCTGAGCTTGGCGTTCGTCCCGGTTGAAGACTTGCCTGCGGCCTTTGACGAGCTGCGTGACGTACTGGTGGACGACCTCCTCGACATTGCGGACGGCTTCGAGAAGACGTACATACAAGTGAGGCGACAACGGCGTGGTGCAAACGCCCGTCGTCCTCCGTCGGTGCGGCCGAGGTATAACGACATCCACAGACACACCCTCACACTCCTGCGCGCAGAAGTACCTACCCGTTTTCTACAGGTACAGCCCCGCTGACTGGAATCAGTACGTGGCGGCCCAGCACGCTGAGCAACGCACGAACAACCTGTGCGAGGCCTGGCATCGCCGCTTCAACGCCCTCGTCGGGAAGGCCCACCCGACCTTCTACGCCCTCCTGCGAGACGTGCGGAAGGAGCAGGCGACCACGGAGTCCCACATCAGGGAGCTGGACCTCGGGCGCCATTCCTGCACCAAATTCAGCCGTTGCGCTCGGTGTTCTCTGCTCTCCGAAAAAGGCAAGGGTAAAGGCCGAGCGAGAGAAAGAGATCTTTGGGGAGGAAAAATGGGGGGGGGGGGGATTAGAGGGTGTGTGGGGAAAGAATACAGCAGGACATGCACCTTGCGAATGCACGCACACTCACGCTCGACAAAGCGCAGCCGCCGCGCCCAGCAAACACCAGAAAGAACTAACTTGATTGAATTACCAGGGATTAGATTATCGCCAGCCACTGCCCCCCCCCTTACTCGTCCCTCTCCGTGGGCGCACAGGCCCCTCTTTTAATGGGGGAAATATTCCGGCAAGTGAGACGGGCCTGTATTAACAGCGAGCTGCACTGCAGACAAGGCTGCACGAGGGACGAAACGAGCAGCGAGAAACGCCGCACTGATAAACAAAGTGTGCAATTGCTTATCACTTGGAGTGTGCAAATGCAAGGAGAATACTTGTAAGTGCTCAACTCCATAGTTGTACACTTGCGCGAGTGATCAAGTCGGTAGCTATACACTTGCAAGGGTGCAACTCCTCTATTGTACCAGGTGGCTGATTTACGCCGCGCACTTCTGTAGCTATGCTGTACCGCATGCACGAGCGCGGGAGGGTTGCCTACTCGCTCGGCTCGTAAGGCGCCGTGGACAGGGGCGATAGGCAAGCCCGCCCGCACTCGTGCATGCGGTACAGTATACCCACAGACGTGCGCGGCGTGAATCAGCCACCTGGTACACTACCTTCGATTGGACGCTCACTGTGGGGGAAGTGCTCAACGGAAAAGTGCGCAGCTACCGACTTGTTCACTTGCAAGTGTTTCACTACGGAGTTGAACACTTTCAAGTATTTAACTTGCAGTAGCACACTTACAAGTGTTAAGCAGTTGCTCAATTACATTATCGGTGCGAAAGAGGAGGGGGAGGATTTTACAGTCAGATAGAGGAAACAAACTGGAAGCTTCAGTTCCAATTATCTAAATAAGTGAAAGACACTGAAGTCCGCCTGCATGAGGAGGGGCGATGCGGAATGTCTGTCGTGGATTTCGTGAAGGGCTGTGAGCTTCCCCGCCACACATGAGAGGAGAGGGGCAATCAATGTTTTGGGGGAGCAGAGGGGGGAGGGCAGGGGGCGCTGGACCAACAGCCATAGCGAACAAAAACACTTGGCGACGGGCTGGGGCCGCGCCCGGAACACCATCGGCCGCCCCGCGCCCCGCTCTGCTCTGTGTGAGATGGCCGTGCCCCTCCA
>NW_026267170.1:410474-411446 GCF_000697945.3 Frankliniella occidentalis | reverse complement strand
GCGACAGCCCCTGTGTTAAAGATTAAAGTTGACCCATGTTGTTTAGAGCCACCAGCCATCGTCTTTGCTTCCGGCACGAAATGATTATTCCTCCCCACCATAACGCACAGGGTATGGGAATAAATGTGTTTAGTTCCGGTACAAACGGTACTAACATCTAGCTTCTAGAGAAAAGATCGCTGAACATAGGTCTCGTGTGGTGGTAGTGGTGAGAGATATCTTTCTCATTGTGATCGGTCAGTGTTGGCTTTCGAATCGGCGCATTTATCGCATTTTACGTCAGAAGATATCCAAAAGGCATCCAAGCAGGCGCGCTATGATATTTATCGACGGGGCAACAACTTCGGGAATCATGTGTACCAGGTGGCTGATTCACGCCGCGCACTTCTGTAGGTATATTGTACCGCATGCACAAGTGCGGGCGGGCTTGCCTATCGCCCCTGTCCACGGCGCCTTACGAGCCGAGCGAGTAGGCAAACCGTCCGCACTCGTGCATGCGGTACAGCATAACAACAGAAGTGCGCGGCGTGAATCAGCCACCTGGTACACCTGCCTGGGAATCATCAGGATAAAATTTTTTGAAAATAAACAGAAATCGCTTAGACTAAGCGGGAAACTAGTGGAACTGGTGCAAATTAGTCGAAATAAGCGTTTTCTAACACTTGAAAACCTGGGGAATGAATAGAAGCGGACGAGAATAACTGAGAATTCGGGAATCATGTGTACACATCAAAAGGGAGTCATTGCCCCCTCAATATTTATTAAATCGTGCACTGCTACCCTGCAACTCAACTGCTCAACTGGTGATCCGCGTTAGGCCCCCAACTCGGGGTGTATGGGGGTTCGTGAGTCTGTTGGTCTGTTGCTACAGCGTGCCGTTGGCGCCCCGCTCTCCGCCCGCGAGCATCTCCGGGGGCGCCTGGCGCCCGAGGGTCGCGACAAAGCGGCACCAGCTCCGGCTGCAGCTCCCCT
>NW_026267170.1:409898-410424 GCF_000697945.3 Frankliniella occidentalis | reverse complement strand
CGCCCCGCCTAAGGGTTGAAGCGTGGCGCCAGTACAGTCCCCGCCTCCCCCCGCAGCGTCGCACGACCCCTTCCCTTCCCCAGCTTAGTGCTGGACGGAGGGGCGGTTTGGCGCGCCGCCGACGCCGCCGGACCGCCCCGCCCGGCCCCGGCCTGGCGCCACGCGGGTCGCATGGCCCTCCCAGAGATTTGTCATGCGCAGCCGCCGGGAGAAGCCAGGGGGAGGGAGGGAGGAGGGGGGAGGTTCCTTTCCATTCTTTCACCCTGGAACCTCGCAAACAGCATCCCGGTGGTGTCACGTCAAATCTTTGCGGTTCGGCTCACCTCTCGTCGCGACACCTTTAAAGGTCCAGGGGAGGTGTTCTTAAATTCACCATGTTGCCTACTTTCAGGCGTCCCATCTGGACCCCCCCCCCTTTTTTAAACCACTCCTGTAGTTCCCGAAACCTGATCGCAGCGCAGCTAAATTGCTTTCAGACTAAGTTATATGGACTTAAAAGCTTACATGAGTTTGATGCAAAACAAAA
>NW_026267170.1:381731-409848 GCF_000697945.3 Frankliniella occidentalis | reverse complement strand
TGTAGTTCCCGAAACCTGATCGCAGCGCAGCTAAATTGCTTTCAGACTAAGTTATATGGACTTAAAAGCTTACATGAGTTTGATGCAAAACAAAAAATCTCGATCAAGAATCGATGATTGGAAGCAGATGATACAAATATTTAAGAAGAGGGCTGTGTTCTAATTCTCTCTCATATCTAGAAATGTTTTGCTCGCAATCCGGTCACCTGGCGTCGTACCAGAGGGAAGGCCCAGTATTGTTGGGTATAGTCGGGCTGGTGGTACAAAACAAGAGTGGTGCCCGACTATACCCAACAATACTGGGCCTTCCCTCTGGTCTCTCCCTCTACCCTGCGCCAGGGTCGCCCTATGCCTCCCTACTCGTTACACGACAGTGCAAGCATTCTGACACAGTTAAGTGTCGTGTCATTTGATCGTTAGTATAGATTAAATTGTTTTAAATGTACCATCTGCTAAATAAGTAGCCCACAGGGCTAAAGAGACAGTCCCCTCAAACAGGAGCCCCTGCGGCCCTGTTCTAGATAAGAAGCGAGGGGGGGGGGGGCACGTTTCCCCCCTCTGGTAGAGACAGTCTGGACTGTCTAAAAAGAAAAGGGGCGATTTTGTCATTTTGCCGTTGAATTGACCTCGGCGGATTTCTGGCCAGATCCATCCTTATTTCAGAGCGTATTAAGGGGGGCGGAGAGGGGGGGGGGCATCGAAAGTTGACTACAGACAGAGGTTTTGTAGGTCAAATTGCCTACCTTTAGGCGGCTTTCTAATGGACCACAGGGGGCGATCGCCCCCCCCCCTTTCCCCCTTAATACCCGCCTGCCTTCTTTCCCCCGTTCTCTGCGGCCGCTGCTTCTGGCTCCTACTGGGTGCAGTGCGCTCCGGTCGGAGCTCTTTAGGGTGGGGGTAATGGCCTGGATTCCCTCAACTGCTATGGCGGGGTGAGGTTGAGGGTATCGCCCGTAAATACTGCTAACAAACGAGAGTGCGAGAGTGTCACTGCACTGCCTGTTAGTTGGTATGGGTGAGAAGTACACAACTTCCTCCAGTCACTGAGCAGATCACAAAAAGTAGTAACAAGTAATAATACCAGGTGGCTGATTAGCCTCGCGCACTTCTGTGCCACGAGCGCGGGCGCGCTGGCCTATCGCCCCAGCACATGCCTTACTTACTTAGGGGCCAAGCGAGTAGGCTACCCCTCTGCAGAGAAGTAAGCGGGGTTATTCATCCACTTGGTATACATTAGCAAAATTTTCAAAAAAAATAGAATTAATAATTTAAAATGCCACGATTTTTTATTTGCTATTCGTTCCAGTTTTAGAGATTTTAAAAATCCAGTCAATTCGTCCTGCCTGTTCAGTCACAAGTCAGTGTAAATTCATTTCGAAGGGTGTGTACCCCTCATTCAAAAGCAATGAAGTAGTTTTTTCAATGACAATAGGAAAAGACAAAATCGGCTCATGACATTAAAATAGTTTAATCAATTCATAAAGATAAGTAGTCACTTACAAATGTTATCAATACTGAAAAGAGTGTATCAGTTCTTTGATCAACAGGCTCTAGCTGAAATTTCTGTTTTAACACATTTTCTGTGGTGTGGACTAGTTTCCTAGAACCACATTCAACACTGAGCTTGACAATTCGGTGATCAAGCGACAGCCCCTGTGTTAAAGATTAAAGTTGACCCATTTTTGACCCAAAATGTCTAAATAGGTCGTGAATTACATTTCTAAAGGGCTCATAATTGATGTACACAAATACTCTGTCAACAACAACAGGGTAGGTTAATGCTCTAAAATAAATTGCACAACATTAAGTCAACGAACAAAAAATATAAATTAGTACAATAATAACAATTTTAATTAATAAAAGTTATGACACATCAAAGGGACACAGATACTAGACTAGTTAATGGCTGCATGGGTACGGTTGAAAACAGACATCCTTAAGTGCCTTAAGTATGTCATCAAGTCTGGTCTATAGATACATATCACATATCATAAAAATATACAAACTACAAGGGACTCCAATTAAAAGATACTCCTTCATTAGAAATAAAAAGTACATAGTGAAAAATGTTATTAAAAGATTGCCAATTAAAAATCTAATAGTTTTTTTTGGAAACAAAGCACATTACCTTTCTGGACTCTGGAGAAAGCCATTAAACTGGCAAATACTGAAATGGCAGATATTTAAAATTCAATTAACTTAAGGACTGATAAAAGTTGACTGGTAAACTTTAGAGAACTCAATGCTTTAGAGCAGAACTCAAAAATGTCAGCTTGGGCTAAACTCCAAAATAATAAATCAATGAAGGAATATATAATCAACATCTTGCCAAGGAGATGGGCTGGAGGTACCCCCGGAAGACATTTCCATATGTCAGTCATTAAATGTTCTCTCTTGCATCTGATTAGATAAATTATTTAAAATTCACACTGAACATGTCATATATTGTTTAAGTCCTATTATTCGTCCAGTCAGGGATACCTCAAGTATTTAACCCCTGCCAAGCTTTCATGAAATTTATATCACATTTATAAACATTACAGGAAAGTTTGACTTAGGAACGTGAAATATCTATTCAGGTGGCTTTTTATGTGCTCCCCACCCATGGAAACACTTGGTGAATCGCCGAGACTCTTTGTTCTTTAAGGTGAGGAACAACTTCCGAGGTCTTTCGGGTTGCTTCACACGCATGTGTTGAATGTACACCTGGGCTGACTTATAAGCAAGTTTTATTTCCACTTCACTGCATCGTGCTCCCAGCCATAGAAATACTTGCTCACCATTATCTAATATCATTATGTCATCGTCTGCTAAATCATCCTGCAATTAAAAGAAACATAGAATAATGAATTTGATTTTATACAAGGGTCTTGCACATATTTTATCCCAAGATCATAATGGTAGAAATATTCTACATCACACACCTGACAAAAGTCGGAACACTTCTCTGACACAGTAAAATATCCCTTCTCATTGGAGCATCGGAAAAGACGAGTGTACTTCATGAATTCTGCATCAGTATCATGAGGTTTTTTACCACCAAGGCCAACCCAGAAAAAGTTGTCAGGTTCTTCTCCTTCATTAATATACTGAAGGCTAATCCAAGGCTGTAATAAGCAAAAATATTAGTTATTCATTTTCTTGAAGGAGAAAGTACCTATGTTTATAGAAAATATAATTGTGGAGTTTACATTGTTGAACATTTCTTCAGCTATTTCCTCAACCAACCGAAGCTCATCTGGATCAGCTTTAGACCCAAGCCAAACATAGATAATGCTTGATTCAGCCTCTTTATCTAATGGTACTTTGAGTATATAGCTGGGAAAAAAGAAAGCTGTTAGTAAAATGACTAAATTTTCAATCATCTCCATAGACAGAAAATTATGCAATTATATCTCATGTTTCATTCTTAGATCTGATATATGACTCACCAGAATGCTGAATTCAAAGTAGTTGCCTCAGGTTTGACTTGAACCAAACGAGTATACAGGGCAGATCCATTGGAACGTAGCTGGAAAAATTCTACTGGAGCTGCTTGATCAGCAGGTTTCTTTTCCTTTCGACGACCTATGTGTATAATGAACTTCCTCTTGAAATGAGCCATAAACTTCAAGTTTTCTTGCTGTTGGTGAGTGCGCACAACTTCTAATTTGTCTCCAAATAGAGACTTAAATTTCTTCTGAAGGCTGTGTAAGAATTATTTGTTTTCTTAGTCTCCCAATTGAATGATGTAACTTAACCTGAGAAAGAAAAGTACACCCCTATCTTACCTGAATGTAAAAGTAAGCCAACCCATGTTACCAGCATCACGTCCTTGCCAAAAATACACGACACATTGGTAGTCATCTTCTAGGGGTGGCCTTTCTTCCTCATTATTACCGTCATTCCCATCCTCGTCAGGTGATTCAAGAGGGACCCAATACCGGCAGAGAAACACATAACAGTCTTTACTGTAAAAGTGGCCTAAAGAAAACATAATAAATGGTTAAAATTGGACATCTACTGTAATTTATGGTACACACTGACAATGTTGTACCTAATTCTTCTTCAGGCAACCGGACAAACTTTTTCCCTTCCAAGACAAAAGCCTCCATTGCTTCTAAATCTTCGTTCCATTCTTCCATAAGTTGCTGTGCTTCAGATGCTGGCATTGCTGGCTGCCTTGGAGTAAACAATGCCGCAAGATCCGCCTGTGAAAAAAAAATTTCATAGGTTTTTATCATTAATCACATCATATTACTTAGATGAAGATTAGATATTGTGAATCTGTACCTTGGTTTCCTGCTGTCTTGCCCACTTCGTCAGATCAGCACCTGTTTTGGCAACAGATTCTGCAGTGCGGGTGAAGTCAACAGCTATCACTTCATCCCACCCAGAGAATTTTGATTTAAATAGTTGAATTTCTGTCCCTTCTTGCACTCTTGTAACCCATGCATGAGATGGGCGCTCCAGCATGGCAAACAACTCTTGAGATAACTTCACAGCAGCAGCCCTTACCAGTCGAGTTGACTTTTTCCCAAACCTGATAGAGAAATAATTTTAGACCGAACATTTGATAATAAAATTAGATAGATAATGATTTTTGATTGGAAAACATACCAAACAAACACATCCAAAAAACAGTCCAGAATGTACACATTTCGGCTTTGCAAAAGTGTGTGTTCAAGTTTGTTATGAGGAACTTCCACTTGAGGGAGTTCTAAGTAGCCCATTCCAAGTTGAACTTGATACAGTCTTGGAGTCATAGGAGAAAAGTTTGGATCAACGTGTTCAGCAATAGTCTCAGAGGGAGGTTCACCATCTTCTAAGCCTAATGCTACCCAAAAGTCACTGTCTTCAGAGCCAGCAATCTCAGTCATAATTTCCGCCTTGTTTTTACGTTCAGATTTGTTCATTTTTTCAGCGAAGAGCCTGAAACATAACATGGTTTGACAAAATGCAACAAATTTTCAATTAATTTAACATAATTTAAAGCTATTGTTTCAATAAAAATACCTGGCTTTGCTTTTAAAAGTGTTCTTTGCTGGAGGTCCATACCACAAATAAATTTTCAGACCACAGTCAAGTACAAAAACATATCGTGGGTCCAAAGATGTATGAGTTACTGCGACTGGTTCTAGGTGAATACCGTGACTAGATGCAGCATGTACTCTATACAGTCTCTTCACATACACTGTATCTTCCACAGTATAAAATCCACTACAAGTGCGACCACCCTCAATGTACGCAATATCACAATCAAATAAAGCAAGGAAATCTTCAGATTCATCTCCTTGCTCCTCTCTAATAGTTCGACACTGAGCGCCCAAATAGTTGCGCAAATTAACTGCATGAATAGCTGCGCAGGCTTTTTTGTCAAGCTGTAATAAGAATATGAAAACAGAATTATTGAAAATTTTAACCTAGCAGGAAACAATTTATTTTCAGGTGATGAGAGCCTTACAGTTGCCTTGTCACCGATCCAAAAATAGATTTGCCAGGAGAGTTGACCATTATCATCAACGCTAGTTTTGAGCACAATATAACAGTCACCCTCGTAGAACTTGCCATGGGCAACTTCTTCGACCTATTCAAAATACAAGATTATGTTAGATAGGAAAGAAGCAATTTTCAAGTTTGTCCTTAGTGACATTTCATAAATCCATTATAGATTGACTTTCGTCATAGGTAAACAATGGATAAAAAAAAAAAAATAGATAAAAAAAAAATAAGAAGAAGAAAAGGAATGGTAAACATAAATATTCTACGACTAAACACTAAAAGAATAAGAGATTAGATGGTTTTTGTAGATTTCAGGACTGCCCAATACCTATGGACTCAATTTTTGTTATATTTAATTATATTTAATTGAAGTATACAGTATAAATACTAAAATAGATGTTTACGGACAAATGGTAACCCCCCAAATAGATGAATAACATTGAAAGGGAAAATTATCTTCCTAGGTACACCAACACCAGCTAGTCCACAATTAGATTTCTTCAGAAAAAAATTGTCAGTTACGAATTCTTTAACAAAACAAATGTTTTGCGAATGTGTTACGACTTATGAAAAAGTAGTAGGTGTAGTTTATAACTACAGTTGCATGCTACACTATCTGATGTAGATATCTTTTAAAAATATTCTTTATGCAAAGAGTAGGAAACAAACTATAGGATGGATAAAAGAAAAAAAATGCATGAAGGAAAAGGAGACAAATGCTATATCTTCTTGGTTCTGCTGTCGCCATGTTTTAGGTCCTGTTTAGTCAGTTCTGGACAAACTTCAACCTGATACTATCTGCTAATCAGACTACTGCACTAGTAAAAAGCTCTAGTAGTAGTTGGTTGGACTTAAACTTGCTCAAAAATGAAAACATGAAGTCTAAATCAGGAATAAAGTGACAGACTGAGGCTGAAAATATGAGAAAGCTATGACTCATGTCAGAACAAGGTAGAATTGGAGAGGTGTACATTCGTGCGTCATGCGTAGGCTTTATCGCCATCCACTAGCATCACGCTTACCATCATGTTTTCTCCATCCTTACCCCCTGTTTCAAAAACTTGATCGGAGAATCGAGGAGGATAAATCTAAGCAGCAATCCCACAATTAATTATTTAAAATCTTAGAGAGACGTAACTTACTGGAATCATCACCTTGACTAAGAAACCTTTCAAATATTTAATAGATAGAAAAAATAAATGAATGTATCTACACTACCTACACAAAATCTTAATTCATAAAATGTTTGAATCACAAGATTAGGCTGAATTGAATACAGATAAACTAGAGCACAAAACACACCTGATTAGGAAGGAAGTTCTCCATCTCCCAGACTGATAAACCTGGAATCTGTCCAGCTTCACCATCAAAGAACTCTGAGTAATCTAAGGGTGGTTTCTCAAGTGATTCATCCCACCTCTTTGGCCTACAACAACAGGAAATAGATTAACACATGTATTGGCAAACACAGTATTACATTCCATATTAAATGTACATAGTTACTTCAAAGATTCTGCCTTGACCTCCTCTAATGTTCTGCGGTTCTTTTCTTTAGCAACATCTTTCATTCCCTAAAACAAAATAATAATGAACACTCAAATTTATTACAGGCAATAGTGAAAACAACGACCTAAGTAAGTGCGTATTTATGGATGAATTCATACTTTGAGGATCTTAGCTTGGTCTTGGTCAGCCTCTTCTTGGTCTCGTCGACCCCGTCTCAAACGCAACTTTCTTGCGATTGGATCTTTGCTAGTGCCTAAATGGTTAAACAAAAGTGTTTAAATAAGGCTTAAATATTGTTTGTGCGGTACATTCAAACGCTAAATGGTTCATACTTTGAGATGGTTGGGGGTTTGGTGCACTTGCTCCAGCTAGCCGAAGCTGTGTTTGCAGAGAGAAATCAATATTGTAAAATTCAATACCAGCACCTCGCCTGGCTTCTGTTGGTTTAGGTGGCATAATTAGATCGGGATTATTCCTCAGGTCTAATGTTTCTAGCTCAGCTAAGTGAATAGCATCTGGTAATGTTATCAAACGATTTCCACTTAGAATAAGTTTTTTTAATGATCCACACCTGCAAGAAATCAATACAATGTTCCAGATAAAAGAAAAGGTGAGGTCAAACCACACATTGAATAAGTTGGGCAGGATAGAGCTTGAGTTCAAATCACTTACCGACACAGTCCTTCAGGTATCATTTCCAGCTGGTTGTTAGATGCTGAAAACACTTCTAAGCTACCCAGTTTTCCAACACCTGAAGGGATTCCCTCAAAATCTAATTTATTATCATTTAGATAGAGCTTTCTAAGAGATGCCAGTTTACATAATGAGGCTGGAAGTGCTGTAAGCTGATTATCACAAAGATTTAACACTTCTAAATTTGACCACATTTCTGGAACAGAGAAGATATTGTTGGTACAACTTTGAAATATTACTAAGTTAGATTAAAATTTCTTTGAAGCTGGGTTAACACTAACCCACAGCAGACGAAAGTTCAGTGATGTTGTTCGAGCTGAGATTAAGTCTTTTCAGATTCGGTAAGGAGTATAGTGCCTCAGGAACACGTGGTAATCCATTCACTGAGAGATCTACATCAGAGAGACTAGTGAGACTCTCTAGACTATTGGGCATATTTTGAAGCGTTCTCATTGTACAGCGCATGTGAAGGGTATGAAGAGCTGTAAGGGATGGAAGTTGCCTGCAAGGAGGTAAGATAAGCCATTGCCAGGAATAGGCTCAAACTAAAAATAAGGACTTCATCGAAACTTACCTTAGCTGGAAATGGCCCATAGGATTGTGATTAAGCACAAGTGTTTGTAAATTTGCTAGCCTTCTGGTTTGAGGAGGAAGAGTTTCAAGACTATTGTAACTTAAATCCAGGTGTAAGAGATCCGTCAAATGCATAAAAAGTGTGTTAGGTATTTGTTCGATCCTACAAGGAAAGAGTATTTCATTAAAGCAGAGGCGGTAGAGATCAGATTGATACTATTTATGTGTTCATCACTAATGCATACTCAGCTGTCTGAAAATATATTCACTTACATGTTGTGACTCAGATTAAGAACAAGAAGTGATCGTGCTCGGTCCAGGCCTTCTGGAACATCTCTAAGATTATTATGGCTTAGATCTAATGTGCTCAGCTCTTCCAAACGAAATAATTCAGCGGGTATTCCAGAGCTTTTAAGTTTGTTATGGCGTAGATTAAGAGATCTCAGGCAAGAAAGTTCAGGTAGCTCTCCATACAATCTTTCAAGGCAGTTTCGTTTCAAAGATAAATGCTCCTGCACAAAAATGATTCAATACATTTATCGGGGTAGCTTGAGACACACTTAAATTCATTTTCAGAGATATTACACACCAATTTCAGAAGATTTCCCATTTCTTCAGGAATCTGAGCAAGATGAACACCGTCCAACTTCAACCACTGAACTCCAGTCATTAATCGGATAGAATGAGGAAAACGTCCATCCTAGGAATAAACAAACATAAACCCAGAATTAATGAGAACCTTTTTGCCTTGTAAAACGAAAAATTAACATCAAAACTTGACGAAATTTAAGGCATGAGCGACATATAGATGTTGTTAAAAATCTAAGTACTGTTAACAGGTGAAAGAGGAACACTAACCTACATGATTTGCTAAATGAAGTAACATGAATGATATTTAACACAGCAGTCGCAAGAAAATGGGGAAAAAGTACTTACACTGAAGTCGTTAAGGGAGAAATCAACTCCCCTAACAAAAGGTAATACTCCTGTGTTAGCCATTCTCACTACAATACATTTATTTTTCTTCGGTCCGTGCCACTTAAATGCTTAATTTTTTCTGTGCGGAAAGGTATGAGGCTATGGGTTGACAATTATGAAAAATTGCGCAATTGAAATTTGAAATGCTAGGAGGATATTGGATGGGCGATAGGCATTGACCAGGACACAATATTGACCACGGATGATTTCAGTCGTCTCCATCGTTCTTGTAGAATGAAGATGAAGAAGAATTCACAACCTAATGACTGGACTGGACTGCAATTGAGTTAAGAACCACACGACCCCCGGATACCAAATTGCCACCCTATAGCGAGACTACACTTCTTCAAACCACAGAGATGGGAAATTTGAAGACGAGAAAGGGGGCGGGGGCATTCAAAGCGTTGTGCAGGGATAAGCGCATGTGCCTGTGCCTTTTCTCAAGGCATGTGTCTTGAGACAAGCATGTGTGATGTGTGTTCTTGTTACCAAGCAAACAAAGAAAGTACATCTTGATCCTTCAAGGGGTTTGCAGTTGTTTGACATAGGGTCTCAGAGTTATAGCTTCAGCTTTAGTTATAGCTAGGTAGGGTAAGATGCCCAATGATGGCCACCCCTTTTTCTTGTAATGTAGACAACGATGTGAAGTAGTTTGGCTTATTATGCACAAGTAGGGCCCTTACTAGAACACTACTTCATGGCCAGGATTGTAAAGCGACCAGATTGGCTGGAAATCGAGAACAGTGGCCATCAATGGGACAGTGGCCACAATAGGGCACCTTACCCTACTCGGCCAATAGCTTCAGCTTTAGTTATTTATAGCTAGGTACTCGACCAACTAGGTAAACTAGGTATACAAAATGTGATGGGCAATGGTGTATGCAATCTACTAATAAATGAGAGATTTAACTTTAACTCTTTATTTGTTCCAATGAATTTATATATTAATGTACAATTAAACTCTAGTATGCATAAAATCACAGGTCACCCCAAGAGTGGTCATACCTATACAATGCCCATTTGCACTTACCACTTGGTTCATTCTTTTGTTACA
The DNA here is from genome assembly GCF_000697945.3 of Frankliniella occidentalis. NCBI lineage: Eukaryota > Metazoa > Arthropoda > Insecta > Thysanoptera > Thripidae > Frankliniella > Frankliniella occidentalis. The sequence continues at coordinate 399,563 of NW_026267170.1, read as the reverse complement.
CTTCTAGATGATCATTTGGTGCAGGAACATATAGAGCACTTGTACCAGATGATGGAATAGACAAGATAGGGACTTAAGCTTTTGCCCATAAAAAGACTCAAATACTATTTGTAGAGGTAAGTCACACTATAATGTTTCAGCGGGCTTAAGTCCTGATGCTTAATAAAAACTGATAAAGCACATGATGCATATCTTTCTATCTTACTACAGAGTTTTCCTAACTAGTTGTTTAATAACAAGAAACTTGAAGTAAAAGTAGCAATGCTTCCTAAACAATCAAGAATCTTGGAGGGAACAAAATAATAATAGGGCAGACTTGCCTGTAAATCCAAACATCACTCACAGAAAACAAACATGAAAAATATTGAGAGACCAACATAAAACTGTTGCATATGTTGCGGCTTTTAACAGGTCATCGACTTTATCTTAAGACTCATGTGGATTTAGAAAAGAACTACCAGTATACAGTACTACCTGTCAGTTTGTAATACAGTTTCATCAGGATAGTTGCATTCCAGTATTTCTATTACAAACATATTCCAATCTGAGTAAAAATAAGACCTTCCAAATTAAATGTCTTGTCAGTTAAATGTGCAATCCACATCAATACAAGGCTCAAGCATGATTAATATAATGATGAAAATAAGTGCACTAACAAAAAAAATCTTTTAAGATCAACAAAATATTATGTAATGACTGAATATATCAAGTTACAACAGACACACAATCACAACTTACTACTAGGTAAAGAAACAAATTGCTGGTGATAGAACGCGTTACAACACATTCAATCATGCATAACACTATAATTGCAACTTCAAATAGAATTTTCTGGTAAAACACAGTCACGCTACTTATCGGTTTCCATTTTCACAACTTCATCCTTTTTATCTTTCTTGCCATCAACAGCTGTAACAAAGAAAATTTTGTATCAATGAAAGTCTTCAAACGTTTTAAAAATCTGAGATTAAAGGAAAATAACAGATATTTCCACTACACTAAGATTGATTTCAAAAAATAATGTACCTTCTGGATCATTGCCTTCCCCTCCACTTCCTTCTCGCCGACGTTTACGTGTTCCAAAGCGATTTCTAGCAAATTTGTTAGGAGGTAATTGATCCATGCCTAAGACTTTGAAGATTTGTCGGAATGCCAGAAGACGAAGGGCATGCTAAACAAAAAAGTTTGCATTTAAGATTAGATTATTAACGAACCCTTATACAGCAATAACAACACCACACGAACCTGTGCTGAGGCAGTTATATCTTCTCTTTGTTGAGGAGTCAACATTCCTGCAGCATCGACGGGCTCTTTCTCACACGGGTCTAACAAGCCGGGCCCGCCTGGCAACATTATTCCTGATGCAAGTGCTTCCATAACTCTTCTTAGAGCCTCTCCTGGACTCAATGGAGGAGGTGGAGATGAACTTAAAACTTTCTCAACGAGAAGTTCCATAGGCTAAGGGAGACAACAACAATAACATTAAGATGTGATTTTACAAAATTCGAGTGTGGTTTTGGATTAGGAAGCTACATTACCCAATTGTGAAGAGGGGCCCATGTAGGAACTCTCTGGCAAAGGTCCCTTAATATTCGAATTATCATAACACAACTTTGAACCTGTGTTGCTCTAGCCTGAAAATTGTAAAACAAACAATTTAGGATGCATACAGAAAATTTTCTCCACCCCATACACAACTTACTCCCCGCTCAACTTCGCACCGTTTGCAAACTTGTTTTTTTATTTTTTGTAAGGTGTTATTCACATTCTAATAAAAGAAATGATAACTTTGAAATCTTCAAGAGGAAGTTTCTTGCTTCCTTTTAACACCATGCAGTGTTTAAAAAATTAAGACAGTGCGAAAGTGCGACTGCATTATCATGGCTGGCCATACAATTCTACCTTTCAGCCTTGTGAAAGTTATCATCCCAACCATATTTCTAAATAGATTGAAGATGGAGGCAACAATGCCCAGGAAGTGGGTTGTCTCATGAAAATGACACACAACTGCCATACAAAAACTAGACGTCTCATTAAGACAAGAAAGGTAAAGATATCAAAGTTGGTAAGATTACGAAGTTTTAGAAGTGCTATATTGTATGACTTTCAGAACACACTAAGAAAAAGCCAATACAATAATATATGAGTCAACTTATGATAAAGTTATTGGATAGTCAAGTGTAACTAGCTAATGTGTGCCAATTTCAGAATAATTTAGAACACCAGGAGCATAGTGCAGCTTTAAGATGGTTTAAGTTAAAAGCAATCTCATTTTGTAAGATGATTAAATTTGCTGTAAGTTCAAGGTTTAAAGTAAATTTACAAAATTACATGTTATAATACAGTTTTCTAGAGAAAAAAAACTGCATACTAGATATTGACTGAATTATGCTTCTGAGTAACTATTATTGACTAAACAAGGCTGAAAAGTGAGTATTCAACCATGGTGAGGCAGGTGAAGTAGTAAGATACCTGGAACCACTTGGCATGCCTCAGGGCGGCAAGAGCCTCCAAACATTTCTGCTTGTCCAGCACGTCTGGGGGGTCCTTCACCTTCACAATCGCTGCCTGAGCTGAGTCTGACCGGACAAACAAAGTTAATCAATGCCCACAGACACGCAGACACGCAGGCTAAGGGTGTTTGACCATGGGCAGAAGCGCCACACACCAGCCCAACATGGTGCTTGACACTTCTCCATCCATCACCATATAGGTAAAACAACTCCACATTTTGGTTCATTCCACAAAGCTTTTGACCACAGCAGAAGATGCTTAAAAATATTTTCCCTTCTTTCCTAACCATTCATGCATGAGGTATAGAAACCTAAATTGTACACTTTGGCCACCCTCTACATTAGCTTTGATGAAATAGAACCACTTTGTGGGGCTGCTTTACATCCACATGATCAAAAATCCTTGAAATCCCAGCTTGAGTTGTTTGGAGGCACACCTAGAAACCTTAACAGAATACAATGTGTAATAGAGGAACAGCTTACACTGCGCACTGATGTCACAACTATTGCATTATCAATTTCTTTCAAAAAAAATAAAATAATTAAATGCATGAAGATCTAAGATTACAAGTGAAGGAAACACAATCAAGAAAATTTGAAGATAAAGAACTCAATATCACAACACACAATTATTTCACTTCTTTACCTATACTGAGTATGATACTTTTCTGAATATTATGAACTCACTTAACTGCAAGAGAGGCAGTGTGGAATAATGTAAGAAATGGACTAGTGCACAGTAACTTGGCTAACATCTATAACAGTCGGGCCAAGCCAAAAGCAAAAGTTATACTTACACATGAGCAGTCTCAAAAGATACAGGAAGGCTCGTACAACATTTCATGACTAATCCTGATATTTTATGCAGATAGGATTACATATTGAATGATAGAATTTGAAGTGTGTCAGGCACTATTGTATCGCCAATAAGCTAAGGATAGGTGGAATATAAGCTAGTCAACATCAACTTTATCCAAGGGATGGTATTTAACAATTGAACAGCATACAACCCATAATTGTAAATATCATCCTGTTTTAAGAATATTTGATATTTATCTAGTGAAACTGCTCTATTAAATTGGAACTTGAAACATGTAATAATATTTAGATTTCACTGATGCTTTCCAACAATACCCTAAATATACTTTAATTGCCTCACTTTAAAACCAAAACCGGCTCTAATTATTGTTAATTGATTAAAATTACAATCAATTTAAGAAAAGTAAGTAATTGCTGAAGATGAATAATATATGTGAAAGAACCAGTGATTATTTCAATGAAGCCAAGTACAAAATTACAGGCACTAATCTTACCACCAGCCGCTTCAGCAGAGGGGACCTGAATTTGTTCCCGCATCACAGGGGAAGTTAAGGTGATAGTAACTGTGATGTGAGGCTCTTTGGCTCCGATGACAACCAATGCCGCATCCTCGGGTTTGCATTTCACACTGTACTTGTCTTCTGGTGCCACAACCTAAAAATAAACCATTAAAATAATTTGAATTTCTCATTTGAATCTTAAGAAAAAGCATTGCAAACAACATAATGACGGCTAGAAGAAAATATTACCTGCAATTGTTTAGGGAGGTTTTCAGCAACTTTGTACAACAAGGAACGAGTTGGTTTCTCAGCACACAAAACTACTAGATTGACTGAAGTGTCACCATGCAGTAAAAGACCCTTAGCCAAGGATCCAACTCGCATAACACCCTTAAGCAGCCTATGACCAGTTGTAGCTTCTTCCTTATTCTGTTGAAATGAGAACCTGGAGGATGGAGGAAAGAAATGTCAGAGAGAAGCAAATAGAAAGGCAAGAAAAAAAAGGAAAGCTGTAATTGTATGGTGCTTACAAAGTGCCATCACTGCCATCTTCCTTTTTAATAACCTTTGGGGTAGCAGGTGTACTTGCTGAAGCATTTGGTGCAGCAGAAGTTGCAGTTGGAGCAGGAGTGGCTGGAGTTGAAGATCCTGTTAGGTGATGGAGAAACAAGGACATAGATACAAAAAGAATACAAGCCAAATGGGAAAAACAATAGGTACAATAATTTACCTGGTTTAGCTGGTGTAGCGGGAGTTTTAACTTGTGTAGGTTTCGGGTTGCCTGGTTTGGCCCCAGATTTGCTACCAGCAGCTTGGGAGATTTCCGCTAAATGATCAGATACAAATTTCAGAGCCTTTTCTGAATGAGACACAATTTTTTGAACAGCTGATAATTCCTCTTCACTTGGGTAAATTTCAGTGTGTCGAGCTATGACATGACGATCCTCCATTGAATCTGGTCTTCTCATCATGGGAGGCTGACCGAAAAACTACACACAAAATTCATGAAACTAACAGTTGAAAAAAAAACAGATTCAAAGTATAATTTGACTCATTATGATTAAGGGCAAATACTCACTGGAGGAATCATAAGGCCTGGGCCCGGGGGGCCAAATCTTGGACCAGGAGGTCCCAAAGGACGGGGATCTCTACCAAATCTGCGGCACCATTCAAAGTACTCCATCTCTTGCTCGTAGCGATGCCTTTCTTCCCAATAACGCTCTTCCTCCTCCATCATACTAAAACAGAAATCTTGATCTCAGTACCGTCAACTAACCCTCAGAACAGAAATCAGGAGTGAAAAGAGGAACCATAGTTGACGGTAAACCTCTAGAAAGTCTAATAAATACCCTCGCATCATTCTCTCTTCATCCCTGCGTCTCATGAAGTCTTCTCTGAAATGCATGCGCCGCTGTTTGTCTTCCATTCCTTTCCGCTGGCGCAGGGAAGGCTTGACTTCAACAACAAGCTCAGGATTAACTTTCTTCTTGTACTGTAGTCTATGTCTGCGGCCTTTCATGTGCATTTCCTTAGCATTTGGATCATTGAAGCGGCATTCACACAACTTGCACATGAATGATGTAGATTTTCCTATTGCAGTAAGACATTGTTAGTACCAAGAAACTTAAGACATTCTTACGGCAAGGTCCATATGTGTCCTGTGAAGTGTTACAACGAATGTCCGGTGGTGGGGAACGTCAAAACTCGCCGGCGAGAGTCCAGATTCCCCAGACGACATTGGCGAATGTCGTGTTATAATTTACAAAGCTACAGTATTTAGATCGGACATTCAGCGGTTTCTCTCTAGCGAAAGGAAGTTTCACCAATTGTGCCCGGCGAACGTCCAAACATATGTATGTTTACTGGCAGAACTTGAAATAATGAGATTAATTCAGACACTATTCAAGCAGAGTTCAGTCCAACTTCCAAAGGGAATCTAGGACTCAATTATAAGACAATAATGTCACTGTCACAATTCGGTCAACCTACAGGTCTAGAGAAAGTTGGGAAAAGGCCAGCCTTGATTCACCAAGGCACAGCTCCACATAAGACAATCGCCATAAAACATACACCAATTTGGTATAATTTAAGGAAAGAATTCAAATTTGCGATAAGTGGGTTCAATGAGAATATGGAATGTATTCTGCTGTCATTTAGATATATACTAACCCTCTTCATTTTTAATCTCTTCAATGTAATCCTGGCCAACAGGTTGTACATCTTTGTCTACAACATCATCGTCATCTTCTTTTGCTTCTGCACTGGTAGATGAACCTGGCACACCAGTGACTGTGGCAGCTGGAAATGCAAACAAAAAACCAAATTAACTGTTTTTAAATAGAAAAGTGCAAGAGAAAAAGCACTACAATTCCACTATGAATGCTCGACTGGTCATTGACGTAAAGAAATACTACCCTGCTCCAAGCCATGCAAGTCTTTAAAAAATCTAGTCTACTTTTTTAAAAATTTAAGATGAAAGACAAGATGTGTAAAACTGCAACTGGATATTTAGCAAAGAAGAAGAAGAAAGTAAAATAAATTGAGTCATTTGCACACATTGATGCAGCAAAGAGATCATAATACTTACCAACTAAAGATCAACTTTAACAGAAATGACTTGTAAAGAGAGTGCCCATGGTATCACAGAACCAAAGAGAAATAAGGTACATAATTTAGGAGGCAGCCATAACCAAAGAACACACAGCTACTGTTCAAAATGAATTGTATCTTTTACATGCACTCTTTTATAACATCAAATTTCATTAGATTTAGATTACTACCTCCCAGCCACCACAGAAGCCAAGAATGACAATTCCATATCGCTACAACATTGATGACCATGAATTGGGAAATATATGCACTCATTACTTACAAGGATTAAAGTTGATCTTTGGTGTGGTTGAAGTGGATGGTGTGATAGTGGTCATAGGCTTCTTGATTGGGGTACCTGAGCTAGAATTTGATGGTATGTTGGCCTTGACAGGTGCTCCCGATTTTCCTTGAACTACTGGTTCAGTTGAGGGAATTGGCTTCCCAAGTCTAGTATGAAGTTTCACCACCTTTGTTTAGAAGAATAAAAAAGCTTCAGATGTAATTTTCTAAAAATAAAACTAAAACACCGACAAAGGTATTTCAGGGACTGAAAACGCATATTTGAATGAAGTGTTCACCTTCTGATGTCTTGCACCTCGAATGTGGGCAGCATAAGCATCAGAGCCTGTACAATCCACATCACACAGCTCACATTTAAGAGCATTTTGACTGTTTGTGGTTGCTGTACCAGCTTTCAGCATAGCTTCTTTCTTCTTGTGCTTTTGACCATCCAGATGCTCACGATACGTCTATAAAATCAATTCACAAATGAAATAGTGCAATGATACATATTTGACAATGTGAAACAAAGAAATACAAAGAATAGAATAACATTCACCTGGGGCCCAGCACAGCTAATCTTACAAACATCACAATAATGAACTTGTTGTTGTTTAGGTGGCTGCTTTGGATTAAATGATTTCCTAATACCACCGCCAACAGGCCCTTTACGGTAATTATTCTGCCATGATGATGTACTCCCACTGGACATGGTGTTTGATGCGCCTGTTGGTAACTTATTTGCAGCAGTGGTTGCACTTTGAGCGACCCCTGCTCCTGGAATAGATCCTACAGCTCCAGCTGACGTCCCAGAGGGATTTGAAGATTGAGCAGCATACAAAGTTGCAGCACTATAGACAGCTGCATCGTAGTTAGAGTATGATGAATTAGCAGCTATAACAACAAAAACAAAAAAATTAAAAAAAAATAATTTTCTTGAGTATTATTAGAAACTGAACTAATTGTACACTACAAAAATGTATAAAAGTAAATAAAAAGCCATGGATTAACTAATTTGGATCATAAAACGAAGAAAAGGAAGACTTAAAAAACGTGTCATACTTACGTTTTGTTTTAGGAGCAGGTTGGTTAGGCACTGATGCAGCTGAATAGTTAGTGGTGAAGGTAGCTGCATTTGAGTTGGCTTGGTTTGCATTGTACGTTGCTGTAATAGAACAACACATCAGTTAAATACATAGAACATGATAAAAAATCAACCAAATTATTTACTTACATTTAGCATTACTTTGAGTCTGAACAACAGCAGGTGAATTATATCCTGATGCATAGCTGGTGGCATTGGGCTGCGTTGGTTGTGCAGAGTACGAAGTGGTATAGGCGGCAGCTTTTGGGACGCCTTGGGCTGTTTGTCTAGTTGTAGCCGTGTAGGTATTGGTGGTACTATAGGCTGGTTTAGATGCTAAATAATTAGGGATAGGAGATCATAACCAGTCTCACCGTATCTTAAAGCCAAAAGAGATCAAGGAGAAAAGTAACTCACGTTGATAATGTGTCTCTGCAGTTGAATAAGCACCAGCACCAGCAGCTGGCTGTTGGTAGTAAGTCTTAGCTGTGTTATAAGCCGTTTGTGCCGGTGCCCCATATCCATAATCATAAGATGCAGGAGCCGCAGCTGTACCAGCCCCTACTGCTAGAAAAGAGAATGCAATGTAGATCCTAATAGCAGTGAGAAATGTTTGTGTGTGTCAAATGGACATTTATTCCATTACCAGCATATGTAGCTGGAGCAGCTGCTGCAGCAGTTTGATAAGCGGTTTCATAGCCGGTGGCTGGACGCTGAGGTGAGTACGTGGCTGTAGCGGCTGCTGGAGTTACTGCATAACCAGGTTGAGCAGTTGGATACGCTGCAGCACTGGCAGCCCTGAAATAAATTACAGGTTGATGCCCAAATTCATTTATTGATATAAGAAAAAGTCACAAATAGACACAAACACATAAAAAAGAAGAAAAGTCTCAGAAGTCTTGAAACAGTTAAGAACCCAAGAAACATTATTGAAATGTAGGAAGTTCTGAATAGCAGAAAAGAAAGTAGTGACTACTGGCAATAATCAGTTCAATATTTTCATCCACCTCAAGAGACCCATGACATATTTATAAGGTTAGCCATTGGTTGAAAAATCGATTGTAGGGAAGTATTCGACGTCATATTAATCACAGAAGGAGAATAAGAATACAATATTACTTTTCAACGAGAAGTAAAAATGACCAGTACTCAAAGAACAATCGTTAAGTTTCATGACACGGATCTAGGTGATTCGAGATGCCTAGAACTCCCGGTATAGCTTCACTAGATGAAAAGCGCGAGCGTCCGACATAGGAATAAAATGCAACGCTGATAAGTGATTGTTGTTCAATCAAACGGGAGTCGACCAAAATAAATGAAAGGAAATAAGAGGAGAGTCATCATGTTTATTGAAATAACGACATAGCAATGAAGAATAGGAATAGAATCCAGTTTCCTAGAATAGTTCACGTTGACGCCGGCCGCCAAGGCTGCACCAAATCTGGGATTTACACGAACCCCAAACCACGGTGAACGTAAAACCGTTCGCCGATAGAACGAGTCAACAGCTAAGCAGCGCATTAACGATTTAACTCACCCATATTGAGTGCTGCCATGTGTAAATCCGAAATAGTTGTTTGCAGCCATCCTTCCAGCTGAAGAATTCTACGGCTGCGAAACAAAATGGAGTCAGATGGCTTCTCAGACGAACAGAACTTCCGGAAATTTCCCACACGTCAAATGAAAGGTCACAAATGTCTTGTAGTGGCTTTAACCATCACAACATGCATCTCAGTATCATCCTAGGTGATAATGATAGAAGAAAATGTTCTTGATAAACATTGTTAACTAAGCAGAACTGTAATTGTGGGTTGCCGGCGTAAATAAATCTTCTGTGACCGCTGTGACATGGCAATCTCCCGCAACTTTATTCACTTCCACCATTAAATTTAAGACTTCCAAATCAAGACAAATGAAAACCAAAACACAATTTGTAATTTCTATACGTGTTAATTAGTTTTATAGAGACCAATCAATAATTACAGAGAAATTTTTGACTACGTAAATTTCTTACTTGACTATGGAGTGCTACCGTCGTCTGCTACTAGAGTCGTGTTAATTTTTTTTTAAAAGGCTAGGATGACGATGGCGCCGATGCCGATGCTCATGATCTGTTTTGTTGTCGAAGAAGCCGACACCGCGGAATGCGGAATTTAGTCTCTCTGCCCTCACATTCTCGTTATTGTTAAGTGTTTGTTAATAGGCGCGGCTGCCACAGTATCTCATTACCTAGAACTGTGTCGTTTAACACGCAAGCGGTTCTCTTGAAAACTTCATTTGACACTTTTGGACTAGTACCTAGTACTTGTATGAAGGAGTCATCAAGATGGTAAGTCTGTTTAAGGGTTGATGTAACTCTAGCACTTCATCTCCAAACCAAAGAAAGGTCTTTTTTTTTCGAATTTTTCTCATTGTAATTATGCATTATGTAATAATGACAAACCTTTATCATAAGCTCAGTGATTTTGTCTCTTAATTCTTAGTTTTCTAACCCCAAATGAACACAGCTCCTTAACCACTGGAATTTGAATTTAATCAGTAATTGATCATGTTACACTCTTAAATTCTTATCCTTTTATTCACAGTCTGCTCTTTTCAACTTTCAAAGCCTGCTGACAGTTGTGTTACTCCTTATTTGCACATGCGCCTATGTTCGCTCAATATTTCCGAGTCTTGTAGATAGACACAAGAGTGGGTAAGTTCAATTTTTCAAGTACATCTATTTTAAAGTACATAATACTCTTAAGTTTTACTTTATTATTTTTCCTCAGGTTCTTGGGCACATTTTGGAAATGTGCTAGAATTGGTGAACGGAAGAGTCCTTATGTAGCAGCGTGTTGTGTTATAATGGCGCTAAGTCTTTTGTTCTGGTCGTAATATAATTTTCAACCCTCATTCCATCTCATACTTTTTAATCTGTCTGTGTCTGCAGTATATTTTTGTTATAAATTAAAATGTATTTAATTTGTCCAAAGGTATTTTTTGTACTGTAAATGCTAAGTGAACGGACACATACCCAATTTTTAGAGGATTAGAGACAAACTGAAGCGAACAAGACATGAGTTTTGGCAACATCTTATATTAAGTGTTTCTAAACAGTATTGGCCTTAACTAAGATTCAAACAATTGTTCAGAATACTGCACATCAAAGTTATTTCACACATGACCCATGGGAGGTGATTTAAGCTCATGAGAATTGCACTTTGGCACATAGAGTTATGTATTAATTATTTTTTTTATAGAAAAAGTAAAGTACTGAGAAAGCAAGAACTACAGTATTTCATTTCTAGCAGACTCTAGATCTAAACATTAGGAAGGACAAGTATCCATTACTCACAATAAAAGCATCTAAGGCCACTCACTTCCATTGCTTCAAAAGTAATGTAAAGGCCAAAACAGTGAGTATTACATAGTATTAACAGTCTGTAAGAATAACTATGTTTACAGTCATTTTCTTGAGATTGGGAATGCTAAAACGCTAAATATGAAAAAGCACAAACTTAAAAAATATGTATACTGAAACATGAAAATGCACAACCTCAACTCTTACAGTACCAAAAGATACAAATCATCTAATCTAAACTGGGTGTGATTGATCAGACTTACTTACACAAAGAGTTTACTGAAAAGCTAAACAGAGGTTGGCAAGAGCATTGTCGAAAGTTTATAATCTTATACAGTACATACCATGAATACCATAGTATAAAGATAATTTTTGACATGGCACATTATATACCTAAACATGTAGGTATGTTGTATTGTTCTGATACATCAGACCAGTAATATTTTACAAACATCAATTCTAGTGCTGTAAATAAACCAAGTATATACTGTAACGTTCAGAAGAAGAAGTCATATCACAAGACAGATCAATAAAATTGTGATAAGACTGCAGGAAAAATACATAAAGCTCTACAGTCCAACAACCTTCAATTCATTCTACATACATGTTTTACATTAAGTTACAAAATAATAAAAATAATAGATAAAAAAAAACTTAAAAAGTTTCAACTTTACCATCACAACAAAATGACTTAAAATACACAATCAGGTAAAAGATAAACGTTTACATAGTGTGCTGCTGAACTGCTTGAGCAGAATATGTATTGTTCAAAAAGACAACAAAATTCACAGGTCAATGTTTAAAAGAAGTGTCGTATCACAGTGATTTTGACTTCTCACAAACACTTGTCAAAATTCTGAAGCATGATTGTTTACTGCTCATAGAGCATAAGACCTACTGACCAGGATAAGAATAGATATAGACATCCAGTCTCATATATGCAACTCTAAATTGACTTAAATGTTGCACAAAATTTTGGACCACTATTGTTAAAATATCTGATGATGAACATATCAAGATCAGTGCAATTAGAAAATTAAAAAAATGTGTGTGAATAATTGACAGGAATAGTGATCATAATGAACTTAATTGAAGTCATGGCATACAATTAATTACACAAAACAACAATTATTTATCTTGTCCCATGAGATGGGCAATGCTTTTGATATCACACAAAAAGAAATTAATGATTAGGACTAGGCAGAATAAGTAACGCTAATTTCCACACAGACCACAACAAGGGAAAGAAATGATCATTGTAGGTCTAGCACCTACCAATTCTATTTATAAGCTAAGAACTAGTGCATGTGACAGGGGGCCTTCCAGAATCTACCCAGAAGAGCGACACTACCTTTTGTTAGCGATGCAAAATACAATTCTAATGATTGAACTCCAAACACAACAGGAAATAGGTAATGGAACCCAAGACCTTCAGAATATAGACCTAGTTACTTACACCAGTTTTGTAGAGAAATATTGTTAATGTTTATGAACTTAAAAAAAAAAAGATGACAAGACATGTACATGGCTTACTTTACAATATACAAAGCATATAAAGTTAGGTATTTGAATGCAAAATTATTTTCAGTGCTCGACTTGAATGTTAGTTCACATAAGTAGAAAAGATCAAAGTCATCTTCATAGATGTAAACACATTGAATCCCAGAGGGTAAGGGCAAAAACAGCTTGTTGTGGCCATACATGTGGTCATTTGGGACTCAACGTGTTAAAGAAAGATCAATATGTGTTGCAATATTATAGAATATTAAGATGTTCACACAAGTATACTCACAGAAAACACAATATTGCAGTTAGCATAAACAACAATATTCAAATTAGCATAAATTCCAAGTGAAAAGACAGGAACAAAAATAAGGAGGAAAGAAAGATTTCAAAAAACCCTGATTGGGATATTGGTCAAATGAGCACGAATGTTAATGTTACTTAACCTATCATCTCCATGTACTTTTGCTTGTGTTTACTCAGCATCTCCGTGACAGTAACTAGTTGTCGGATGGTGGGCTTGAATAAAAAAATATTATTTTAGTGAAAATGCCGACGGACCACAAATACTAAAGTGATCTTATTCTAAATGATATTTACCTTTGTTTTGCTCAATGTTTGTAGCTCTTTCAAATGATTAACACAAATATGGTGAAGGATGGCCAACTCTCTTGCAGGATCTCCTTTAGTCTTACCAATTTCTTCAGAGTCTGGTTTATCTCCAAGGTTCTGTACCCCACCCGACCCCGCACAAAAAAAGGCAATGGTTTACTACATTCTCAATTCTGCAATAGTTAATTTTATGTTGGCTTGAACTTACCGAAACTTGGTCAAGATAGACCACCATTCGTTCCTTATTTTTCAAAATGAAAGGATTTACAACTTCCATGTATGGTTCTTTCCCACCAAACTCAACCAGATTTGCCAAGTTTTGGAGACATTTGGCAACCATTATTAAAGATCGAGCAGCCATTTGAGGTGGTGGCTCTAAGAAATTATGAGGACCATATTAGATTAAAAATGCAAAAAATAATACATTTTTTGAATCGAAGGAAAACTCAGACAACTAACCAGATATCAAATTAAACTGACGAGGGTTAAGAATGGCAGGACAGAGGAGACGCAAGAAGATAAATCCACTGACAACTCGTGTTCTGACTAGTCTTTCATGTGGCCATTTTGCCATGACAGTGCGTTGAAGACAGCAACAAATATACCTCAGAGTTCTGAAAAAGTGATGTGGAGTTTAAATTACTGTATGATAAGTTACAACCTTGATTCATAAACTTTCAAGACAAAATAGAAAACAGAGAAAGAGAGAGAAAGAAAAATATAACAACCTTGGGCAAGCCTCCGCAGACATGAAGATTGATAAAGTAATTTCGTCTAGAATCAAAAGTAAATATTCGGCATTGTTGCAAGCATCATCTGGAGACTCCATTTTGGTTGGGTTGAGCTCACATGACTGCTTAGCATCAAGCAACTTCAAAATTGTATCCTGTATTGCTGCTTGTAGAAAACCTGTACAAATTGACTTCATGTACAAGTCCATAAGTGTTGTTGTAAGAGAAGCAGCTCTGAAGAGTGTCGATGTCTCTTCTTCTTTCTCTATTTCTACTTCATTCAGCGTTTTCAACAAATCAGCTTCCTTCCGCTCATGCCTGGTAAAATATTAAAACTTTGTGACACACTTTTAAATTGAAAGTCAAGATGACAACAGCCAACTAGAATTTTTTCTAACCGAAATATCCTTAGCAATGAGTTTGCAAGAGGCCCTCGGTCCATGTGGCAAACATCTGCAAGGGCTCTAACCACTTCTAATGAAGGATCAAGCACAAGTTCTTTCATGGGGGAATATTCTTCTTGGGGCATAATGAGGTCATGCACATAACGGGTGCGGAGCCGCAAAGATCCCCAATCTCCCATAGGTGTCATAATACCAGTAAGACTGTACCAATCCTCTGTCTGATAGGAAAAATAAAAATAAAGGTAATTGAAAACAAACAATTGCAAAATAGAGGGATGCAAAAATCCTCAATGACTGACCTCATCTCCATTTGAAAGTGAAGACAAGTCAACAGTCAAATCCGCAACTTCAGTGTCCTTTGATCGTTTTCCTTTGTTGTACACAGTAATATTAAATGTCATTACATCGGGTGGGACATCATCAAGCAAGAACTCTTCATCCCACAAAGGATCAGGACCAGTATTGACTTTAGTTCTTGCAACCTTCACTTGATTCAAAGATATGATGCAAAATGGGTTTGGGACAAGCTTATAAGGTAACCTAAACAAAAATATAAAAGGGTGAAACAAATTATGTTATTGCCTTGAGCTAAACGTGTTAATTAAAGATAGATTTAAAAAAAAATCAGTTTCAACAAAAATGAACATAAATTCTTACCTGTGAGCATTTAGAATGTGCAATTCCAAGCACCGCATTTCCCTCAACCTAGGTATTTTTGGTGTTCGGGTCATTTGTGTCACACAAAGTGGTCTGAGGGCTGAAATCCACTCCTGTAATGATAATGTCATAAAAGTATTTGAAGAATAAAGCATGTCATAAGTTTTCACCAGCTTAAGCCAGGTATTATCACAACACACCTGGGTTGAGTCAGCATTCGAACCAGATAGATATGAAATTGTTGCAAGACATGGTAGAGCTTTCTCAACCAGTTGAAAACAATTTGGGCGATCAAATACACTGTCATGAACCTGATACAGGTATGCACAGCTTAGATCGACAAGGCCTTTGGGTTTTGTTCTCTGAAAGGCAGGAGTCAAAGGATGAAAAAGCAATTTTCTATTTCTTAGAGTAAAATAGTCTTGCCACCATGCAGAAAAATCTAGATAGATAATGCACAAGTACCTTTGGGTTCTCATAATACATTAGTTGTGTGTCTGATCCATCAACAAGTAAAACACAATACATTGGCTTCCACTTTTTGTTTTTATCATTTTTCTTGTTAAGGTAGCCTTGCATTTTAATACCTTGATAGAATGCAAATGACATGTTTGTTTTTGAAGTGTTTTGATAAAATCGATAAAACTAACAGAAGTTTCAAAAACATTAAATTAATGGGTTTTTTACTTACCTTTAATCTTCTTTATCCCTACTTGTTCCCTGCATTCACGAAGAGTAGCGTATATCTTTTCAGCATGCTGTACTTCTTTGGATTTTACAGGACCATCTATCTCAGACAAATTCTGTAAAAATACACATTATATATTAAACGTAACTAGATACAAAAACAAAAAAATGTGCCTAATATGGTGTGCAACAAGATTCATATTATTCAAGTGTTTGAAAAATTAAATTACCCTTGATACCGCTTGGAGTAAAGTGTGTCCTTCAACAATTTGCTCTTTGCGATACCGATTGATAACAGCATCAAGGCACTCAAATGTCCTGCCTCCCATGAGGTAACGTACACCTTTTTTTTCAATTCGGAACCTTTGAATCTGATTGTTGATATGGAAAAAGAGTGAGTAATCCCCAGGGGAATTGTCACTGGGTCTAACAAGAAAACTGCCAGGACCAGCTGGAAAAAAAATAGGGTAGAATATTAACACAGACTGAAAAGTTCACTTTGTTGTGCTTGTGAGATTAGATTAAATGTTCGATGAAGTACCTTTCACCAACATATCAACAGCTTCACTTTTAGTGACACCTGGATGAAACCAACTAAATACAGTATTTGGGTCAATATTGTCATCCAGATCTTCAACAAGGTCTTGGAATATCATTCCTTGCTCGCCTGTGCGATGTGCTGTCACCCACAACCACCCATCTCCCATATCATTGTGGACAAAGAAGATGTCTCCTTTTTGAAATCTAAATCAGAAACATAGAGAAGCATTCTAACAGATACTCATATATGATAACAACAACAGTTAACTGTTTTCTCTCATTAATTTACATACGTCAATTCATCTGTATCGGGCATCTTTGTGTACGGCAAAATAGCAACCACACGTTTCTTGTCATTTACAGGTTCCGGTGGGGGTACAGGATGAATAAGTCTTTCTCTCTTCAGCAAGTCCGATGAATGAGTATAATAAGCTATAAGATCAGATAGAGAGTCGAACTGTCTTCCACCAACATAAAAATCCCCACACACTGCAGTTATCCTACAACAGGAATAAAATGTGTGAAAGTTAATAACAATTTATAAAGACAATTATTAGTTCATAAAACTATGAAAATATGGGCTGTAGAAATCGACGAGGGTAGAAGTTAAATCTTCAAAAATAGGATAACACATACCTGAAGTGGTTGATTCCATTTCGACCAAGGTATGACAGTACGTAGGATCCTGGTTTTCTATCACTTTCACGTACTAAGTAAGATCCTGATTTGTTTGCACCCCACAATCGTTCTTCAGCACGACAGCGATGGAGACGCCCATGGTACCACCTAAAAGAAACCAGTTGGCAATATAGGAACTAATAGAACTGAATGGAAATGTAAGATTCGAGATTCGTCAATGGACAAAAGAGGATCACAAATGCACAAACACTGTAATTCACTTAAAAATGCCAGTGAATTAAACTTTTGTTTTTGTTTCAAACACCACACATTATCTTATTAGCATTAAAATTAATGTCAAGCGGATATGTTAATTGATGCAGGTCTACGTCTTCTGTTTAACTTTTGTAAATAAAGAACTAGAATTTGATGTATTGTTCTCTGGCAGCATGTAAAAAATGTTTTAAAGACAGAAATCACATTAAGTATGTGTTTATTTATTTATTATGACTGACTGCAGCAGACCAACCCAACCTCACCCAGTCATGCACGTATATTGATATATTTGTCGATAGGCAGGATGAGCCAAACTTCACAAGGTATGACGTGAAGTGAAAGCATAACACTCGAAACTTACTGACTCTCTGGAGGAGCAGTGGGTTCATTGTTGGTCGGCGGTTCGGGTTCTTCAGCCTCAGCCAGAAAGGGATCGAAATCTTCAGGCTGAGGTGGATCTGGACCTTCGTCGCTCCCCGTGCTGGGGGAGCCTTGCATTTTGTACCGCGGCGTCGGCGTCGGCAGCACAACGCCGCTACCACCCCGGATGAACTCGGCCATAGTTAGTTTCGGGCCTAAATGTCAGCCGACATCCGCAAGATTTGCAAGACGACGCGACACGACGATAACAAACAACAACAACCTCACCGCTCGACTACCACTACTACTACTGC
>NW_026267170.1:372018-373820 GCF_000697945.3 Frankliniella occidentalis | reverse complement strand
CCCGCCCCACCCCGCCGCTGGTACCCGCTTTTTCGAACCGGTTGCAACCGGTGTACGTACCGCGTCCCGCTTCGCGCTGCGATTCCAGGCAGACGCAAGGGGCGGGGGAGGTCTCGTTGTATGCGACGGGCGTCGGTCTGCAAAATGCAATGACCTGCAACTCTGTGTGCCAAACGCCGACCCTCCGCCGCTGCTCCCCTCGCGCCGCCTCCCCTCCGCACAACCTCTCGATCACACACACACACTCACTCACACTCCCGTTGGCCCCATAGTGCTTCGCTAACGCACACGCCCTGTCCTTGTCCTGTCCACCCTACGATCGGCGCCCTTCCGTCGAACACGCATGACCGCTTCCAGGGCCGGGCTGGATGATCCAATGGCCTCTGATCTGATGTTATAATTGCAAAAGAAACGGGGGCAGGTGAGACGAGACGTGAGACACCCTTACCGAGTGTTTCAGTGCATGCGCCGGTGCGGGCGGGTTGGTTTGCCTATTCACATGGCGCCTTACGGGCGGAGGGAGTAGGCAAACTCGATCGCACCGACGCGTGTAGCGAAACACCCGGTAGTGCTTTAGGGTCCCCTTCATAGAGTCACAAGTTGCAGGTATCTCACTCCACTCTGTTCACTGGACCTGTTCTCGCGCCCAGCGTTTGTTTCCACGCCCGGGACGTCAATAGGCAATCGGGAGCAGTCCGACGGGGCGTGACGGGACACGGGTGGCTGCTCGATAGGAGCGGGGCAGGGCCCCATGGGCCGGGCAGGGCCCCATGGGCCGGGCAGAGCGGCAGGAGATGTGCGGGGAAGGTGCAGGGGGCGTATCCAACCAGTGTCGAGGAGGGAGCGCTGGGCCGGCCTCTGCTGCTGGTATACCATATGCCATATATTTTTCACAACTCTTTCTAGACAGTCTCTAGTGGTAGTCTCCTACCTCTACCCTATGTTAAAGTTTTCCGTTTTGATAAAGATTTGCCGTCGTTCTGATAACGATGATTGCCGTTTTCATGACTATTGGATTTGAAGATACCATCAGTTCTTTCGCCTTTGGGCCAATGTATTTTGAGTTTGCTTTTGGAGCTGGACTCCTATCTCGTTACGGGGCCTGCCGGCCAGTTTTTTCCTTCGCCTTATTACCAACTGGGTGAGTCACGGTCGGGCCGCGTTGGGCTGCGCCTCTCCGCGGGTCCAGGGGCGTCCCGCCCGGGGCGTCCCGCACGGGGTGAACAACCTAGTTCGCGCTGCTGCTCGCGAATGTGGCCGCGGATATGGACGGGGAACAAAAACTACCGCCTCCTTTGAAATGAGCGAGGCGGGGCCGAGGGGGCCTCAACTCTCTTGTAGGATGTACTACACCAGATTGCCAAGATTGCCAGATTGCTTCACGAATATTCAGCTTTACGGGCATGAACCACCTGTAACTAGGCAAAACGCACTAATGTCACCCTAAATGTAGGCAAAAAGCATGGCCTTTGACGTCGATTACCTAGAGATTGCCGAAGATTATCCTAGATTGCCGGGGTGGGTTTACACCAGATTGCCGGAGTTGAGGCCGCCTCGGGCAGGGCTCGCTCTAGCTCCGCTCGCCGCGCACGGTCCTTCCCCCTGGAAGTGCCACCTATATGCGCGTTTGTTGGACTCGTTTGAACTGTTTTAGCTCAGTTCGGCTGGTTTGCGTGGGTAGTCGTGCGGTGCGGAATCCGTTCCCACGCACTGGCCTGCACCCTGCGTTGGCGTTCCCTCCGTGCCGTGGCCTGGTGTCTCATGCTGGCTAATTGGTCGTCTAGTCTCTCGCGCGGGGCGGG
>NW_026267170.1:371026-371968 GCF_000697945.3 Frankliniella occidentalis | reverse complement strand
CAACTTACCAGCTTGGGTTAAAACTTGAGAGCGGGCATGGTGCTTGCGTTGAAGAAAATTCATTTGATGGCTATTGTGGTCACCGTTGCCGCGGCGTCTCACGCCACAGTGCCGCGGCACGCGTGCTCCATCCGGCACGTACTGGAATACCGTATACTGTATCCAGAACCAGACGAATGAACGGAACGGGCTCTCACCTCACATTCACCTGCGTCCACCCGGGTAACCCGGATACCCACACGCCCGGGCAGGAACCGGGTAAACGGGTCGTACCGGGTAGAAGTGAGTGAGCCGGGTACTCGGGTACTTGGGTCTTGGGTAGACCCGTCGGAACCGCGGCTGTAGGTAGGCAATTTTGTATACCGGGTTTAGTCCACCCGGGTACACGGTTTACCCGGTTTCTACCCGGTTCCGGGTTTTGGAGGAATTCTCAATTATAAAAATGATGTTCTTCGCAGGTAGAGGGGGGGGGGAGCGTGCACAGTGGGTTGCCTACTCACAGGCGGCTCACTAGATGCGACCTTGGCGGGGGGGGGGTCACCTCCCTGCCCCCCCTTATACCGCGTCTGCTCGTAGAACAGCCAAAATTGAAGGGATTGCGAGACTGGTGAAAGGGAACTTTATGGCTTTCATCAACATGACACGCGGCAACAGCTGATCCTTTCACTGTCAACGACAAGGGGATTTAATCTGACCTAAGTTTCAGCATGCCAAGTCAACTTTCACACTTTCACCCACAAGAAAATTCGGTGACAGTGAGTAAACAAGTAAGTGTGAGTTTTCCCCTTTCAATTAAACTTGCAAATTTTAGTGAGTCCAACTAACTTGAATATCGTCAACCCTTATTGCTGACTGCGACCACCCGGCGGAACCTCGGAACAAGTGGCAACCCTCTGTTCCTCAGTGGCGCAGTCTGTTGGCATTTCTGGGCAACTAGCAGCA
>NW_026267170.1:366691-369866 GCF_000697945.3 Frankliniella occidentalis | reverse complement strand
AGGGGCGGGGCGGGCTGTGGAGCGCCGAAAAGATGCTTTTATGCGTCCGTCTTCATCTACCTGAGCGCCCGCTTCCTCTCATTCTGCGCGGCCGGCACCCCCTCCCAGGCGCCATTCATGAATCTGTTTGAACAACTTGCAAACCCTTCCGCACCCTCTCCCCTCACTCGGAACACCAGCCGGTCACGGCGCGGTGACGGTGCGGGTGTTCTTCATCATGGGTGCTGTGCTGGTTGGTCCGCCCGTGGCGCCTGTGCTGAGTTATGGAAATGTTGCACTTGAATATAGACACAGTACATTAGATTCGTATAAATGTTCGCGTGGGGAAAAAAACAAGTTTTGTAATACGCGCCGCAGCAAAGTCCATGTTCTCTAACATATGGCGATTGGCTTGTCTTTTTGCGCGGCGCGCGGCGGCGCGCTCCTGCAAACGAACCTAGCAAACGGGTTGGACGGAGCTGGAGCTGCTCCATGAGCTGCTCCCGGGTCCTGGCCGGCGGGGGCCGTGACGGCGTGACGGCGCCGTGACGGCCAGCGGGGCGTACTTCAAACAACTTCAAGCCTCAAACGTGGGCTGCAGCACAACGCCGCGGCGAGTGCTTATCCGATCGGTTGCGTAAAGGCGCTGTGCTGCGCTGTGCGATGCGGTTTGACGAATTAATTCAAGGACGCGGTCGAGTGGGGCATGAATGGGACCACCACCGCGACTGCAGATCGTGCGGAGCGCGCGGGGCGGGTGCGCGGCGGAGGTGGTCGCCGTTCCAGGGCCCTCCAGGGGGGCCACCGCGCGCGGCCGTCGAGGAGGGAAGTCCCGGGTGTCGCCTTCTACCTCTTGTGCACGTGAAGGGCTCGCTATGGTGCCCGTGGGCTGCGCCGCCGTGGCCGGGTCGGCGGGCAGGGTGATTCGACTCACGATAAGGATGGCCAGGAGCACGACCTGCCCGAAGCGAAGCCGCAGCCACACGCGCTGTTTGAATGGACGCCTGCTTGGGCATCACACACACACACACACACACACACACACACACACACACACACACACGTGTATGTAAATACAATAGGAGAGAGCCGCGATCTTCGACGCGACGCGCTCCTCGGACGCCAATCGTGTTCTGGCGGGAAGAAAAAGGAAACGGCGCGTTTCCCGATCGCATCGTGACGCTCGTGATACTCGACCCTGAAAATTTCCGCTATCAATGGAAATGACGCGATGGTGGTGAGGCGGCGCGGCGGCCGGGCGGCCCATAGCAGGCCGCGGGCGCGGGCCAGCAGCGTGCCATATCGTACCCGACCCGACCCCTTACCGTAGGCCACCCGCCGACGGCTCGCTGCCCGCGGCGTAGGCGGGTCCGCGACGCCCAGCAGTCAAACCTTGGCCTGAGTCTGGTCGGTCTGCGACGAGGTCTGGGCCGCCACCGGGCCGAAGGTGGCTCGCCTCCCCGCACGACCACCACGTGGCGTCCACGTGGCGAAAGAGCACCAGCTCGCGCGCCGAGCGCCGCGGGCCGCGCCGGCAAAGTCGCGGGAGTCCGGCCGTGTCGGGGGTGAGCGGGGAGCAAGGTGGCGGGGAGAGAGGAGAGGTGGGGGATACGCTCGGAGAAGGAAAGCTCTTTCAGGGTTATGGTCGCGGGCTTCGGGAAGTAAGGGATAAGGAGGACAACGGAAATCGACAGGCCCAGTTGGACGCGGACCGGCTCGGCGCTCCGCCGCTCCCTGCTCGCTTCCCAGTAATACGGCTTCCCGACGGCCGTCCCGTTCAGCTTGAACCAGTGGGTCATGACTCCCTCCAACCCTTTCAGCTCTGCTTGGGAACACACTACTGGGCGAAACCGGGCCTCACCCCCCCCCTCCCGAAAAAATAACTAAAATATAAATAAATTATCGAACTTAGTTTTTACTCCCATGCCATCGTTACACTCCCAAGGCAATTTCCCTCATTCTAATATACTCTCTTTTGGGTCGTATTTGGAAAATGCAGGTAAGCGTACATTTTTGTCGTTTCTGTGCCAAGACCTACGCGGTGGGCGGCGGGTGAAGCGAGCCTCCTACCGCTGAACACATCATCTGCCGCCGTCTATTTATCTTAGTGATTATCCGGCGAGGTCCTTTGCGCCTGGAGGAGGCGTGTCCGGTCGGGCCGCGTCGACACATGTGCTCCTTGTCTTGGCGCGGCGCGGCGCGGCGCGGGGCCGGCCCCTTCTGCAAAACCTGTCCTGACGGGACCGGAAGTGCGAAACCGGAAACGACAAAGGAACCTTATTCAGACGAAAGAAAGGCCGCCAATAGGGACGCATGAAGAGCAGGAATTTCATTCCGTCTGAAGGTCACCGAGTCGATTTTCGTCGGAGTAAACGCCGTGTGGTGAGCGGCTCTTATTGTCGATTCAGATTGCCTTTTGACGGATCCCAACACGCAGTTCAATCCTTTCCTTCGGTTCTCGTCCCCGGCCGGGGCCGATGGGCTGGTGATTGGGTTGGATCCAGATTGGCGGTCGCGGGCCGCTATAGGCGCCGCCTCCAGCACGCGTGCCGCGGCCGTGCGCAGCGTACACCGCGGGAAGAAAGGCGCAGACGACAGCGGCTCTATTTATAGCCCGACGGCGCACGGTGCACCGCTCGGTGACGTCGGCGGGGCGAGCTATTATGTCTATGACCGCGGCCGAAGCGCGAAACTCGACGACGACGCGTCGCTACTCGATGCGTGGGGCGCGGCGTTCCTAAAGGCTGCCTAAAGGCGTGCCGGCGGCGCCGCGGGTACCCTCGCGGTACCGGGACATACGGCGCCGGATGTCGGATAAAAAAAAGCGGCGACAGGAAGAGGTGGCACCTGACCGGCCGGGCTGGGCTGTCTGGGCCCGGCCTTTACGGAGAATCTGATCTCGCCTGGGATCCTGCTGACGATGAGTCAGAGGAGCGTTTTACGGTTGTGCGCATAGGTGAGCGAGTGCGATAGCGAAGTGGTGACCTGGAAGGCACCGTTCGTCCTGCCTCTGTCCCACAATCTCAGCTACACCGGCACTGATGGCCGCCCGCGTAAAGTACGTGAACCAACTCCAAGTGCCCCAAACCAGATAATGCCACGCCGCCGTTGCCGCCAGGCGCCACTGCAAATGTTTGAAAATGTCAACCCGTCCGTTATGCGATGCCAGCGTGGTTGGGGCGCGGGGGGAGGGGGG
>NW_026267170.1:357970-362626 GCF_000697945.3 Frankliniella occidentalis | reverse complement strand
GAGGGGAGGGGGGGGGTAGACACCGTGCCAGACGAATCCGTCGTCTGCCTGCATGACACCCGCGGGGCGTGTTGGGCCGGGTATGCCCCCCCCCTCCCCTCCGTCGTATAATTTGCGGGTCAGCAGGGGCCAGAGAGACCTCGCCTGCGGCAAACAACATCACCCGTCTGTTCCGGCCTGTCCTCTACCCAGGAGCAGCAAACTGTGGATCAGCTATCAGGACCCTTCGATACTTTGGCCATCCGGATACTAGATCCTTTATCTTATATCCGGATCCGGTCATTTCGCACTCTCGACGTCTAAGGACAACTACTGTAGGGAGCTCCGGACTTCTGTGTACAATTGTATACAATATTGCAAGTAGCTAGTTAGTACATTGTTAGTCACAATATTGTACCTCAACTCAGTTATGCTTGGCTTGAAGAAGTCCGGCGCCAGTGAGTGACGGTCATTTTCCCTTTAGGGACATTTAGGGTGCTGTCCGTAAGGGTCCACCTAAAAAGTATGTATACGTCATTCGTCGTTACGAACTTGCCAAATTCAGCCAGCTCCGTGAGCGCACGAAAAGCAACATGTGAGAGTCAGCTGGAGCTGTGGCAGGCTAAGCCGTTGCAAGCTGTCAAAGCGCCTGGTAGGTAGATAATATGTTGCCCGCAGTGCATGCGTGTACTGCGGGGTGGCCTACGTTGAGTCTCGCAGGCGCCGAGCTCTCGTAATTTGTCGAATGATTCTAAGGAACATGGGCGTACTCTCTGGACGATCCCCTCTATTCAGTTCCTTTTTGAACTTCTGCGATACCACTTTCGCTTATGTTTGGCAGTCACCGTTCGCCCCGAGGGGTGGATAACTCCCCTGCTAAATGTACACCCCCAATTCTGCCCAATTCAAACTAATTCAAACCAATTCAATTTAATTCTACACAAACCAGAAATAATTCAAACCAATTCAAATTTTATTCAACCGCAATTCAGTTTAATTCAAGACCATTTACATTCAATTCAAGCCAATTCAGTAAAATAAAATCGCAATAAATCAGTCCAAATTCAAAACCAATTCAACCAATTAAGTACAATTCAAATTCAATTCAAGGCAATTCAAATTCAATTCATAAAATTTGTACACCCAATTCAGGAGTTATCTACCCCTCGGTTCGCCCCGCCCCGTATGATCAGGCGAGAGTGCCGGCCGCCCCGCCCCGGGCCGGGGCCCCGGCGCCCACTCCATCAGAGTGACGTCCATTAGAGCCAATGACAGTCCCGGGTGTGGGTGCGCACTCCGCACTCCGCCACCGCGTCCTTGGCCTTGGTGTTATTGCCCTACAACACGGCAGCCAGGGTGTCCCCAGGTGAGGTAACCGATCGCTACAGCCGTAGCGGTCGTAGCGGCGACACGCGGTCTGCTCCGCGGGGACCAGCGGGGAACAGCCCGCCCGGTCGAACGGTACACCCAAAGGGTCACTCGCGGCTCACTATGCGGCGCTGCGCGGATGCTGCTATGAGCGACCCTTTTTATTTTTACGTCAAGGAGAGCGGAGGCAGGAGAGAAAACGTGAGCCAGAGAGAAAGGGAGTGTTTGAGAGGAGAAAGAGAGACAGAGTGAGGCGCAGAGGAACGAAGGTTAATGAGGTTAATTCATGCTGCATGTCTAGGGGAGAGGCAGTTGAGTCAGGACACCGTGGACCTCAGCAGGACGCCGCCAGGCCACGTCGGGCCCGAGTGTTCTTCGACCTATGAAGCGATGACCTGCTGTTTTATCGCTCGATGCGGTGAGTTGGCGAAGCATCACTCGCGTTTTCCCCGGTATTTTTCTCGTTTCGCATGCAGATCACAGTAAAGTTTTATTCACACCAGAAAACGCCGTGCCAGTGGGTGCCCCCCCCCCCCTCCAACCCCCAGGTGTCAATAATCCACCGGCACAGCAGTTCCGTCGTGGTAGCGCTCAGAGAGCGTGGCGTGGGCGAGCAGCGAGCAGTTTGAACCGGTACCGCCCCGGCCGAACAAAAGGGCCCTCCGCTGGGGGCACGTAGGGGATAAGGTGGAAAGGGGGGGGGGGGTAGTGTTGCCAAACGCGGTGGCGGCGGTAAGGGCGTGTCTTCCCCGCGTCGCGGCAGCAGCGGCAGCAGCGGCAGCAGCGGCAGCAGCGGCAGCAGCGGCAGCCTCCCGGCGCGCGTCACCGAGTGGCGCCCCCATTGGATTGTTGGAATAACACGTGAAATACTGGGGGCCGGCGGAGACGTGCGCGCGCGCGCGCGCACACACACACACACACAGCGCGCGCACACACACACACACACACAGACGCACGCACACACGCCGTGCACGGGCGTGCTCGTTGTTCGGTTCGAATTAGGTCGCGCGCTTGGAGCGCACACAGTTAAAATCCTGCGAAGTAATGCTTTGCATTTGCAATAAGAAAAATGCTTCGTAGCTACAATGGATCAAAATCCTTCGCAATTGCAAAGTATTGCTTTCGTAGGATTTTAACATTGCAGGCTTGGAGCCGCCACCGGCGCTTAATCGGGTTGGATCGGGTTTGTGCCGGTGAGGTGAGGGTGGCGGCGGTCGCAACCGGTGAGGCTTAGATGTTATTCCAGCGGGCCAGGGCGGGGGCGGGGAGGCCGTGCGTATCGCACTCGGTACGACCGGCACCCACCCACGGGCAGCCCAGCTCAGCTGAGACCTTCCAACACGGCTCAACGACCCTTGGTCGGTCTACTTTCCAGCAGCAGGTAAACTCGTAAAGTCGCTCGTCTGAGGTCTATCCGGTGGCTCTGCTGTGCTGCGCTCTGCTCTTCTCCTCACCCGCCGGTCGACCGGAGGTTGAGGTGTTTCGGTGTTCCGAAAAGGGCGAAATTTGTGTCCGATTTCTGTGACATCTATTACGCACATTTCTAAAAGTGCGAGAGATGTGGATCGGAATCTTGTGAAATTATCGGACGTCTCAACGTCATTTCTTAACTCAACACCAAGGAGCGGAGCACAGCAGAGCAGAGGCACTGGATGGCCCCCTGGAAACGGAGGCAACCGCAGGCGCGCGGGCAGACATGGGAATCGACATGCGCGGCAGACGAAACTGTGCCGACGGGCGGGCGGACCCTGTGCGAGCGGCACCTCCCCGCCGGACGGCAGCAGCGCTACTGTTCTTATTTTCCCCTCGTTTAGCTAATTTAAGTTCGTTGGCTGCTCTCGCACCTCTCGCTCTTTATTGTGGCGGTGGCACGATCTCCAGCAATAATCTAATTTTCTTGTTTGTTCTTTTAATCCTATTACCTCCTGGGGCCGACACCCCCGCATGCCGTGCGGCGGACGCGGACGCCCCGGGAGCGGAGCGGCCGGGCCACGGAGCTATCCTCGCCGGGCGTGGCGAGCGCCTGAGAGGTAGGCAGACCCGCCGCGCACCGGTGCGTAGCGGGCCTCGGGATCGAGTCGCACTTTGCAGGCGCGGTCGGCGGTCACCTGCTTTAGAGCGAGGGGGAAATCACTTGCGTACTAACTCGTACACCCAGGCCTGTACTAAGGACGTACTAACTCGTACTAACAGCGTATTCACGCGTACTAATGGTAAAAATCAAGGGTAATAGTGCCGTAATAACGTAATTTTGCATAAATGATGAAAAACTACGCAAAAAATAGGGTGTACTAACGTGTACATACGTACTAACTCGAAAACTCTGATCTGGAGTGATTTCCCCCTCGCT
Source organism: Frankliniella occidentalis (assembly GCF_000697945.3). Taxonomy (NCBI): domain Eukaryota; kingdom Metazoa; phylum Arthropoda; class Insecta; order Thysanoptera; family Thripidae; genus Frankliniella; species Frankliniella occidentalis. The sequence goes on along the minus strand of NW_026267170.1, from coordinate 358,929 downwards.
TTAGAGCTTTGACAGGCACATATCACAGCACGTTTCCGGCCGCCCGATCATTCTCCGACGATTGTCATACAACTTTTCTGACTTGAGATGATAACTCATTCCGTGACTAGTTAGTCTTTTCAATGCCTGGCATATTTGTGTATTACGACATTTTAAAACCTTTCTACGCGACTATTTTTGTCGTCGAAGCTAACCAAACCCCCAACACTACACCGAGTGTCTATAAGTGATGTCCCCCGGGTGCTCTGTCTGCAATAGGCTCTAGGGTAGAACACCTGTCTAAATAACCACTGGTTGAGCGGCGCTCCGCGTGGGTCGCACCTGCCTCGCACCGCGACGCGCCTGGCGGACCAGCGGCCGGCCGGCTGCGCTGCGGCAGGCACCTCGGCGGGCTCAGTCCGTGCCGCCGTCCCCTCCCCGGGGCCCCGAGTTCCAATAATTCCTCGTATGGCGACTCATGTACCCGCGTCGCGAATCCCAAACTGGGCGTTGTTGGTCACGCAGTGGGTCTAAGAATAACCTTTCTCGTCGACTCGTCACTCGCGTGATGAACCCTCACGCAGTTTTCAGGGGCAGTTTTAAGGGGGAGAAAACCGGAGGGGACGAAAGGACAGTTTGCCTTCGAGGAGGGAGGGGGGGGGGGCAGTCTCACGGCACGCCAGATTAGACGTCTGGAAGTAGGCAACTGGACACAAGCAATGGCGCCCCACTCGTCACGTTGTCTTACAACCGCCAGTATGGGATGGGGGGCTTTCTTCCATCGGCCGAAATCGCGTCACCGCCTGGATAAGAGCGAGAGCCACGTAACAAGGAACAGGCGCGCGCATTTTTGTTGAATTAAAATGGCGAAAGTGGCGCCAACCGCAAATCCTGCGCGTGTCGTGCGGTGCGTCGGGGCGTGGTGGGGCGGGGCGGGGGCATGGGCGCGCCGATGGAGCATCGAGCCCTGTGACGACGGT
>NW_026267170.1:356850-357920 GCF_000697945.3 Frankliniella occidentalis | reverse complement strand
GTCTGTTGGTGGCGTCAAGGGCGTCAAGAGCCAGGCTCGCCGGTACTTGGTATCTGTCGATCAGGGCCACGTCCTTCTTCCTGAGCACCGACCGAGCCGCCCTCCTCCCCTCCTTCTCTGACTCGGTGCTGTGTGTCCGCAGGTCGGCCCACGTCGGACGCCAACACCTATGCCTACGCCAAGAGCTTCCGGCAGCTCACCAGGGAGGCGCTGCCCCGCCTGGACAACTACCGCAACATCATGTCCATCCAGGCCGCTTACAGGCCCACCCTGGACGAGCTGCACAACGCCACCCTCACGGCCAAACAGGTAGGTTGGGGCCCGCTGGGCCCGCCCAAGGGGCCCGCGTCCTCGCCCTCCAGATTGGCGTGTCTCCTCGGTCACCGGCTCAATTCATTATGGACGCCATTATTGGCAGCTGTTTTCCTGGAAAAGGACGGTGGTGGTCGTGAGACACGACGAAAAAGGACAAATAAAAAAATCCAGCTCAGCCAGCCTCAGAGCAGCTCCACGAACGCCACGCGAAACGTGTTGGTCAGAGGGCTTGGAGTGTTTTTTGTTATCACTTCCCTCCCTACGCCACGTCGCCGCATGTTTCATTTAGATGGCCCAAGGAGGTTTTTTGACAAAGAATAAATTATCTAGAGTGCCACTTTCATTTCACACACATTCACACGGTGCGTGGCCACCGCTTTCTCCCGCGACTTTTATCGCTCTTTGTTTGGCGGCCAATAATCGATATATTGGCAACAGATGTTGGCACCGAACACATAGTTACGTGACACCCATTTGTGGCCCTCCCCTCCACGTAGAGTGTGACTGCTGCTTTCCTGGAGTTGCGGTCGACGTTGTAGTATAGTCAGACCAGCCTAAGGTCGCGACTGAGCACGCACAGGCAGCATAGGGATTCCAACGGCACCCAATCGCGACCTTAGTCTGGTCGGTCTCTACTTAGTCCTCCGCCGGCCTCCGGCACGCCCGGGTCCGGGTAGTACTCGTCCTCGATGGCGGGGCGCGGAGGGGAGGGGCAGGGCGGGCGGAGGCGTCCTGGTCCGGGACTTATTGCCGCC
>NW_026267170.1:348490-349690 GCF_000697945.3 Frankliniella occidentalis | reverse complement strand
CCCGAATACCCGGCTACCGGGGGTAATATCCGACTGGCTGGGGGGCGGAGCAGAGGATGCAACGACACGACGCACCTCCGTACTCCTGAACGGGGAAGGGAAGGGTTGGATATAAAAGACTTGACGTCGCCGCCTCTGGCAGTAGTCCCTAGTCAGAGCCCGCCGCACGGCTTGCACCCGGAGGAGCCCGAAGATGACTCCATGGCTTGGAGCGCTGCTCCTGGTGAGTAACCTCGCCACCTGGGACATGAAATACTTGAACAGGACAGCCTTGCCGACGCCGTGGCTTCCAGGTCGCAGCTGCCGAGGCGACGCCTTGGTACCCTGGCCCGACCACCGCGCTGTCGCCGCCCGCGCCATCGCCGCCCCCGCCCGCGGCCGCGCAGTCCCCGTACCCCAACTTGTGCGGCTCCACCCTGGACGCGGCCTCCACCTCGTGGGCCCAGGCTGTTCCGAGCTTCCCGCCCACGGCGCCCGCCGAAGCCGATCTTCACCTCGACCTCAGCGAGCTCGCGCCGGCGGTGGGCAGCGCTCTCGGCACCGCACTGGGGGCCGCCGTGAACCCCGTGCCGCGGCGAGGCACGCGGCCTTCCTCTGACCCGGGCGTGGGGTACATGGTGGGCATCTACATGCAGCCCGTACGGCTGCCCATCGGGCCGCCCCTCGGGCCGCCCGTCCACAGCGCCAGCCGAGGGGTGCAGGCAGGCGAGAACCTCGGCGAGGAGCAGGGGCTGTCCCTCCTGGACGACACGCTCCTCCAGCAGTTGGGGGACATACTCACGGAGTACGAGGACGATGACGAGAATGAGGCCCCGGGTAGAGCGGGGCCCAGCCGTCTGATCGTGGAGGACGTGCGGCCCGCTTGGCCCTCTGTGCACCTCGGCGAGGTGGTGCTGGTGCGGCCCGCTTGGCCCTCTGTGCACCTCGGCGAGGTGGTGCTGGGAGATGCGCTAGACGCAGCCGGCGCCGGCGCAGCAGCTTCGCCCGCCGAGCCTCGACAGCTCCACCACGCCCTCGGGGCGCCAGGGGAGCGACACCGCCGTCCGGCTGGTCCGGGACCGGCACCCTGGAACCCCTTTCACCTCCCGGCGACGACCGCGGCCGCCGCGGGACAGGACCAGCCGCCCACTCGGGTGCTGCGTACCGCCCTTGTGCCATCGACACCGTATTCTCGCCGACGACGTTTCCTCTCTTAACAAA
>NW_026267170.1:345685-346430 GCF_000697945.3 Frankliniella occidentalis | reverse complement strand
GGCGGGGCGGGGCGGGGCGGGGCCTGCTGTCGTCGCCGTGCCGGGCTGCTGCAGTGGTGTTCTCGGAACTGGTGCTGAGAAGTGCCGTGACTGCATTAAAAAGTGCCGGCCTGTGCCCATACTCGCGGAGGGCCGAGAGCTCCGGTGGTCGGCCCCGTTCCAGTCGTCATCGGCCGGTGTTCGATTGTGACGAGCCTGACGAGCATAGCGGCCCCGCGGCGTCGAGTGACTCCTGCTGTGGGTCTGGCTGCCGTCGGCATGGCCGCCCGCCCGCCCGGCCGGCCCATTCCGGGCCATTGAAGCGCGGCAATGGCAATACCACCTCATCTCCGACCTGTAGGCCCCGTAGGCGTCGAGCTGGAGTGAGTGAGTGAGACAGAGATACGAGTGGAAAAGGGGGGGGGCATCGGTCCTAGATGAATCGCCTGAAAGTGGGCAAAATGCGCCTAGGCAACCCACATGACATCGTCCCCCGACGCTCCTGAGAGGGGTGGGGAGCAGGAGAGACAGACAGGCGTGCGAACGACGCGCACTAAGATGCGATTAAAACGGGGGAGAGAGGTGGTGCAGGTCACGCGATGCTGTTCTCTTGTCACGCACCACGGTGTCCGTCCAGCCTGCTGCACCACATCACTCCCTGGTCGCATGCCTCCTGGCATGAGGGCCGACGACTTCAGGGTCAGTTTTGAAAACATTGGCACCCATCCGAGAGGGTGCAGGAGGCAGGTGGGTGGAGGGGAGGGGA
>NW_026267170.1:330216-339160 GCF_000697945.3 Frankliniella occidentalis | reverse complement strand
TAAACAACCCTCAGAGTTCTTCTTTGGTCCATGCAAATATGCAAGTATATACCTGCCTCTCAATGAGAAATGATCAACCTTCAATACATCAATTTGACGTCAATGATGAAAATGTGTCCCAAAATTTGATGATATTTTGACGAATTTTCCTCAAATTGATGTATTTTGGATTAATAATTTCTCACTAGGTGTGCCGTGCCTGTAAAAACAATTTAAGGTTTACCTGCGGCTAATTTTTGGCCCCTATGCTTTAACATGGGAGCGTGACCACGAAGTGGTCATGCCGCAGGGAACGTGTTTTAAATATTGCTTTGCAAACTTAGGAAACTTCTACACAGCTGTTAAACTTCGAAAATGTTTTATTTCACCCAACCCTATGAAATAAGGACATACTTACTAAACTCTGTCCAATAAATTATGTATTTTACATTGTTACAGTCTGCAGGAGCTACCCTGAAAGGAGCTGTTCCTCCAACTGCTGGAGAAGGTGTTGTGAAGTTTGGATGGATTGTTGGAGTTCTCATAAGATGCCTCTTGAACATCTGGGGGGTGATGCTTTTCCTTCGGCTAACATGGGTTGTTGGAGAAGCGGGTGTTGGTAAGATTTTCACCCTTTGCACGAACTTGGTAAAATTCAGAAGCGCATTGAACTCATTTTGAATAATTTCCTTAGCACAAGGAGTGTTACTGATTCTCTCTGCATCTGTTGTCACTATCATCACTGCTATGTCGATGTCTGCTATCAGTACCAATGGAGAAATCAAGGGCGGTATGTTTCCATGTCTTATAAGTGGATTTGAAATGGATAGAGGAAGTATTTACCTCTTTCATTTTGTTTTTACATTCACAACTAAAAACATTCTCAACTCAAATTTTACAGGTGGAACCTATTACATGATCTCTCGGTCTTTGGGACCTGAATTCGGAGGATCAATTGGGCTAATATTTTCTCTAGCCAATGCGATAGCTTGTGCCATGTATGTTGTGGGATTTTGTGAGTCTTTGAGGGACTTACTGAAATCATTAGATACATTTATAGTTGATGGAGGTACTCAAGACGTCCGAATTGTTGGTTCTATTACAATGCTCTTGTTGACAGGAGTTGTTGTTATTGGCATGGAATGGGAAGCCAAGGTTTGTACAAATAGTTGTTATGACAATTTTGTTGTCCTTGTCACTGTTCCATCACATCACCATCTAAATTCTCAATTTATTCATTGTACTGTTTTGTTTTAGGCTCAATTTGTTTTGTTGATCATTCTATTACTTGCTATCGGGGATTTCTTTATTGGATCTTTAATTGGGCCCACCACGGATGAAGACAAGGCTCGAGGCTTTGTAGGATTTTCAGGTACTTGCATCATGCACAGCACAACTAGTGACAATTTCTCTTCACATTTCTTTTCTAAGTTTCGATTTATTCCTTCTAGCCGAGACATTTGCAAATAATGTTGGACCTGATTATCGCTATCAAAAAGGAGAACAGCACAATTTTTTCTCTGTATTTGCAATATTTTTTCCTGCTGCCACTGGAATCCTTGCTGGTGCCAATATTTCCGGGGACTTGAAGGTAATTGCCTCTTTTGTCATTTTACACAAATATATATGTTTTGAATTATTGTCTTATAAATGACTATTTTCACTGTAGGACCCCCAAACGGCCATACCGAAAGGAACAATTCTGTCAATTATTGTAACATCAATTACATATATTCTGATGGCTATTGTTGCTGGTGCAGTTGTAGTTCGGGATGCAAGTGGAAATGTAACTGATCTCCTAAACAATACGTTTACTGACTGTGCAAATCGAACATGTGATTATGGTCTTCAAAATAACTTTCAGGTTTGCAATCTTACTTGTTTTCAAATTTATTACAAATTTATGCACCATGCTAACAGATTACACTGAATTAAATTTTCCAGGTTGTAGAGATGGTGTCAGCATTTGGACCCCTTATATATGCAGGCTGTTTTGCAGCAACATTGTCATCGGCTCTTGCTAGCCTTGTATCTGCACCTAAAGTCTTTCAAGCTCTTTGTAAAGACAGGCTGTATCCATACATATTCTGGTTCTCTAAAGGCTATGGCAAAAATCAAGAACCTGTGCGTGGCTATGTACTTACTTTCTTTATTGCTATAGCCTTCATCTTGATTGGTAAGAAGAATGTTCCATCCAAACAGAGTTTACAGAAACATGAACAAAGGCATTTTAGTTTGTTTTTATAATAATAATTGTTATTATTATATTCTAGGTGAACTGGATGCTATTGCACCCCTTATATCAAACTTTTTCCTTGCTGCTTATGCTTTGATCAACTTCAGTACATTTCATGCATCTCTTGCAAAACCTGTTGGATGGCGTCCCACATTTAAGGTACATAATGGTAATGGTAATGGTACAAAAGGTACAAACTAGTTTGCCCTTTTCTTCATACTAACACTGATTTTTCTTTTCAGTTTTACAACATGTGGTTATCGCTCGTGGGCTCTATATTATGTGTGGCTGTGATGTTTTTGATCAGCTGGTCTACTGCACTTATTACGTTTGGCATTGTCTTGGCTCTATACTTGATAGTTCAATACAGAAAACCTGGTTTGTTAAGAATGAAAATTCTCAGAAATATAAATAACATTATGTTATTTCAAAAAATTGTAAGTGTTTTAACATTTATCTTTGCTTTTATTTCCAGATGTCAACTGGGGATCTACAACACAAGCTCAAACATATAAAAATGCATTAAACTCAGTGCAACAATTAAATTATGTTGAGGATCATGTCAAAAACTATCGTCCACAAATATTGATTTTAAGTGGTATACCAAATTATCGCCCTCCACTGATTGACTTTGCCTTTCTGATGACAAAGAATTTATCTCTACTTATTTGCGGGCACATCATAAAGGTATCTAGCTGTTAGAAATTTGTCAAGTTGGTAGAGTCTCTAAAAAGAATATACAGCAAAAACATTTTTGAACATTTTCAGAGTTCTGTTCCACAACGAGTGAGAAATGCTCTGTCATATAAAGCTCACAGTTGGCTTAAGGCTCATAAAATCAGGGCATTTTACTCTCAAGTGGATGACTCTTCCTTTGAGGAAGGTGCAAAAACATTAATCCAAGCTTCAGGTGTTGGAAAGTTGCGGCCCAATATCCTACTGATGGGTTTTAAAAATGATTGGCGGACTTGTGATTCAGAGGATTTACTAATGTATTTCAACACAATGCAGTGAGTGCAAAGACTTATTGCATGAAACCTAGTAAGAGCAATCACTGTAATTATTGCTGATCAATTTTGATTCTTTTTACAGTAAAGCCTTGGATTTGCATATGGGTGTAGCAGTTCTCAGAGTTGAAGGAGGATTTGATTATTCTAAAATTCTGTCAGGGGGCGAGGAACCTCGTCAGAATGGAAACATACCTCAAGTGCCCTCTTCGGTGGGAATGGGTACTAATGGAAATCTTAATCGAACTCGGCAAAACTCCCAGGAATCCCTCTCGATTCCCCACAATCAGTCGTTCTCACAACTTTCTACTGGTATGAGTAATAAGTTTCTACAGTTCTCAAGTTCTAATTCTTTCCCTAAGCGCATGAGACCCCTGATCCGACATCTTTTGCTATGATTTGTGGAATTTCAACACTTTGACGTTCTGTCTCTCTCTATTCAGGGCTTTGGTTTCTGGGAATGGGTGAGATATTTATTATTTGAACACCCAACTGCATGTATCTTTTTAGATTCTCATTCTTCAGCTTCAGGCACTCCATGTCTGTCTATATCTGTTGAGTTTTGCACTCATTGTACTGCTTTTAAATTCACTAATTTTTTAATTTTGTTTTATGTATTATATTGATTGCTTGATTGATCAGATCAACCAGAGGTTTGATCTAAAAAAAAAATTAAAACCCTTCTGGAAGACCCCTGAAAATTCATCTCCTTCCCTTTTTATTTTTTTTCAGCAAGTAGTGTTAGTGACCTATCTACGCCTCCAACACCAAACCTAAATAAATCCAGAGTAAGTGATAGTCCAAATGCTGATGACACAGATCAAAATACTACCCCTGAGCATGACGACAGATCAAAGAAAGAGAGAAAGAAGCAAGAGTCCCGAGCTGACCTTTACAAGTAAGTTTGTTGCTTGGACACCCACCCAGAAAGGTTTGATCGAAATTCGATTAATGTAGACTTGTCGTAAAACTCCTCACGGTTTGGCTGGGCAGAATGTTTCTTTTTATTTGTGATGAAAAAACCTTTCAATCCTAACCATCTGAATTGACCTCTTTCACTTTAATGCAGGGGTGCAGGTCAAGGTGACACAGACCTTCCAAAAGATGTTTTAAATAGCATTACAAGGTTTCAGCGAAAACAGAAAAAGGGAACAATTGATGTGTGGTGGTTGTATGATGATGGAGGTAAGACAATGAACTGTTTTGTGCTTTCATGTTGTTTTTTTATTATTAAACAGAGTCTTAAATAACTAATAGAAAAATTTCTACAACTTTAGGTCTTACACTTTTACTGCCTCACATTATTACAACACGAGGAAATTGGTCTGATTGTAAATTGAGAGTCTTTACACTGGCCAACAAACAAGCTGAGCTAGAATATGAGCAAAGAAGGTAAGGGTGTATTGTAAGCCTAAGCTTATTCAAAGTTAAAGTGCAAGAGGATTATTTCTACACTTCATTATTCTGTTACAGCATGGCAAGTCTGTTGGCTAAATTTCGTATTGATTATTCAGCCCTAAAGCTAATTCCGGATATCACCAAGAAACCGAAGGACTCCACCATGTCATTCTTTGAAGACTTAATATCTCCCTTCATAGTTCCAGAATCAGATGAAGAAAATGAGACCACAAATGGTAAGACAATGACTTTTTTTTTAAAAAAAAAGTGCTCTCACTTTCAATTGGAGTTGTAGTTTCTGTGACCATTACTATAATAAATTGTTTTGTAGGTATCACTGAGGCGGATCTTCTTGCAATGAAAGACAAGACAAATAGACATCTTCGCTTGCGTGAACTTGTTTTAGAACACTCAAGTGATGCAAACCTGGTAGTCATGTAAGTACCTAATCATTGTGTATTGTTCAATACGTTTGTCTTTGCTGATTTAAATGATAAAAGACTCTAAAAAATTTCTTTTTCTAGGACACTACCAATGCCACGAAAAAATATAGTATCTGCATCTCTATATATGGCATGGCTTGAAGTTCTCACAAGAGATATGCCTCCATTCCTCCTTGTGAGAGGAAACCAAACATCTGTTTTAACCTTTTATTCGTGATCTATTCTTTTATAATTCTAAACATGTTTCCGTCCATATCAAATTTATGACCAGTGATGATGTCAGGATACTACAAGTGCTGATGGTAGGGGTACCTTTCTTTACCAAACCTATGAATTGGTAGTTTCATTACAGACTTTCCATGAGGTTTTTAGAAAGTCTGACTACAAAAGTTTCTTCTTCTTCAGACAGTAAATGTGCCAAGTTAGGTTCAATGTACCTTTAAAAACTTGATGCACCTTCACAAAACATTGAAAACTTTATGTTGGTTATTCCTGAGGGTGGCTCGGAATATTAAATTCTGGAATTGTCCATTTAACAAGTTCTATGTTTTCTATTAGGGTATAAGTATCATGTAAATCTTTGTTATTAGTGGTAAGATCAAAAGAGCTACAACCAGCCTTCAGCTGAAAAATACGTTCTACTTAAAATGGGGATATTTCATTTAAGCAGAAAGTGCATGTTCTGTTTTGTCACCTATTCTGCATTTTCAGAAGTATTTTTGTGCAGTATTTCACTAGGCTATTATTTGTATATTTCCTCGTTACTCTTGACCATCCAACAATGTGTGATGGTGTAGGAATAAATTTTGAGCTTGTTACTGAATTATTTAGTTGCCTCTCTCACTTGAAAACTACAAGAATCATGCACCTAGTGTCAAATAAAATCTTCCATGGCAGTGCTAATTTATAATTTTGTATGAAAAGCCCTGGCTGTTATTTTTATACTAGTGTAAAATATGAGATTTTATCAAAGAAAGAAACTAATAAAAAAAGTGAGCACTCTTTGCCAAGCATATACTTTATACACAGTACTACTTAATTGTTTTAATGTTTCTGGTTTATTTATGGCCACCTATGAAGTGAGAAATTTTGTTAATAAATCTTTTTCTTGATAATCTGTGGCAAGCTGGCCAGGAGGCTTGAGTGATAGAGATACCTCACTTAAGGCCCCAAAAGGCATGTCATCTAAATTTTACAAACTTATTTAAATAAACTATGTTATTTTCTCTTGGACAATTGCTCTAGGCTCTGTATACATTGCTCCACCTGCACTGAAATAAACAAACACTGTAACCAGACTGAAAGGCAATAATGTTTATTAGAAATTCCTTTTCTTTAAATGTACAAAATGGACCTTCTTCAGAAAGAATTATTGTAGAATGAGTTATCAAATAGAAAACAAAATTAAAAATTACAATTGTGCTTAAGAACTTCCATCTCCCACAATAAAAAGACTAGTCCATACTTATCACAAAACTGACATAATCTAACCCTCAAGTGAAAACTAACTTCTTGAGAGTTAAGTAGTTTTTATCTCTCTTCTTCGGTAGGTATGACCCTGATTATTTATAGAAGAATAGAGCTATTTGCTATGATGATAAAAATTTACAAATTTCTAGTTTAATTGTATCAAAATATTAGTTAGGGTTAATTCCACAAATGAATGATATGGAGTCCGTCCAGATTCCTATTTTTACCACAAATCATTCAAATTGGGTCAGAATCATGGAGGTTTCCGGATGAAAGGGGATAAGGGAACAACGGAGGGGAACCCATTCCAAGCCAATCTGAACGACTAGTGTCGGAACAAATGAGAATTTGGAGAGGCTCAAGGGGAAAGAAAAATGTGAGATGGGTAGCTTGCCATGAACTACGAACTAGATTCAAACTCAATGACCAGCTGCCGTGAAGTTTTGACAATGTTACAGCAGAACTAATCAAGAATTAAAATTCTTAACTAAAATAAATCACAGATTTAAAAAAATTACGCATGAGGAAAAACACAACAACAACATTTTGTTGTTGTGCAGTTTGATTTTATAAACAGAAGCAGGCTATACTGTATAACAAACTATGTTTGTCATTTCCGTAATACACCAACAGACAAATAAAGATAAAATAATTTTAGGCTCGTAGTTTTGCCAACTGAGCTTCAATTTCATCATCTGTAGGTAGCTTGGATTTTGAAGTCTCCCCAATTTTATCATGGGTGGCAGGAGCCCTTGCCATTTTACCAGATATTTCAATACCAATTTCATCCAAAACCTGTTGCACAACCTGATCAGTTTCTTCTTCTTCATCAGAACCAGCCATGATATCATCGAGTGTATCATTAATCATTTCATCAGTCATAGTCATTTTCATGTTAGCTTCACCGAATGCACGCATATCAGCAGCAATTTTTTCCGGTTTCAAAATGTTGTTCATAGTTGACATTGTCTTTGCTGTAGTGCCCATTGCATCAGCTAGTTTTACGTTTGCTCCCATAGCTTTGTTATGGTACCCGACACTTTGGATTTTGCCACTAGCAGCAAGAGTGCGGCTCTTTTGCTTTCTTAAATTTACTAGCTGTTTTGCTAAAATGGCACAACCATCCTTGTTACCTTCCTTTGCCATTTTTTTGATCTCCTGTTCTAGTTTTTTCTCTTCCATCTCCAAATGTCTTTTCTCGCGGTCCATATCTCTGTTGGCCTTGCGAAGTGCACGATCATTTTCTCGCTGTTGTTCTTTCAAAGTAGGTTTTGATCCAAACAGCCAATCCATTGCCTGTAAAGACATCCAAACTTGTGAGTCATATGAATGACAGCTGCGCCTAACCTTCAATAACAATATAGTATGATGTGTGCCTCTCAAAAAAAAAAAATTGAGAACAGTTAAGGGTAATTTTTATGATATCGAATATGAAAAGACGGTACATACCACAAACGGTTGGAGTAATTTCAAGGATTTGATCACGAAACACTGTCGACACCTAACTCAAACAAAACCAAAACCTTGAAATGGCAGAAATAACCATACCACACAACACAACACAACCGCGATTGGACTATACCCACTATACCACTATAGTATGAGAAATTTTCATGGCCGGTGAGGTAGCTCCGACCACTTCAAGTGGGCGATCGGGCGATCGGAGAGCTCGAAGACCAAGAAACGTTCTCCCACCACCTCTCACCCTATTTTAGCAGATTTAGAAGGCGCTCCCGGTGAGAAGGGGGGGGGGGGGGTCAGACGAAGATGGGATGGACGTTAAGTTTAGTTAGTAAGTTGGTTGGGGCCTTCGGCAAATTACTGGAACTCGGCGCCTGCGAGAATCATGGTAGGCCACCCACCGTACTCGCGAGCCATGCAAGCAAGATGTTGCCTACCTATGAGGCGCCATAAGAGCTTAAAGGGGACTTACGCAAGTGTAAATTCCCGATCGTGCCCAAACTTGGTATATTTGCTTCTTATCTATAGTCGAAGCGGTACACAAAACAAAACTACAAAATGTATATAAGGCGTGAATTTTTTTTACACTTTCCCTAGACCCAGTTGGTCGATTTGACCCGCCGGTCACCAAAATCTGACCCATAGGAGCCGAGATTTTAACGCATTTGTTTAAAATTAAACCGAAATTGACAAAAATTTCAAAATTGTCGTAGAGGCCTTCCGGGACACTTTTCCGGATAATTTCTGCGAGAGAAAACGATTAAAACAACATCCAAGTACCTACGACCTCCCACTTAGGCCCTAGACACCGCCATTTTGGAAAATTAGGGCCTAAATCGCAAATTCTTAACGTTTACTGCAGGGGCCCGTGTTAGGTGTCGTTTCCGCATGATATAGTGTGACGCCGAATATGAGGTTAAATGGACTGAAATACCACTAAGGGTCCATTT
>NW_026267170.1:324151-328851 GCF_000697945.3 Frankliniella occidentalis | reverse complement strand
TTTTCATTGTGCTCATATTTTGATACCACAAGATTCCTTATTCCATTACCTATCCAACGCTGTACTCGGTTGTCCCCGTACGTGTAGTTTTAAGGGAGTAATTACCAGAATAAGACAACCGTGTCACGCGCCGCGCTCGGCAGGCCGGTCGGGATGATGGTCCCAGCCTGACCCCTAGTAGTTTCTAGCCTCTGCACCAATTTAGGCCTTTTGCACCCATAGTATACGGACCGTTCGAATGTAAAAATGGACCCTTAGTGGTATTTCAGTCCATTTAACCTCATATTCGGCGTCACACTATATCATGCGGAAACGACACCTAACACGGGCCCCTGCAGTGAACGTTAATAATTTGTGATTTAGGCCCTAATTTTCCAAAATGGCAGCGTTCGGGCCTAAGTGGGAGGTCGTAGGTACTTGGATGTTGTTTTAATCGTTTTCTCTCGCAGAAATTATCCGGGAAAGTGTCCCGGAAGGCCTCTACGACAATTTTGAAATTTTTGTCAATTTCGGTTTAATTTTGAACAAATGCGTTAAAATCTCGGCTCCTATGGGTCAGATTTTGGTGACTGGCGGGTCAAATCGATCAACTGGGTCTAGGGAAAGTGTAAAAAAAAACTAAGCTTGCGCTAACGTGGAAGCAGATGATGTAGCTTTCATTTTCAGAGAGTGTGCTTTAAATTAGGTTACATAGTCAGTCATATGTAAGCCTTGCACTGAGTGGCAGAGCGTAACAATGGACACCTTGCTCTCAGAGTAGTCAGCCCCCGGCGCGCGCTGCCCAGCGCTCATGCCAAAAATTGTGTTCAATTAGAAAAGTAATGATTAAGAGGTTAATTCTAAAAAATATCACGCGAAAAGACACATCAAGAACAAGAACAATGCAGCGAGCAGGCATGCAATGCCTGCATGGCGTCCAAAAGCAGATTGTACGAGTGAGAGAGCGCTATGACGCGGTGCAAACTTCGATATTCAAAAAATATTGCTCGAAACTATAAAATAGAAATTTTTCTTAACTACAGGTCCGTTTATGGTTAACAAGAATTGTAAACGTGTTGCGACAGCCGCGCACGCGAAGACCGTTTGGTAAACACAGGCCGTAGTTCAAAGGAACGTAAAGCCCGCAGCGTAGGCAGACCCGCCACGCACCGCGGTCACGCAGGCCTGCCTTCCTCTAGGCTGTGGGCGCCCGCAGCGTAGGCAGACCCGCCACGCACCGCGGTCACGCAGGCCTGCCTTCCTCTAGGCTGTGGATGCCACGCATTCTCGAATATCTCCCAAGTGCACCTACGAACTTGCGTGAAAATCACGCTGCTAGCAGACGCTTGCGTGAAAATCACGCCCGAGGCGTGAAAATCACGCTTGCTCCAAAGCTGATTCAGCTGAAAATAATGGCATAGCCCCACGTCGGCCTGTTATTGGTTGTGGCATAAAGTCAACTGCTAACCAAAACAACTCTTTTCACGCTAGCGGCGTGAAAATCACGCTCGCATCTTGTGAACTCTGAATACCTTAAGTGTGGATTCAGAGTTCACGAAACGCAAACGGTATTTTCACGCCAGGCGTGATTTTCACGCTTCGTAAGCTTCGCGCAGCCAATCAGGGATCGACTTTTACCACGCCGGGCGCGAAAATCACGCTTTGCGTGAGAATCACGCTCGCTTTTAGGGAACTCTGAATCTACCTGGACAACTTTTGCTGTTATTTGACAACCGAAGCTGTTGTACAACAACACGAGTCAGTTGAAAACTTAACAACGAATTTGTTGGCTGAGCGATAGCGAAGCGTATTACTCCAGTGATGATCAAAAAGTTTCGTGTCTGTCTGTCTGTGTGTTTGTCTGTAATCACGATAACTCGAGAACGGTTTGAGCTAGGTACCTGAAATTTTTAGTGTAGCTTTGTGTCATAAAAAGCAAGAACTGTATTGATTTTGAGCCCTCTAGCTTGAAAATTGGCCTGTCAAAAAAATCAAAAACAAAAAACCCTACATATTACTTTTAATTTTTTATTTTTTTAACACTTTTCTAAGACGTAACTCGTCAAAGTAGATCCCTAAGACCAAAATTTTGTCCGTTTGGCTCTATCTCGAACCGTTAGGTCGCCAGAGGGCGATTTCCACACGAAAATGACCCCAAACCATTTTAATGTTGTTTCTCAGATATTTGATGGTCTCTGGTGGGACAACTCGTCAAAATAAAATCCTGAGGGTAAAAGTTGTGTCCTTTGGAGCCGAAGGCCTGTCTACGACTCTGCCTTTTGCCCGACTCGGGTGTCAGCGCCGCAGGCCTAGGTAGATGTATGCCAGGCGGCTCACTTCTGGGGTTTTGGGTGTGGTGGGGGATCGGGAGATCGCGGGTGCTGTGTAACCAACCTAAAGCACCCTAAGAACAAAATTCCTGCATGATTGCGGGTGTTCCCATCGATAATCTCGAAAGATCTGGGGTAATTTCTATATTTTCTTAAAAGCCAAATACACGTCTGAAACTTATTAAATATGTTGTCTAGATGTGAGGAAATAATGTTTAACTCAAAATAGCACAAGTGTAATAAAGTTTGTATATTTTGAAATATCTTGTGGAAAGCACAACTATACGACAGTTGGCCGCATTGTTTGTTTACATTCTGGACTTAGAATTTGCACGCTCCGAGGCCGTGCTGTGAAATGATCTGAAAAATACTGAAATGTAAGTTATTTTGTTGAAGTTTATTTGCCTTGTAATTATTTTAGGAACACAGAATAAAGTGAGTAAGTACGTTGCGTAAAGATGCCACGCCATTTTAGGACATGAAAATCTACATATGTCCTATGACTTATATATAACCTTGGGGCAAGCATCTCTAATTATATCTGCAACATTATAATTGTTCTTGAATTTGTTTCTTTTTTATATATGCTTTAAACAGTATTACGTTTTCACAAGAATTTGTTACATGCTCTGAAAAAGCTGGCTTGATGATTTTATCCACGTCAAAGTTGGATCTTTGTACTTTATTTTATTCAGAGTTCACGAAACGCAAACGTTATTTTCACGCCAGGCGTGATTTTCTCGCTTCGTAAGCTTCGCGCAGCCAATGAAGGTGCCCCCACAATGAGCGCGAGGCGATGCCGGGTAGGCGATGCCGTGCAGCCAGGCCGTGCTTGCAGATCGTGCCGGTTGCGCGGAGCTACGCCTCCGATCTTCTAAGTAAAGCTGTATTCGCATAAAAGTCGGTAAACCTGATGGCACGGCCTGCAAGCACGGCCTGGCTGCACGGCATCGCCTACCCGGCATCACCTACCCGGCATCGCCTACCCGGCATCGCCTCGCGCTCATTGTGGGGGCACCTTCAGGGATCGACTTTCACCACGCCGGGCGCGAAAATCACCCTTTGCGTGAGAATCACGCTCGCTGTTAGGGAACTCTTAATCTATCTTAATGGTGTTGGCTAATTGACCTGTCATTCAGAATTGATCTTGGCTCATTTCAAGAGAGGAAGTGATGTAGTGATTGTTCCATTATTTTTTTTTTCAAGCGTTGAATTCTTGTTTAGGACATAAAAATCTATGTCCTATGACTTATATATAACCTTGGGGCAAGCATCTCTAATTATATCTGCAACATAACTGTTCTTCAATTTGTTTCTTGTTCAATAAAATTGGAACTCCAGCTATCCTGTATTTTCTCTTGCCCTAAAACAATCTTTACAACATACATGCGCGTTACTGACGCTTCAAATAATTTTCTTTGATGTCGAACTCATGAATTGGAACTAGTGAAAGGAAAAGGGAAAACGAACAATGAGAAGTAGAACAAATTATAATTCATAGAATACCAGAGGTAACTAGTTATCTCTGAGGATACACAGGCATTCAAAGTACAAAACAAAAAAGGCGTCTGCTAGATTTTGTATACGAACAAAAACAATTGACATCTATGTTGTCAGCTTTGATTGCATCTCTGCTTTAAAACATGAAAAATTATCTCAGCCTCCTAAATTATAAGAATAATTTATTTAAAATTAAATATGTTCATTCCGTCAAATCGATGACTGCGTTTCACTATTTCTTACAAATAAAGAGTTTTAAAAGCAAACTGAGAGCATTTAAGGCAATAAATGCCTTGTTTTTACGATTCCAATTCTGTCCCTCACTGAGAAGTATTTTCGTTGCGGAGGCCCATCACGTTGGTACCACAGCACCCGCGATCTCCTTACGAGCCGCCAAGTTAATTTCCGGGGAGTGAGCCGACCCTGGTCGCAGCGTAACAGTGTTTCGTGAGATATCGCGAAGCCTGTTACGCGAGACGTGGTCTGGCGTACATCTACCTAGTTGTTAAGTGACAACAATTGTTTTTTACAGTGCACTGCAGAGAAAGTCCTCACCCACCTACCTAAACTCACCCCACAAGAGTCTTGGCGCGCGAAGCGCCGCTCGGCGGTCGGCAGCTCTGCCTGTGCAACAGGTGGGCGGAGACGAACCACTTTTTGAGACCACCGATCCCCCTTCGAGCAGTGACACTGGAAGTATCCTCTGCTAAAATATGTTGTTAGGATCTCCTAACAAGGGAACCCCGCCAAGTGTAAATTCCCGATTTTCATTCTACTTTGGGAAATTGTTGGTCTAAATATGTCATCGAAGGACACATCAAAGATTTTTGCTTAAATTCATATTTAGGGGTCATTTTGGGTATTTGTTCAAAAAGCTGCTATTTCAATTAT